>NC_090940.1:611593068-611933770 GCF_040938575.1 Ambystoma mexicanum | reverse complement strand
GCATGCATCTGTGCAACTGGTGCTGATCCCAAACTCCCTGATATTCCTTCCATCTTATCTCCCGGTTGCTTTATACCTGCTACACTAAAAAGTGAAATGTCACCAAACTACAATATTCCACCTAACTTGCCCAGTTTTCTGCCTGCTATCTCATCTGCTCTGCTTCGTCTCTAACTTTAAATTCTGGACCTGATATTACTGTTGACATTCCTTGTAAAGTCACAAGACACTCCTAAATAACTGTTTCAAATTGGAATCTTCCATTGAAGGTGCTACTTTATTGCAACATATAGCTATGCGCTTCAGTTTCTTCGGCTCATTTTTTCACTTGATTCTGGGATAAGTAGTCGGATATGGTTATCTACACTATGAGATGCAAAGTGCATACAGGGAACGGCAGCTATGTGGTGACCGCTCTACTGTGGTACAGAGCATTCTGGATTGTGTAGTCCATTATGCATGCTTCTATACCGAACGAGCCTGCTCCAGCCGTGTGTTGGAATTTGCACATGGTAGGCAAATGTGATATGCGGACCCAAACAATTTACTGGGGTTTATCCAAGGCTTGCGCCTGTATCCTTGGTGGTGTAGGAGGCCGTGAATAACCAGTGGTCAGTGCATCCTAGCCGGCGTCCACATGCTCGAACCTGGCAGATCTGTGCGGCGGGCAAGGCTCGTCAGGGGTACTGCCATCTTGCCGGTATCCTCTTGCGGGAACGCAAAGAAGTGGTCCCGCATGCACACAACTTTCACCTGCTCCGTTCCCATGAGAACAAACGCTGTCGCCATACTGCTGCTTAATTCTGGCAGCAGCGTTCAGATATTAGGCTCCCTCCTTGCCTGCTACCCCGCGTCTTAACACGGTTATAATCTGCCCTGTTCTCTACGCTGCAAGAGGCTTTCTCCAGCTTCTATTCTGTCTTTCTCCTGCCTGCAGTCTGGATCCCTCCAGTCCTGCCTTCCTCCTGCCTGCAGTCTGGATCCCTCCAGTCATGCCTTCCTCCTGCCTGAAGTCTTGTTCCCTTCAGTCCTCCTCTCCTGCCTACCACCTATCTGCAAACCTGCTCCCGTGCAGGTCAGTCTCTCTCCCGCTTCCTGTCCAGTCAAATCGCCACCCTCAGCCCTGCGTACCTCCTGTCTTCAGTCCTGTCCTTTCTCTGTTTACTATCTAGTCCCCTTCATATTGCCTCGCCTGCCGACCTGCCTGGCCCTTGGTTGTGACACACCTCGTCTGACCTGGACGCACCAACATCGCCTCTCAGTAACAGTGCTTGCACTGTCCCTGCATCCTGTAAACTACTGAGCGGTTGTCCCGTGGTGTAGGGAGGTGAGTCCCACCAATTCCCGCTATCCACTCTTGGAGAATGGTGTGGGCTTAGCACCACACACCCTTTCCCTCCTACGATCGCAGCCTGGACGCCAATAAGAAGAAGACAGCACCCCAAGGAGAGGCACAGCGTAACACAGTGCTTCCGGTTCACCACATCCGGCTGCACCTAGCATTGGATGGCCTAACTTGTGTGGGCTAGGCAGTCCTTCTGCTTATGATAGCTGTTGGTTTGCGGAAGAGGCGACAGGTGGCATCAAATAAAGCCAGATCTATTGGATTTGGTAAATGTTTGCATTCTATGTCCAATGTCCAAAAGTCCACAGCTGTATCCAAGAAACCATGTGGAACTTCAACTGGAATTTCCCCCAGGGTATTTTTCCGCCCCTCAATGCCTTTGAGCATGGGCAATGCTGCGTGTTTGTCAGATAAACAGGTGGTGAGGGGACAGGGAGCAGGTCACTTAGTAGGCAACCCTAATTCCCTGGTAGCCTCCCTTCTGAAGACCCAGACCAGAAGGCCAAGCCGACAACACACAGCCAGCCACATGAACATGAGATGAGCTGCAGATGGAAAAGGGATTATAGGCTGCTGTGTCAGATCACTCCCATACAGAATTCCATGCCTAGCAACAGTCAAGCGAGACGTGGGCTTCTGTGTACCCGCTTTCCATTTGTCAATTTCACAGATATTTTAAGCAGCACTAGCTACTCAACAGATATGTCAAACTGCTTTTGGTCTTTCGAGGATTTCTCTGATTTACTTCGATAAGAAAGTTCAATGGGCGAACGTGCTCATCCTCTTATCACTAGGCATAGTCTCTCTCTGTTACACTAGCTGTAGAGGATCCTCTCTCTCACTGTCTATCTCTCGGTACACTAACAGCAACTTAGTCTCTCTCTTGTCACGTTAGCCGTAGCCTAGTTCCTCTGCTTTTACACTGGGTGAAGTAGCTGTAGTCTAATCTCGTTTTTGTTGCACTAGCTGAGGTTCGGTACCTCTCCTGCTACATTAACTGTAAAGTCTGGTCTCTCCTGTTATTGTAGCCGTAGAGTCCTGTTTCTCCCGTGTTACGCTAACTATAGAATCTGGTGCTTCCCTTGTAACGCTAGCTGTAGATTCTGGTGCCTCTTTTGGTACACTAGCTCTAGATTCTGGTGCCCCTCTTGTTACGCTAGCTCTAGATTCTGTTGCCTCTCTTGTTACACTAGCTCTAGATTCTGGTACCCCTCTTGTTACGCTAGCTCTAGATTCTGGTGCCCCTCTTGTTACGCTAGCTCTAGATTCTGGTGCCTCTCCTTTTACAATATTTGTAGATCCAGGTGCCTCTCTTGTTACGCTAGCTGCAGATTCTGGTGCTTCTCTTGTTATGCTAGCTGTAGATTCTGGTGCCTCTCTTGTTACACTAGCTCTAGATTCTGGTTCCCCTCTTGTTACGCTAGCTCTAGATTCTGGTGCCTCTCCTTTTACGATATTTGTAGATCCAGGTGCCTCTCTTGTTACGCTAGCTGCAGATTCTGGTGCTTCTCTTGTTATGCTAGCTGTAGATTCTGGTGTCTCTCTTGTTACGCTAGCTCTAGATTCTGGTGCCTCTCTTGTTACGCTAGCTCTAGATTCTGGTTCCTCTCTTGTTACGATATCTGTAGATCCGGGTGCCTCTCTTGCTACAATTGCTCTAGAACGTGGTGCCCCTCTTGTTATGCCTTCTGTGGAATGTGGTGGCCCCCTTGTTACGCCTGCTTTAGAATGTGGTGCCCCTCTTGTTACATGTGTTGTAGATTCTGGTACCTCCCGTTATGTTAGCTGTAGATTCTGGTGACTCCCTTGCTACGCTAACTGTAGATTATGGTGCCTCTGTTGTTACGATTTCTGTAGATTCTGGTGCCTCTCTTGTTATGCTTGCTGCACATTCTGGCACCTCTCTTGTTAAGCTAGCTGTAGACTCGGGTGCCTCCACTGTTAGCTAGTTGTAGATTCTCGTGACTCCCTTGTTACAGTAGCTGTAGAGTCTGGTGCCTCTCTAGTTATGCTAGTTGTAGATTCTGGTGCTTCTCTTGTTATGCTAGTTGTAGATTCTTGTGCCTGGCTTGTTACACTTGCTGCTTGTTGTAGATTCTGGTGCCTCTCTTGTAATGCTAGCTATAGATTCTGATGCCTCTCTTGTTAGACTTGCTGTAGATTCTGGTGCCTCTCTTGTTATGCTTGTTGTAAATTCTGGTGCCTCTCTTGTAAAGCTAGCTGTAGATTCTGATGCCTCTCTTGTTACACTTGCTGTAGATTCTGGTGCCTCTCTTGTTACGCTTGCTGTACATTCTGGTGCCTCTCTTGTTACGCTTGCTGTAGATTCTGGTGCCTCTATTGTTACACTTGCCGTAGATTCTGGTGCCTCTCTTGTTACGCTTGCTGTAGATTCTGTTGCCTCTCTTGTTACACTTACTGTAGATTCTGGTGCCTCTCTTAGTAAGCGAGCTGTAGATTCTGGTGCCTCTCTTGTTGTGCTGGCTGTAGATTCTGGCTCCTCTCTTGTTGCTCTTGGTGTATATTCCGGCACCTCCCTTGTTACGATGGCTGTAGATTCTGGTGCCTCTCTTGTTACCTTAATTGTAGATTCTGGTGCCTCTCTTGTTACACTAGTTGTAGATTCTGGTGCCTGGATTGTTACATTAGCTGTAGATTTTGGCAGCTCTCTCTTTTCTTACTATACCTGTAGATTCTGGTGCCTCTCTTGTTATGTTAGCTGTAGATTTCGGCGCCTCTCTTGTTATGTTAGCTGTAGATTTGGGCGCCTGATTTGTTAAACTTCCTGTAGATTCTGGCGCCTCTCTTGTTACGCTAGCTGTACATTCTGGTGCCTGGCTTTCAACACTTGCTGTAGATTCTGGTGCCTCTCTTGTTAAGCTTGCTGTAGCTTCTGATGTCTCTTTTGTTACGCTTGTTGTAGATTCTGGTGCCTCTCTTGTTACACTTGCTGTAGATTCTGGTGCTTCTCTTGATACGCTTGCTGTAGATTCTGGTACCTCTCTTGTTAAGCTAGCTGTAGATTCTGGTGTATGTCTTGTTACGCTAGCTGTAGATTCTGGTGTATGTCTTGTTCCGCTAGCTGTAGATTCTGGTGTATGTCTTGTTGCTCTTGGTGTATATTCTGGTGCCTCCCTTGTTACGCTACCTGTAGTTTCTGGTGCCTCTCTTTGTAAGCTAGCTGTAGATTCTGGTGCCTCTCCTGTTGCACTTGCTGTAGATTCTGGTGCTTCTCTTGTTATGCTTGCGGTAGATTCTGGTGCCTCTCTTGTTAAGATACCTGTAGACTTTAGTGCCTCTCTTTTCGCGCTTGCTGTAGATGTTGGTGCTTCTCTTGTTGCTCTTGGTGTATATTCTGGTGCCTCCCTTGTTACACTACCTGTTGTTTCTGGCGCCTCTCTTTGTAAGCTAGTTGTAGATTCTGGTACCTCTCTTGCTACACTGGTGCCTCTCTTTGTAAGCTACCTGTAGATTCTGGTGCCTCTTGTGTTACTCTACCTGTAGATTCTGATGCCTCTCTTGTTATGCCAGCTGTAGATTCCGGTGCCCCTCTTGTTACACTAGTTGTAGTTTCTGGTGCCTGGCTTGTTACACTAGCTGCATATTTTGGCAGTTCTTTTATTACTCTACCTGTAGATTCTGGTGGCTCTCTTGTTATGCTAGCTACAGATTCTGGTACGTCTCTTGTTATACTAGCAGTAAATTCTGGCACCTGGCTTGTTACACTTGCTGTAGATTCTGGCGCCTCTCGTGTTACTCTACCTGTAGATTCTGATGCCTCTCTTGTTATGCTAGCTGTAGATTCTGGCACCTCTCTTGTTATGCTTGCGGTAGATTCTGGCACCTCTCTTGTTACACTAGCTCTAGATTTTGGCACATTTTTGTTACTCTACCCGTAGATTTTGATGCCTTGCTTGTTATGCTAGGTGTATATTCTGGTGCCTCTCTTATTATGCTTGCTATAGATTCTGGCACCTCTCTTATTACTCTACCTGTATATTCTGGTGCCTCTCTTGTTACGCTAGCTGTAGATCCTGGCACCTGGCTTGTTACACTTGCTGTAGATTCTGTCGCCTCTCATTTTACACTAGCTCTATATTTTGGCACCTCATTTGTTACTCTAACTGTAGATTCTGATGCCTCTCTTGTTATGCTAGCTGTAGATTCTGGCACCTCTCTTGTTACACTACCTCTAGATTTTGGTGCCTCTTTTGTTACTCTACCTGTAGATTCTGGCGCCTCTCTTGTTATGCTAGCTGTAGATTTGGGTGCCTGGCTTGTTACACTTCCTCTAGATTTTGGCACCTCTTTTGTTACTCTACCTGTACATTCTGGTGCCTCTCTTGTTATGCTTGCTGTAGATTCTGGCACCTCTCTTGTTACTCTACCTGTATATTCTGGTGCCTCCCTTGTTACGCTAGCTGTAGATTCTGGCGCCTGGCTTGTTACACTTGCTGTAGATCCTGGTGTCTCTCTTGTTACACTAATTCTATATGTTGGTAACTCTTTTGTTACTCTACCTGTAGATTCTGATGCCTCTCTTGTTATGCTTGCTGTAGATTCTGGCAACTCCCTTGTTACTCTACCTGTATATTCTGGTGCCTCTCTTGTTAATCTAGCTGTAGATTCTGGTGACTCTACTGTTACTCTACCTGTAGATTCCGGTTCCTCTTGTTATGCTAGCTGTAGATTCTGGCTCCTCTTGTTACGCTAGCTGTAGATCCTGACACCTGGCTTGTTACACCTGCTGTAGATTCTGGTGCCTCTCTTGTTAGACTAGCTCTAGATTTTGGCACCTCTTTTGTTACTCTACCTGTAGATTCTGATGCCTCTCTTGATATGCTAGCTGTTGATTCTGGCGCCTATCTTGTTATGCTTGCTGTATATTCTGGCACCTCTCTTATTACTCTCCTGTAAATGATGGTGCATCTCTTGTTATGCTAGCTGTAGATTCTGGTGCCTGGCTTGTTACACCTTCTGTAGATTCTGGTGCCTCTCTTGTTACACTAGCTGTAGATTCTGGTGCCTCACTTGTTAAGCTAGCTGTAGATTCTGGTGTCTCTCTTTTTGCACTTGCTGTAGAATGTGGTGTCTCTCTTGTTATGCTAGCTGTAGATGCTGGCGCCTCTCTTTTTATGCTAGCTGTAGATTCTGGTGTCTCTCTTGTTACGCTAGGTGTAGTTTCTGGTGCGTCTCTTGTTGCTCTTGGTGTATATTCTGGTGCCTTCCTTGTTACGCTACCTGTAGATTTGGGTCCCTCTCATCTCAAGCTAGTTGTAGATTCTGGTTACTCCCTTGTTACGTGAGCTGTAGATTCTGGTGCCTCTCTTCGTACGCTAGTTGTAGATTCTGGTGCCTCCCTTGTTATGCTAGCTGTAGATTCTGGCGCCTCTCTTGTTATGCTTGCTGTAGATTCTGGCACCTCTCTTGTTACTCTACCGGTATATTCTGGTGCCTCTCTTGTTTTTCCAGCTGTAGATTTGGGTGCCTCCCTTCTTACACTAGCTGTAGATTCTGGTGCCTCCTGTTATACTAGTAGTAGATTTTAGTGTCTTTCTTGTTACTCTACCTGTAGATTCTGGTGTCTCTCTTGTTATGCTAGGTGTAGATGCTGGCGCCTCTTGTTACGCTAACTGCAGATTCTGGCGCTTGGCTTGATACACTTGCTGTAGATTCAGGCGCCTCTTTTGTTACAAAAGCTCTAGATTTTTGTGCCTCTTTTGTCACTGTACCTGTAGATTCTTGTGCACCTCTTGTAATGCTAGCTGTATATTCGGGTGCCTCTCTTGTTATGTTAGCTGTATATTCTGGCGTCTGTATTGTTACAGTTGCTGTAGATTCTGGTGTCTCTCTTATTACACTAGCTCGAAAATTTGGCACCTCTTTTGACACTCTAGCTGTAGATTCTGATGCCTCTCTTGTAATGCTAGCTCTAGGTTTTTGCACCTCTTTTGATACTTTACGTGCTGATTCCGGTACCTCTATTGTTACACTAGCTGTAGATTATGGTGCCTCTCTTGTTATGCTTGCTGTAGATTCTGGCCCCTCTCGTGCAACTCTACCTGTATATTCCGGTGCCTCTCTTGTTACGCTAGCTGTAGATTCTGGCGCCTGGCTTGTCACACTTGCTGTAGATTCTGGTGTCTCTCTTGTTACACTAGCTCCCTATTTTGGCACCTCTTTTGTTACTCTACCTGTAGATTCTAGTGCCTCTCCTGTTACGCTAGCTGTAGATTCTGGCGCCTGGCTTGTTACACTTGCTGTAGATTCTGGCACCTTTCTTGGTATGCTAGCTGTAGATTATGGTGCCTCTCTTGTTATGCTTGCTGTAGATTCTGGCCCCTCTCGTGCAACTCTACCTGTATATTCTTGTTCTTCTCCTGTTACGCTAGCTGTAGATTCTGGCGCCTGGCTTGTTACACTTGCTGTAGATTCTGGCACCTTTCTTGGTATGCTAGCTGTAGATTATGGTGCCTCTCTTGTTATGCTTGCTGTAGATTCTGGCCCCTCTCATGCAACTCTACCTGTATATTCCGGTGCCTCTCTTGTTAAGCTAGCTGTAGATTCTGGCGCCTGGCTTGTCACACTTGCTGTAGATTCTGGTGTCTCTCTTGTTACACTAGCTCCCTATTTTGGCACCTCTTTTGTTACTCTACCTGTAGATTCTAGTGCCTCTCTTGTTACGCTAGCTCTAGATTTTGGCACCTCTTTTGATATTCTAGCTGTAGATTCGGATGCCTCTCTTGTTATGCTAGCTGTAGATTCTGGCGCCTCTCTTGTTATGCTTATTGTAGATTCTGGCACCTCTCTTGTTGCACTAGCTCTAGATTTTGGCACCTCTTCTGTTATTTTACCTGTAGATTCTGATGATTCTGGTGCCTCTCTTGTTATGCTTGCTGTAAATTCTGGTGCCCCTCTTGTTACACTAGCTGTAGATTCTGGTGCCTGTCTTTTTGCACTTGCTGTAGATTCTGGTACTTCTCTTGTTACACTTGCTGTAGATTCTGGTGCCTGTCTTTTTGCACTTGCTGTAGATTCAGGCGCCTCTCTTGTTATGCAAGCTGTAGATTCGGGTGCCTCTCTTGTTACACTAGCTGTAGATTCTGGTGCCTCCCTTGTTACACTAGCTGTAGAATCTGGTGTCTCTCTTTTTGAACTGGCTGTAGAATGTGGTGTCTCTCTTGTTACGCTAGCTGTAGATTCTGGTGTCTCTCTTTTTGCACTGGCTGTAGAATGTGGTGTCTCTCTTGTTACGCCAGCTGTAGATTCTGGTGTCTCTGTTTTTGCACTGGCTGTAGATTGTGGTACCTCTCTTGTTACATTAGCTGTAGATTCTGGTGCCTCTCTTGTTACACTAGATGTAGATTCTGGTGTCTCTCTTGTTACACTAGCTGTAGATGGTGGTACCTCTCCTGTTAGACTAGCTGTAGAGTCTGGACCCTCTCCTGATTTGCTAGCTGTTGAATCTGGTGCCTCTCATGTGACACCAGCTGCAGAGTCTGGTCTCTCTGGCTTCTGTTACGCTGTGGCCTGGTGTTCATTTCCTCCTATTTTAGCTGTTGCCCAGGCTCACTCCAGACAAGCTTTCCAAGAAATGCAATGCTATCTTGTTTTTACCATGCATCTTCACTTGTCTTGTTCCCTCTTAATTTCCCAGTTTGCCCCTTGCACGCCCACCCATTACCTGATTAGTTTGATGAGGTGTGCACAAATCACAACACATGCATAAAAAGGCGAACCATTGGCCTTGCTCCTTTAACTCTGGGTGTAAGAGGGTCACGCTTCCGCTATTGGTGAACAAAGATGCTTGTCTCTGGCCCTTCCCTCTACAAAGGCGTCTTCATAAGTAGCACCCACCAGATGTCAGCCATTTTGTTTCCAGTTGGGGAAGATTGGCAGCAAGCAGTATGCACAGTGTGCATCCGAGGGCCGGCTGGGCTTTGCATTTTGATTAGATTTCAGTGCCTGTAGTCTGCGAGTTGTAGTTTGACATTTAATCTCTCAGGCTTTCCTCTGCGAGACCTGCTGTCAGATCTGCAGCTCTCCCGCGCCGCACAACATGACACCGCCAGTAGCATCTAGCTGAGCCTGCTGGGACTGCAATTAAATCATCTTTTCTTCACTCTCGTTCCTCCCTTCCAATTGCCCTCTACCTCTTAGAGTTTTCCCTCTGCGGCCACCCTAGTTTCGTCCTTTCTTTTGCACCGGTCCAACCGCGCAGTACCTAGGACTCCGGGTTTGTCACTGTATTCACTGTATTTACTCTCTCCATTTCCTCTTCACTCTGCACCTTTTGTACTTTCAGTGTTGTGTGCTCTCTCCCTCACACCAGGGTCGGATTGGTCCCTGGTCTTTCAGCCGTGGCCAGACCGAAATCGTCCCTGGGGAGTGAGGGCCGATTTCTGGCCACTCCCAGGCCAGTTTAGAAAAAAAAAAGAAATTGAATTTTTTTGTTGTTGAAAAAAACACCTGCAACGTGCAATATGGGCCTATACACACCGATATTAATGATACATATGGTGATCCATTCTTGTATGAAATGTACATCACATTAGTGAAATCATAACCATATTTTTCATAGTGTACTTAGGAACAATGCTATTTGATGCCACTTCCTGTTTTGTCAAGGAGTGAAAGGGCATGTTTCATTGCTTTCCCGCATGTCACTTTGGGGGTGGGGGGTCAAATGACATCACTTCCGGTGATGCCATCAGAGGTGAAGGGTCGTGAGACGAGGGGTGGGCCACTTTTTTTGAGGCAAGGGGTGAACCACTTTTTTTTGGGTGTTCGGGCCTATTTCTTGTCCCTGTCCAACCCGGCCTCAGACTCCCTTTTTCGTTACTCCATTTACCCATCTTATCCTGGTCTGTTGTCTTTCACTCGCAGTCTCTCTAGTACCTTAATTTGAATGAGAAATCACGCCCGAAAGAGTCACAAACAATATTTGGGGACAGGGCCTGAGAAGCGCTGGCGCTGCCAAAAAAGCTCTAGTAACCCAGGAACCTTTAAAAGAGCTCTACCTTATGTATCTAGTCCCTGCCCAGTTTCCAGTTTATCATATATATAAATATATCACTCTTTCGCGCTTCCAAACACAGAACCTTGAGAAGTGGGCATCCATGGAGAGAGTACTAGTTTTAGCTCGGTATTAGCCTATTTGACCTAAAACATTTGACCTTTTGACCAAATGTACCTTTTCTGAGTGGTCCAAATTGCCCGTTTTTGCAGCCGGTCCAAATTGACCCTTTTGTTTTAGGTCTAATAGGTTAATACCTACTTACCTGAACATGAGGTGCAAGGGTTGCGGGGTTGTCCCCGCTCCTCATGTTCATGTGAGTAGGTCAAAAGGGGGTTGCGGGGGTGTCCCCCGCATCCTTAACAATGGAGGTCAGTTTGGTCAAAAGGTCAAATGTTTTTAGCTCAAATTGCCAAGGTCAATTTGCAAAAGATCAAATCTACCCAAACCTTTAGCTCCTGTCAGACAACTGTGAAGAAAACGTTGACTGTTGATGCAGAACTGATGTGTGGCCTGAAGTGTGAATAACTGCAACCAAGACACCTAAGCTCACATCCAAGCCTCTCCACATGTCCAGTATACGTGTCCCCCGTCCAAATCACTCTACACACATGGGTTTTATTTTCTTTCGTTACCAAAAATCAGGATCAACTAAAAGTGATTTAATTAAGTATGCACCACACAAAAAAGCCGCGTTTATACCAGTCAGCAGTGCTGCTCCACAGTTAATGATCACTTGTAGAGTGCACACCGCTGGCTGATTTGACCCTAGCTGATTCATGAAACTATTCCTTAGAGCTCAAGACTAGCAGGTCTGATTGTCATGAGTCATGAGCCAAACTTGGTACCTGCAGCTTGCATACAGAACTCTGCAGCGGGCCCGTTAACCACCTTACAAATTATATTCAAAATATCTATTGCATCGGTTTGCCTTATTAAGGCTCTGTGGAACAAAAGCTGGTTGGTAGATGTGAAATGTGGTTCTGGAGGGGAAAGGGACTAAAAACGGATGTGTACAAGTCTTTGAAGCAATCGTAACCACGGACATTGCCTTGTGCAGCTGCCTATAACTATTTTCCTTCAGCGGAGAAGGCGACAAGTCATATGAAAATGAGTTTTGATGCTGCCATCAATGGGAACTGCCCAGCCCAAATTGCTAGGCCGCACCCCCTCTGTTGAGGACCTTTGGAGCAGGCATCTGTAGGTCTTCTGGTGGGTCAGTTCAGGCTCTACTGCTCAAATTGGCAGCAAGTGCAAGAAAGATTTGCATATGATGTTTGAAAGGCTTCTGTAGGATATGTTATTTGAATTAAATTATATTAGGTGGATGTCTCTGATCTAACACCCCGACTCATATAGTCCCAGCCCACAACTCCAGGCAAGAATCAGTTGGATTAAAAGCCACATTTAATTAAAGAAAATTAAAGTCAAATCCAAATAAAGGTGGTCTCCAGCTTCATGCCAGGGACGTCACCACAGTATTACTCAATCACAGATAGTTTATTAGCAAAAACGAATTTGACCTGCTTAAATCTCACTATTATCAATACACATTGCAACAAATCGCGGGATTCAGTCACTTCTCCTCAGGGGGGAGCCTTTCCTTGTGAGGCGAGGGAGGTGAGACCACTACGCAATACCCTGCCTAGAGGTAGAGGCAAGCAGGACCTCACAGGGAGAAACTCCCCCCTTTGGGACAAGGACTCCTGTTCTGACGAGGAACACCCTAACCAACCCACCTATTGCCCATCAGAATTTACAACTACTAGAAGAAAACATGAAGAACACGCTGATATGTGTTACTGTCATGTAGAACCCTTGAGTCAACCTGAAAAGATAGACTTATTTGGTACTGAGACGAAGAAAACCACTGGAGCAGAACAGAGCAGAGAAGGACTTAGATGCTCTGCCGGGGAAGTCCCATGGCAGCGTCATAAATCTGAGAGGAGGCGACATGGGAAAGAGAGAAGCCCGGAGATTCAAATCAGTTGTAAGAGCGGAACGGAAGGAGACCGAGATAGACGGCTTCAAGTGCTGAGAAGAAGCTGGTGTGGGAGTCTGGGCATTTTACCCTCAGGAAAGCCTGAAGTAGAAGAAGCTAAAGGACTAACACAGTGTCCATGGAGTGACCGAGTGAGAAGTAGTGGCATGACCGAAGCACAGTAGACTTGGGAGTCCTTAAACAGTGCCGAGACCACTTACCTGAAGACACTGCAGAGCGTTGCAAACAAAGAGGAAATGAAGAGCCGAGAAGACAATCTGAAAATTTATGATGAAGGCCCCGTGCAAGTCCGGTGACGCGATCCCTGAGACAGAAAGGTAACGGGGAGAGCGGGAGACCCGGTGGGAAACTGAAAATAATGAATGGAACATTCATACTCGTCCCAGTAAGGATCAAGTATGGGAAGTATAGAATAGGAGTGGGAATTATCCCTGGAACACTCATACTTGTCCCAGTGAGAATCAAGTGTTGGATAAGAGTAAAAATCATTACTGGAACCCTCATTCTCGTCCCAGTAACGACCAAGGGTTGAAAATACATCAGAAGAGTGAGAATCATTGCTGACACACTCATACTCATCCCAGTGACACCATTAGATACTGTTCTCCTTTTTGGCCTGGGGTACAATCAGGAAGGATAGCAAAAGAACTGAACAGTCCATGGCTATCTCACAATCTATTGGGTAGTAAGCTTGAGATGGCAAACAGGGGGTGATGGTAAAATAGAATGGACTGTTGAGTGTGAACATGTAAAAGTAATCAAGGAATACTTGCAAGGGGCGGAATTCTGTTTAGTATTCGCTGACCACATATCTGGGAAAAGACATCCATGGCTGCGGTCACAGGATCTGGTCTCCAAATGACAAACCTCAGTAGTTCTTCATCAAGACGGGATGCAAACAGATTGTCAGGTCCAGCATTTGGAGTGACCCCGACTGATCCACAGTGCATCGACATCGTCCTGGGGAGAGTGATAGGGTGAAGGTGGTAGCCCATGGATAAGGAGAACCCTCAGGAAGCAGCAACCCTCAGGACCCTAGGAAAACAGAACAACAAGCGACTACTAGTGTCACTAATAGAATAGTGTAAGGGCAGTGGGGGTGTATTAACTGATATTAACCTGGCTATATCTTGCAGATGCAGGAAAGAAGAAGGGTCCAGTCCAAATCCAGGAATCCAACCAGTCTCGATGAAAAGAGGACAATCCAATGGCACAAGGACGCAACAGGCAGCCAACAATTCAGGTAAATGTCCAGGTAAGAGTTCCAACAAGAGAGAGGTTTGAAAAGGTCCAAGTCACGGGATGCTTCTCTAAGGATTATATAGAGCCAAGCAGGTTTGATGAGTTAGGACTAATCAGAAAGGGTGCTGGGAGTCTCAGGGCCCCAAATTGGCTGTAGGGCAAAGACAGGCAAAATAGGGATCAGAGAGAAAGAACGGCACCAAGCCAAGTTCGTGGACCGTAGGGAAGGTCTGTATCAGCATTGAGGAGCACCGCAATGCTAGAGGAAGGCACCTTTCAAACCATCCGTACGTCGTTTCCATGATGACGTGACATGAAGTCTCCACTCACAAAAGCCGTACGGCGTGTGACCGGTTCAGCAGCGCTCCCTGACACAGATCTAATGGGAACAGGAAACACTGCATCTAAAAAATAGATTTTTGAAGACACCAGATTTGCAGATCCTCCAGTAGCGTGAACAACAGTCTGTGACTTTGATGCACATTCTGAGGATAAGTGTCACTTGAATCTTTAACTGCTTCAGAAGGCAGATTTCCCAAAAGAGATTTGATTTTCTTAGATCTGTCATCCTTCAATGAGTTTATGTAAAGGATAGCTAATAGGACAGATTATCTATTCATAATCAAAATGTACATTGTAATTTTATTTTGCTAAATATTAAACTTCATAGGATCCTGCAAGGATCTCTAAACAGTTTATGTTGCAGCTGGGACTCCTGCCAGGACTGTTTCCTCAATTTGTACCAGCCCCCACCCACTGTTGTAGGCATCTGGTTCTATGTAGAAGAAAGCTGCATTGTTTAGGATGTCTACATTTTAGGCTTGGTGGACCAATGCTGGCAATCTTTCTGGCAAACATGGGCTTAACAAGTCGATCAGCTCTTTAAAGACTGAACTTCAGACTGGAATAGCTGTTTTTAGGAAGTCTTTCCTGTGGGTTGCATTCAAAGGCCCCAAACTGAAGGTCCCTTTCACATGAAAAGCAGGATTTTTCAACACTGACCCAAAATTGACTTTGAATATGTGGCTGCAAGTGAAAACTGAAGGGCCATGTGGAAAAGGCCTACCTGTCACCACCAAAGGAAAAGCAGCATTTGAATCCACAAAGGAAGAAGGAATTCAAAGGTCCCTTTCACATGAAAAGCAGGATTTTTAAACACTGACATAGAAATGGCATTATATGTGTGTTTGCAGTTTAAATTTGGAAAATGCACCCCTGCTAACATACAAATGTCAGGGAAAAAGACACAGTGCATGTTGACAAAAAGTCATGTATATTATGTCTTGTATACGAAATACCAGCAGACCTTTGAAAAGGTCACTTGGTATCCATGAAAAAAAAATCTGTATGCCAGAGGCAATCCCTTCTGCAGGCTGTGGGACACATGTCACATAGAACTCCCCCACTGGAAGGCTGGCATCCTAGTGTTTACAATTGCAATAACATGTGGCAGAATGTAGACAGTAGTTGTGAAGACGGGGGCTACCATTACGGGAGACTCAAACTCCAACTTCAACGAGCAACCAACCAACTTCAAAGTGACTCATACAAACTCACGGGCTGGCCAAGAGAGACAAATGGCTGGATGAAGCAGATCTCCCATTTGTTGAACATACAGATTTACAAATTATTTAAAAGGACTATTATAACTTAGGCCTTTTTGCCCAGCAACCATAAGTCTGTTTTGTTTTATTTATGTGTAATTTCCAGGTGTTTGTAGTGATATGAAAATCATCCACCTGCGACTCAGGGAACTGTAATGGCCATATAAAATGGGTTTCTGGCTGATCTGAAAATTTTCCAAATGTGAGAGTTGGTGAATGGGTGGAGGGTAAAATTAGGAATATGGGTAATAAATTACATATTCATAACTGTTATGTTTTTTGTGAAAACGCCAGAAAATTGCCACACGGCCGTGCAAAGTGGCTCAGACCTAGTAATCGTCTTATTTAATTCCCAATGATTAAATAAATCAGAAAATATACATATAGCAGTTGCGAGTAAAATTATGAAGTTTTGCCACATAACTAGATTTTTGCCAACATTTTATATAAGAACAAATGGCGATTGCAAATGGGAATTGCCATATGTCTTCTCCAGACCCCTAAACCAATTCTTAGTGGGAGGCTGGATTTGGGAGGAGAGAGGAGAATAACTGTCCAATCCTAGTTGTGAGAACTCTTGCAGGATACTCCGCCAAGACTGTAAACTTGATGGTGTCATCACTGCTATATAAGGTGGAATGCACTAGGAGGAAGGGAGAGAGCTGTTGAAATTTACCATCAAAGAGAGCTGATGAAACCTACCATTTGACAGCTGCATGGAGACACCAGAGGAGATTACTCAGAGTGCATATGGTGGAGCTGTCTATTTCTAGGAAGGACTAAAAAGCTGACTGGATCCTATGGTGCAGAGCGGGAGGCCATCCTTGAGAGTGGAGTGACCAGACTGCTGCCCTATCTTTCCAGAGGGTCCTGGAATCCAGCTGGCATTCCTGAACTTTAAACAGAGGTTTTATATGTAGGTAGAACTGAGTCCTGGGAAACCAAAAGGTGGGGGAGTCTGCTTGCCTTAAATCCTTTCCCTGTATACTGGGCAAGGGGAAGAACTGTGTAGACCCTTAGCCTACTTAACTAAACATGTTAATTTTTTTAATTCCTCATTTGGCAGAACACTACGGGGTGATTTTTGTTAAAATTCAAAATGAACAAAGCTCAATTCCCAGTGTGCGCTGAAAAACTATGGCCTATACATTAATTAGGTCATCCTTTTTGCACGGTGGACCCCGACTTCTTTGTTCTAAAATCAGTCCAATCTTTTTGTCCAACTTTCCCCTAACACAGGCCTTTCAGTGGAGGGGGGTCCGAAATCCGAAATGCCCAAATCATTTCAATTTTTCTGTCAGACTTTCTCCAGCCCAGACCATTGTAGGGGGTCTGAAAAACAAACCGCCAAATCACCCTTTGTTTATTTTAAAGCAAACATGTGGGTGAAATAATAATTGCCATGTGCATTTGCACTAGTTTGTAAAAAAATAAACTGCTAGCCTTTTAAGTACAGAGGAAAATCTAAATTGCACAGCACTATATCTATAAATGTGTTCACTAACCAGTGCTAATTATTTCTTGAATTGAAATTAAGATAAAGTATTGTGATTTGTGTTTTTTTTTGTAACTAATTTGTATAATTGATTTCTGTAACAAGAAGCTAATGGTGAGCCACAAAGAAGGTGGCATGTGTGGTTTGGTGCGATTTTTATTAACATCTAATTCCAATAAACATAAATATATTTCCTGTACATTGGCCTGGTTCTTGGCTCATTGTTAGCTCAGCAGGAGGGATCCCAGGGGCATGATATGCGTCTGAAGTAGGGCCGAAGAAAACAATCCATTAAACACTTTGTTGTGTGACGGCTTGAGTGGGGAGGGAAGGCACTCCCTGTGTTGAAGTGGCCTCTCAATGAACTGTTACAGTGCCCTGCTAATTAACTAATACTCTGGTTAATCCTACTAGCCCAACAAAAGGCTGTGGCAGTAGTCATTTTTTTCTTTTCCCAATATAATTATCTTGCTGCTATGACAAAATTAAAGAGAGACGTCTATTATAGGAGCCTCTGCACCATGCCCTAGAATCCCAACATATGGCATGGTATGTGTACTATGGTTAGTCATAAATTCCTAGTCACTTGTCCACAACACATGAGTAAATTCTGGCCTACAGGGACCTGCCGTCCCAGGAATGCTCTTGCTAAGAATGCTCACGCTCTGTTACCCTGAGAAATGTGGCTTTCTCTTGTATATGTCACTTCTCCTCCGGTGTGCATACATTCAACAGCTGTAGTCTCCCCTGATAGAACCTATGGGACACGCCTGTCATAATGTGATCCTCTGACGCCAGATCAGCTTTGATCTGTCAAACCAGGAAAGGACTCTGGGTACGTTCACATTATAGTTGGAGAACATCCCAAGTTAGATGTATCGATTGCACATGTTGGGACAACTTATTTTACCCACTTACATGTCTGTTTTCTAGGAGGCGGTTTTTAAGCATTGTATTGGTGCTCTACCTGCCACATAGAACATGGCAAAGGCATGAATGATTCTAGGAACATCATTACGGGTTTTGGATTAGCTTAGTAATATAACATACAAGGCACCCTTGAACATAGTAAAAGCAACCCCTGATGTTTATTTTGCTATTTAATCCCCTTAAACATGTGGTCTTCAGAAGGGGAAAAATTCTGGACATTGCCCCCAGAGCTGATCTTGTATATGTAAAATAGGGCAACAATCGACACTCTAAAGTTAAGATAAAACCGATTTGCATTTTTTGGTTTGGTTTGGTTTGGTTTGGTGTAAATCTGTGCAGTAGTTTTCTTAAAATTTGAAGAAGGTGCCCCCAGCCAAAAAAAGTCCTCCTGAACCTATCATCTTCCATTCTGCAACCCCCTCCAGCGAATCCAGACGGTATCCCTACATTTTATCCCCACCAAAAATATCGCCGTATATATGGCAATCTGGAACGCCGTAGGCAATATTTTTGGGGGATAATTTGTGGGAGCAGGGGTTGCGGGGGTGTCCCCCACCTATTTAAAAATAATGCAGGGAATGCAGGGGTGTCCCCCGCAGGGTCCATGCCTCAATATCGCCACAACAATATGGCAATATTTTCGTATTGCTATATTTTCGCAGAGATATTAACACATGGGACAATCCAGAAAAGGGCAGCAAGATTTATCCTTGGCCTTAAGCCCAGGGACTGCATCCCTCTTGCCCTAAAAAGTCGTCACTGGCTACTGGTTGCTGCACGGATTAAATTCAAATCCATGCATCATCCACAAGGCTGTCTGGGCACTGGGACCACACTATCTTCAACTACTAAATACTCACCCTCTAGACCGCTATATTCCTCTGGCACCAACTCTTTGTGTGTAAAGTGTTTTGCTAAACAGAGGGTAGGTGGTCGTTCGCTTTCCTCAGCTGGCTCCCTTCTATGGAACAGCTTCCCCCTCCCCCTGGGCCTTGAGTAGGACTTTCTTAAATTCCGGAAGCTCCTTAAGACTGTCCTCTTTACCTCCTATTTCCCTTTTCCCTTCTTCTCTCTTCTGCTAATCCCAAAGTTGCTGCGATTGGTGTCTGGCGCCCTTATGCATCCTTGGGCACCTCACCCCCCACATTCACTCAGCCTAGCTCCTCTCTATGAAGACTCCAGAGGGGGGGTCTGTACTTCCGCTCTCTATTTGGTAGAGGAGAGGCACAGAGGACCCCTGCCAAGATTCTCTATAATTGGTGCGAGGTCGAGCAATCAAGGCCTAGCTTCTCAGGAGGTGATGCGGGCTGGTTCTTAAGTACAGTGTAGTCCCCAAGCACCCACAAAGGAATGTCCATACACTGTGTTAGTTAAAACACAGTCTTTATATAATTAATATTCAAGGTTATGCACAATATCACAATAACTCACTTTGTACTCAGTTATCTATAATGGCAAATATACAATTTCTACGTGGTACCACAATTACTATTAGATCTCTTAGAAGTGCATCAACTGTACGATTAAATGGCACACAAATCAGTTTGTAAAGGAAACCAACAATAGAGGTAAGAGGAAAGCAGTTGGTTGGAACAATTGGCAGAATACTGGCCCCTACCGAGACACAGTGCTGTGTGGAGATCCCCCCAACTGGGCAACCTGTAGAATAAAGATATATCACAAGCACAGTCCATATATTGTTCACAAGAGACTTCCCAATAGTTCTGCAACCCCAAAGTACCTGGTGTTGTAGCGTTCCTCATCAGGGAATCGACAGCCCTTCTTGAGTGCCCTCCCTTTAAGGTAGGAGTCACGTCCGACTGAGAACAGGGTGAGCTACGACAGTGAAGTGGCTGCTTCGTTCCTAGCGGTGCTGGTTGACGGAGAAGCATAAACGTCCTGCAAGGAAGAGGTGTGCAGGGCACCTCGATGTCAATAGTTCTGGACCGCAAAGAGTTTGAAGAACTGTGGCCCAGCAAGGGCGTCGAGTTGTCAGCGTCTCTGTGGTCTTTGGGTGGCGGGAAACCCACCGGCGGATGCTGCTCGGCACGTCAACGGTCTGGCCTTCTCCAGCGGGATAAAGCGGGCGACGATGCGGGCAAGAGTGTCCTTGAATCAAGAGTTCTTAGGCAAACGGGAGCACGGCGGCGCCCGTCGGCGACGGCGGTCGGCGACAGTGGCGGACAACTGTCCGGGTGCGTCTCCTTGGGATTCCGCAGCAGTCCCTGTCTTGGGTCAGCAGCCTGTCGAAGGTCTGTCTACCAGGGAGATTTGGCAAAGATCAGCTGGTGCACGATGGTCCCTCGTAGCTCGGGAAGAGGGCTCCTTACCAGGTCCTAACTGGGTCAGTCCTTGGAGACACAGCAGCTTTCAGATTGATGAAGAAGAGCAACAGCAGGTCTTCTCTTCCAGCAGGGCTTCAAGGTCAAGCTTCAGTTTCACTCCAGTTACTCTTCGTAGGTTGGACTTCATCTGAACACTTCTGAACACGATTCCTAGCAGTGAGAGGTCCCCAGATATACTGTTGATCTCCCATTCATTCTGCTGGGTCCCACTTGAGCATCCAATCACTACGAAGGACATTCAGCAGTCTGTCAGCCAATCAGGCGCACGGTGCATTCAGGCCATTCTTCTCCATCCAGACACTCATAACACAGAATGTGGATTCGGACAAGTACCACGCCATTCAACACTACGCACTGCATTCATACCAGTTTCGGGCAGGACTGTCTCAATCATTGTTTCAAACACCAGATACTAGACATCCACAACAAGAAATGCATATTCGTCACACAGTCCATTCACCCAGGTCGCACCCGCAGGTGTACCCACAACATACGGTCGTTGCGAAGGCTCCAGCCAGTCTGGTCGGCACTTCCCCACACTACCATATATGGAACTTCCACCCAACAGCCAGTCAGGGGTAAGGGACAGAGTCAGGGCTTCCCGGGACTTCGGGAAGATCAAGGTAACAGGCGATGGAAGGCAAGAGGCCACGCAGGCCATCTTGTCTCCATCAGGAATTTACCGATTCCAATGACAATGCCTGGGCATCCCAAAATGGAGGACGCTCAGGGCACCAGTCATTTCAGCACGGAGCTGCCACCAGCCTGTAACCTGCTCTGTGGGCCACACACAGGTGCCCAAAAACATACACTAGGGGCACAGGGTTGTACCCCCCACCCATGGGTGCCATAAGGGTATCCCATGGGTCTGTTCACCAAAACCAAAAGAGAGAGCTGCACCGCCAGGAGTCCCACATGAACTCCTGCGCAGAAAACACGACAGAACACACAATAAAAGGCAGTAAAGGACAAGGATACAGAGGCCCTGTCCCTCCGATGCATTTCCAGCATCACACTCTCTTCCTCAGCACTTGCACTGCCACAGCCTCTGCCCTGGAGGTTCGCACTTACACCTATCCCGGCCCCAGGCCGTGTAGCACTTAACAATCCTAACACTTCAGCTGCATTTACCTGCTCTGCCCTCTTCCTTGCTGCACTTACACATTCTGAATACTCACACGGGATAGTAGGTTCGTCCATTTTCCTGTGTTTCTGTTAATTACTGTGTTTTGTTATGTGTTTCACACCCTTGTTCCCTCTTAATGTAATGAAAAAATAGAACTGAAGCCAATGGGCGTGGCATGAGCTATTTATACTGCTGGTGACGTCGACACGCCACGGCGGCCCTCGCAGGACATCGACGCCACGACATCGTGCACAGCTCCCTCTGCCAAGAAAAGATTTCCGAAGCAGCGAAGCTGGACGAGATACGTATTTCAAAGATAAGGAATACGTGGGAGGACACAATCCATTCGAAAGCGAGTTATACTGGAACCTGTGTCACTAAACATTACAAGACAGATATTGAGGAATAAAACCCTCACAGAGGTTTGGAATACCTGATTCAGTCCAAAGTAAAAGTCAGCTTAGCAGGCCAAGAGAAGATTTGTGTAAAACATGTTGTTTATGAGGTTATAAAGAACCAAAGGAATACAGAGAGCCAAGACCCAGAGAAGGGACATTTGGGTTCCTCAAAGGTTTTGGGGGAAAGGAACATTACAGAGACTCTTCAAGAAGACACAATCAAAAGGGGTGAACACCCAAATACAGATAGGTGATAAAGTTCATCTACAAAAGGAAAGGGGATCCCAGGACGGTGTAAATGTCCCCACAAAGAACTAAAGGAATTAATCCAAGAAATAGCCAAGAACTACTTGAAGGTCATCTATTAGGGCAGAACAGCCTATCCAGGAGAAGGGAGTCATTCTCCTAGACTTTTGTAACATGGGCACTGGGCACGCAGAAGGCTATGGCCGGAGCGATCTGCACATTTACTTGTAACGGGATATGGACCATGCTCTTGACTAATTGTTGCATCGTGGACAGTGGCCACTGCCGAAGGCCGTGATGGTGGCATCTGGTTATGTACTAGTGAGGAGGATTTTGGCCACGGCCACAGGCCTTTTGCCTTATTATTGCAACATTGCTATTGGAAACGGTCAAAGACTGTGGCCACTGATCACGGGCAAAGGCCATGGCCGGTGGGAGCTGGTTAGTTACTAGCCCCAGGGGATATGAAAAACAACCATAGGCTGTGCACATGGCCGTGGCCAGTGGGCCATAGTCTTTTTCAATAACTTGTCCAATAAGGATATTGGCCAAAGGGCATAGCCAGTGTGCTCTGGAAAAGATCAAGCAAAAAAGGGCCCTTAAAATTCAGTGAAAATAGTTCAGTTAAGTTGATGTGATTCATCACAACAAAACCAGGAAATACGGTGGGCGTGAGAAGTGATGACTGTGACAAATCAGCTTCCGTGGCACCAGTGGTCCAGGGATGAATGTCGGTTTCTAAACCATCAATCAACCGCCTACCTCTAGTACACCAGAAGGGATCCAAACTGATTGGAATACAAGTGAATTATAGGAACTCCTGGTCCACTTTTGGTAACGCTTATCTCTGCAAGGTCGTGGATCGTTGGCTAGTTGCACCACAGAGAAAATACAATTATTACCCAATGATAAAAGGGACTGTCCAGTCAAGGTTGTATACAAATGTCTACTTTATTATTACTACAGCAGACAGGTCTAGCACTACAAAATACAACCCACACTGTAAAGGAACACAGAGGACAGATAGTTTCAAGAAGGAAAGGGATGCACTCTGGATATTGACAGGAGGGTATTTGGTAAAGTAATCAGTCTTACTGTCCAAGGTTATTCGGTTCCGGCAGCAAGGGGGGCAAAGGGTCGCAACTGTGTCTGGGGGCCTTCGGAAAAGGACCAGGGAGGCAGAACCACAATGTACCTGGTGCTGAAGAACGTGTTGGTGCTCAACAGCATTGAGGTGGTTCTAGGGTGCTTACAGTCCTTGAGGGAAAGTCAGTGTGCGGGAGACAGCTGCGGGTACCAGGCAACAGGCAGTTCAGCAAGCGAGGCTGGACGGACATCTGCAAGCTGCCCGGTGCGGCGGCTCAGGGCCAAGAATTGTTGTCTTTGTGCTGGTTGTCGGATCTAGAATGCTGATCATGGCATCTCAGACGGCTCGTGTGACTATGGCGTGACCACAGTCAGCAGTGCAGCCGGATGCGGTTCGAGGACTCCATGTTAAAACGGATTTCTGAACTCTGTCCTGGTGGCGCAGAAGTTCAGAAGGCCAACCTAATTACTTGGAACAGGGTAACCTCTGGACGAGCCAGACCAATCAAGGTAGCGATCGCGGCGGTCAAGACTAGGTCTCAAGAGGGGTGAGGGTGACTGAAAGCCCGCAATGAGCACACAAAGCAAGAGCGCTTACAAACTACTCCAAACAGTTGTTATATCAAAAATAGATACACATTTATTTTAAGGCCTTTAAAACAATGACCGTAGCGAGAAAATCACAATATCACAATACTAAACCAACACATACCATATCAACACAATATATATACAAATACTACAGTTGCTAGCGTTATAAGCACGAAATGTGTAGTCCACCTGAAAGGGAAGGAAAACAGGCAGTGCGATAACGCTTTAGACTCAGTTCGCCTTCAGAGGCACCTAACTAGATGGAAGTCCGAGCCCTGCGAAGAGTGGAGCCTTGTGCTCAAAGTACCTGCCACGCCGGTGCCAACGGGCAAAAGGAGAAGCTCTTCGGAGGAAGTCAGGCAGTTCGGGTTAGTGTACAGCAGAAGGAGAACAGGTTCCGCAACTCAAGCGCAGCCTCCACAGCGGGCAGAAGCAGAGCGCGAGTACGGCCAAAAGGGTGCTGTTTTTACACAGCAGGGAAAAGCAATGGGATACTGCAGGAGGGCAACCAGATCCTAGCTAAACTACTCACCGGTCCCCGAAGCAAGCAGACCCAGGCTTCTCCACGTTAGTTTCAGCAGCTGGCAGGTTCAGAAGAGCCGGGAATGCCTCGTCGTCGTGTAGAGCAAAAAGACGTCCGAATCGAAGAAACCTGCACAGTTTGTTGCCGCAGCAGGACAACGGAGCGGCCGTGTGTATTCGAGCCAAATGTACACTCCTCCCTTCAGACTTGGGAACGCCAAGTGTACGAAGCGTGGGAGAGTGACAAGGACTCGAAATACAACACAACCTGGCGGCGGTTACAGAGCAGGACTCCCTTGTAAGCTGGTCAGTCAAATGGATGGCCCAGAGACACTTCCGAAGGCTTACTTGGCAGGAGATGATGAAGTCGCCGGGAATAGCTGTTCCTGCTATTCCAAAGGTCGAAGCACCAGTACAGGCCTTCTGGTTCGATCAAAGGAGGAAAGGGTTTCACAGGACGACAGCAGTGCAAAGGAGGATTCCTTCAGCGGGTCACCAGCGATTCCTCGGTCCAGCCTCTGGGTTGCAGGATACTTGGCTCCTGTATTCCTTTGTTCGTGAGAACTCAGGAGATCGACATGGTAGTGGTGTTTCCAGCCCCCTCTTATCCACGGTTCCCTTCGCGCCAAAACGGAGGGGAGCCAATGGGAGATCCGCTCATCAACACACATACCATACGTGGACCAATTACGGACCACGGTGGTCCCAGGCATTCACACCACACTAGACTCTCTGGCACCCAGGATGTGTATTGGGACCAGACATCCCAGCCCACACCCTGGAGGCACACAAACGACATGTAGAAGCCCGCGAAAGCAACCACGTTTCGTGGGAAAGTACATGCCCAAATAAGGAAGGCCCCGGGTCGCTCGACCTGGGGAAGGTGAAGGGAGCAAGACGGTCAGTGGACAGGACAAAGGAGCCTCGTGGTCTGGCCATTTTGGGAGCCAGGCCACCATTTTGGGTTCAGTGCGAAAAACGTGCTCAGAACGCCAAAAGGAGCTCAAAATAAACAAAACGATCGCTGCCACCATTCCAGTCCCTGAATGACTTGCACCGATCAAATACCATCCTAAAAGAGTATCTAGGGCCTGTAGAAGGCTAGAGACCCAAGAGAGCTGTAACGTAGCTTACAGTGCCCTCTTGTGTCATGTTGTACTAAAGCCGCAACATGATAAAAGAAACTACGGGAAACAGCGTTCCCCGGTACTGACTGTCTTAAGGGCATGTCAGTTTCCCCGTAAGAAAAGGAGCGAAAGCCCAGAGGAGTGCGGCAGAAGGCTGCACTTCTCTGGCAAAGTCAAGAACAAGGTGAAAAACAACAGCAAAAAGTTTAGGGGTTGCCACATGGAAGGAAAATTACCTACAATTACGAAATCTTTCCTAACACTCCACTGTCTCAAAAATGTCCTTAAAAGATGGATGCTGGATGATGCTTGTGTGGCACTCCTCCTAGCTTCTTCGCAGGGCTCGTATCCTTTCATGGCGGATGGTCCAAAGCTCAGGAGAGTGATTGCAGGCAAATGCCTTGCCCTTTGTCCAGAGACTCTCTGGCACTTCTCACCTAGGAAGCTTGCTGGTAGAACCTAGCCGGGCACGCTGTGTGCTGGCTGGGTACCGGTTTTGGAGCTGCTGGACAGGTCCTCTGAGTCCGGTATCTCCCTCTGTTCCCTGGGAGATGTTTAGGGGAGGGATCTTGCTTCCCTCTTGGAACTCCTGGCCTTCCCTCACTGGTGGAAGATGTAAGGTAGACTGTACTTTAAGCCTGGGTCCAAATGAGTCCTTCTTCTTACTCCTTTTGAAGACAGCTGCGGGTACCAGGCAACAGGCAGTTCGGGAAGCGAGGCTGGACGGACATCTGCAAGCTGCCGATGTGGTGGCTTGGGGCCAAGAATTGTTGTCTCTGTGCTGGTTGTCGGATCTGGAATGCTGATCGTGGCGTCTTGGATGGCTCGTGTGACTGTGGCATGTCAACATACAGCGGTGCAGCCGGATGCGGTTCGAGGACTCCACTGTCTCAAAAATGTCCTTAAAAGATGGATGCTGGATGATGCTTGTGTGGCACTCCTCCTAGCTTTTTCGAAGGGCTTGTGTCCTTTCAAGGCGGATGGCCCAAAGTTCAGGAGAGTGATTGCAGGCAACGGCCTTGTCCTTAGTCCAGAGACTCTCCAGTATTTCCCATCTAGGAAGCTTACTGCAGAACCTAGCCGGGCACACTGTGTGCTGGCTGGGTACCGGTTCTGGAGCTGCTGGATGGGTCTTCTGAGTCCGGTATCTCCCTCTGTCCCTGGGAGATGTTTAGGGGAGGGATCTTGCTTCCCTCTTGGAACACATACAAGTCCCACCCATCTTCCTGTCTGTTGTAGATCAAAGTGTCTCTCTGGTTAACTGTGCCCTCTGTGAATCTTGATCAAAGCGCAGGTTTCCCTTGAAGTATGTGGTGGGAGCAGACTTCCTGTCCCCCCAAATCACATACCTCTCCCCTCTGAAAAGGGTCTGCTGTACAGGGGCACCTGTGGTAACTGCTGGACCCAGACAGGCCATTCACTGCCTTTCATAGAGAGAGGTGGGAACTAGCTTCAAGTTGACACATTGGATACCAAAGGGTTGGTAGTCGTCCTGCCTTCCTGTTGTCTCTTTGGCAGCCAAGCCCCCTCAGCAGGCTTGCCTCAATTATCTTGTTAGTATGCACTGCCACCAGCCAAATTAGAGAAAAAGAATTCAGACCCATGGAGCCTTTGACATTTTTATTCGATTGCTCATGGCTTTGAGTAAGGTGTGCTATCCCTCTTCTTGGAATGCTTTGATGTACCCGGTGCTGTCACATTGCAGCTGAATATGACAGGGGAAGACAGGGCCTGTAGGCTGTGTCTTCCCGGAGTACATGTGACTATGTGTTTTGTGTGGGAAGCAGATGAAATATGCACAGAATGGCCGCGCACATGTCTCTGCGGCTGATCTTCCATCATTCATTTTCATTATTCAAAAATAAAAAAAAAAGCCCAGGCGACTGCACTCTCCCCGTGCAGATGTTCGAATTCCTCACAATGACACTCTTAACTCGGAGTCCACCGCTCGTTTCTCAGCCCATGAGCACATACATGAGATCACAGCTGGGATCAACAATGAAATAAAAAATGACATCATGGGGAACACCTTGGGGGAGGGGTGTGGGGAGTGACTCAGAGCTACAATTATCTTCACTTTCCAAAACTGCCGAATTTCCTGGGGTTTGCTGCAATGAATTAGATCACTTAAACTATGTTTTAACTAGTTTGTTTTTTCACTGAGCATAGATATATTTGGATATTTATCAATGGGGCGCACCCGGGGTTTTCAACCAGGAAAGGAACTCTCAGTAAGTTCCCGTTTTATCTGAAACACAATGGCAACAGCAGCAGTGTGGGCAATTGTGCATTAGGTGCCGGTCCTACGTACAGAGGATCTGGAGTATTTTAGGGCGGGGAATGAATCCAGATGAAACCCTCATAATGGGATTCCATACGTCCCTCATATAAGCACCTCCCACATCCGCTCTGCCCCAGCCACGATACATCTGACGTGGCTTCTGAAAATATAGCTATGCAGACAAAGGGGCTACATTTCATTATGGAAATTGTGATTTCCATAAAAGCCGGCCATTGGCACAGAACAGCTGGTAGGGATGGGATGTTGTCAGGCAGGCGGTTCTAGATTGCCAGCCTTTGCTGTGGAAATGCTTGTCATGTGGCTGGCACTGCTTCAGTCCTCACAGAGGTTCTCGCACTGTTGGGAAGTGGCCCACTTTTTCTACAGACCACTTTAGCTCTGGGTCCACTGAGCCTCCCCACCCTCCCACCCATTGGCCCTTTCAGCAGCAAGTGTGACATTTGCACAGCCTCTCTTATCCGCTTTCAACGAACAGGCACAAGAACTGTATCTCCGGGGGCACAGAGAGCAAGCCAGGCTGCTGGTTCTCCTGGCAACGCTTCCCTTGATGAATATACAGAAAGAACAGCTGGGAGCCTCAAGGGTAGGTGCAGAGAGAGACTGTCAACAGGGGAGAGGCGGGGCACAGGAAGTGAGAGGGCGGATAGAGAGGGAGAGAACCCAGAGAAGGAGAGAGAGAAGCAGGAGGAGCGTGTATCTGTGAGTAGCGTATGGGTAAGCAGGGGCCAAGGGAGAGGGAAGGATCGAACAGGAAGGCACAGAGAAGAGAGAGAATCTGTCATCAGAAGAGGAGGAAAGAGAAGAAACGATAGGGAATGAAGGGAGCAGAAGGACAGAAAGAGGGAGGGAGACAATGGGAGGGAAAGAGTCACAGCCAACAGAGCAGAGGGGAGATTGCTGGAGAGGGAGGGAGGGCAAGGAGACAGCAAAGGGTGTGAAGGATGCAGAGAAGGCGAGGTGGCATCGAGAGAGAGTGGCAGCAGAATGCTGCAGAGATACCATGGTTGCCATGTGCAGATAAGCTGAGGATCTGGCCTGGTCGCCCGCTCCAGGTGGACTCCGGAAGAACCCAGACCTGCTAGAGCGAGCCATGGGCCCAGCAGGTCAGTCCTCAAGGGCAAGAACCATGGTCTTTCAGGACAGAGGAGAAAACTGGTCCGAATAAATCACTTTTTCCGTCAGCGGTGCTTATGTGGAGCCTCCTCAATGCCAACCCAATCTCCTCATGTCGACATTGAAAGACCGCGTGGCTTTGAGAGTGTAATCGAGATAGACAATGCACCTTATTGGAAGAGGTACATTTTAAAAAATCCCCCGAGGAGGTATAAACGTGTCCCTTAAGCACAGGAATGCGCAGGCCCGTCCCTTCAACTCCAAATAAAGAACCCTGCAAGGGCCCTCCAAAGGCGGCGACGAGGCGCCATCTCGGAAGCCCACGCCTTTACCCCTTTTGCTGTCACAGGCACAACAAATGTCCCTCCTACTTCATGTATAGATTCCATGAAGGCAGAGTTAAAACATACGTGTGATTCCGGAAACAGTAGCCCCGCATTGTCAGCGCAGTATAACAACGAGGAAGGCCAACTCAAATGCGGGATTAAGGTAAATCCAAAAATCACATTGAAAGCAGAGTACCACAACCTGACATAAACAGCATATGAAGCACTGCAAGATGACATTTTAGAGGTCCTGAAGTAGCCCTTGCCTATAAGTGGAGTGTACCGATATATTCTTATAGGGAATGTGCTGCTGAGAGTCAAAATGTAAACCATATTAGCATCATATATTAGGGCAAGACGTGAATCCCATGAGTGCAGGCCACACTGAATTCCACATGCCACTTTCGGATTTACTTTAGCACAGAAGCATTGGCCTTTAATGGCTGCTACTTGAAGGAAGAACCCTTGAGTTCATTGGTTCATTTTCGGGAGCTCACTGGGTCTGCCTCCAGCTCTTATTTGTACGTAACAGCCAGAGGTGTTGCGTAAGGTATTCTGGCAATGGTACAGGAGTTGCATACGCCAGTCCATCAGCCAGAGGTGTTGCGTAAGGTATTCTGGCTATGATACAGGAGTTGCATTCGCCAGTCCATCAGCCAGAGGTGTTGCGTAAGGTATTCTGGCTATGATACAGGAGTTGCATTCGCCAGTCCATCAGCCAGAGGTGTTGCGTAAGGTATTCTGGCAATGGTACAGGAGTTGCATACGCCAGTCCATCAGCCAGAGGTGTTGCGTAAGGTATTCTGGCAATGGTACAGGAGTTGGATTCGCCAGTCCATCAGCCAGAGGTGTTGCGTAAGTATTCTGGCTTTGGTACAGGAGTTGCATTCGCCAGTCCATCAGCCAGAGGTGTTGCGTAAGTATTCTGGCTATGGTACAGGAGTTGCATTCGCCAATCCATCAGCCAGAGGTGTTGCGTAAGTATTCTGGCTATGGTACAGGAGTTGCATTCGCCAGTCCATCAGCCAGAGGTGTTGCTTAAGGTATTCTGGCTATGGTACAGGAGTTGCACACGCCAATCCATCAGCCAGAGGTGTTGCGTAAAGTATTCTGGCTATGGTACAGGAGTTGCATACGCCAGTCCATCAGCCAGAGGTGTTGCGTAAGGTATTCTGGCAATGGTACAGGAGTTGCATACGCCAGTCCATCAGCCAGAGATGTTGCGTAAGGTATTCTGGCTATGGTACAGGAGTTGCATTCGCCAGTCCATCAGCCAGAGGTGTTGCGTAAGGTATTCTGGCTATGGTACAGGAGTTGGATTCGCCAGTCCATCAGCCAGAGGTGTTGCGTAAGTATTCTGGCTATGGTACAGGAGTTGCATACGCCAGTCCATCAGCCAGAGGTGTTGCGTAAGGTATTCTGGCAATGGTACAGGAGTTGCATATGCCAGTCCATCAGCCAGAGATGTTGCGTAAGGTATTCTGGCTATGGTACAGGAGTTGCATTCGCCAGTCCATCAGCCAGAGGTGTTGCGTAAGGTATTCTGGCTATGGTACAGGAGTTGGATTCGCCAGTCCATCAGCCAGAGGTGTTGCGTAAGTATTCTGGCTATGGTACAGGAGTTGCATACGCCAGTCCATCAGCCAGAGGTGTTGCGTAAGGTATTCTGGCAATGGTACAGGAGTTGCATATGCCAGTCCATCAGCCAGAGATGTTGCGTAAGGTATTCTGGCTATGGTACAGGAGTTGCATTCGCCAGTCCATCAGCCAGAGGTGTTGCCTAAGATATTCTGGCTATGGTACAGGAGTTGCATACGCCAGTCCATCAGCCAGAGGTGTTGCGTAAGGTATTCTGGCTATGGTACAGGAGTTGGATTCGCCAGTCCATCAGCCAGAGGTGTTGCGTAAGGTAGTCTGGCTATGGTACAGGAGTCGCATTTGCCAGTCCATCAGCCAGAGGTGTTGCGTAAGGTATTCTGGCTATGGTACAGGAGTCGCATTCGCCAGTCCATCAGCCAGAGGTGTTGCGTAAGGTATTCTGGCTATGATACAGGAGTCGCATTCGCCAGTCCATCAGCTAGAGGTGTTGCGTAAGTATTCTGGCTATGGTACAGGAGTTGCATTCGCCAGTCCATCAGCCAGAGGTGTTGCGTAAGGTATTCTGGCTATGGTACAGGAGTTGCATACGCCAGTCCATCAGCCAGAGGTGTTGCGTAAGGTATTCTGGCAATGGTACAGGAGTTGCATACGCCAGTCCATCAGCCAGAGGTGTTGCATAAGGTATTCTGGCTATGGTACAGGAGTTGCATTCGCCAATCCATCAGCCAGAGGTGTTGCGTAAGGTATTCTGGCTATGGTACAGGAGTTGCATACGCCAGTCCATCAGCCAGAGGTGTTGCGTAAGGTATTCTGGCTATGGTACAGGAGTTGCATACGCCAGTCCATCAGCCAGAGGTGTTGCGTAAGGTATTCTGGCTATGGTACAGGAGTTGGATTCGCCAGTCCATCAGCCAGAGGTGTTGCGTAAGGTAGTCTGGCTATGGTACAGGAGTGGCATTTGCCAGTCCATCAGCCAGAGGTGTTGCGTAAGGTATTCTGGCTATGGTACAGGAGTGGCATTTGCCAGTCCATCATCCAGAGGTGTTGCGTAAGGTATTCTGGCTATGGTACAAGAGTTGCATTCGCCAGTCCATCAGCCAGAGGTGTTGCGTAAGGTATTCTGGCTATGGTACAGGAGTTGCATTCGCCAGTTCATCAGCCAGAGGTGTTGCGCAAGTATTCTGGCTATGGTACAGGAGTTGCATTCGCCAGTCCATCAGCCAGAGGTGTTGTGTGTATTCTGGCTGTGCTACAAGAGTTACATTCGCCAGTCCATCAGCCAGAGGTGTTGCGTAAGGTATTCTGGCTATGGTACAGGAGTTGCATTCGCCAGTCCATCAGCCAGAGGTGTAGTGTAAATATTCTGGCTGTGGTACAGGAGTTGCATTCGCCAGTCCATCAGCCAGAGGTGTTGCGTAAGTATTCTGGCAATGGTACAGGAGTTGCATACGCCAGTCCATCAGCCAGAGGTGTTGCGTAAGGTATTCTGGCTATGGTACAGGAGTGGCATTTGCCAGTCCATCAGCCAGAGGTGTTGTGTAAGGTATTCTGGCTATGGTACAAGAGTTGCATTCGCCAGTCCATCAGCCAGAGGTGTTGCGTAAGGTATTCTGGCTATGGTACAGGAGTTGCATTCGCCAGTCCATCAGCCAGAGGTGTTGCGCAAGTATTCTGGCTATGGTACAGGAGTTGCATTCGCCAGTCCATCAGCCAGAGGTGTTGTGTGTATTCTGGCTGTGCTACAAGAGTTACATTCGCCAGTCCATCAGCCAGAGGTGTTGCGTAAGGTATTCTGGCTATGGTACAGGAGTTGCATTCGCCAGTCCATCAGCCAGAGGTGTAGTGTAAATATTCTGGCTGTGGTACAGGAGTTGCATTCGCCAGTCCATCAGCCAGAGGTGTTGCATAAGTATTCTGGCAATGGTACAGGAGTTGCATACGCCAGTCCATCAGCCAGAGGTGTTGCGTAAGGTATTCTGGCAATGGTACAGGAGTTGCATACGCCAGTCCATCAGCCAGAGGTGTTGCGTAAGGTATTCTGGCTATGGTACAAGAGTTGCATTCGCCAGTCCATCCGCTCATCTCCCACCGCTGGCCTTGGTGGTTCGTCCTCCTGGAGAGGCCACACCCCTGCTCTCATAGAGTGGTTATTACTTCCCTTTCTTGCATTCTCCTTTTTACATAGCCCCTTCTCGGGCTTGGCACGCCCTGGTCATATGCCTGGGACTTACAGCAGACTTCCTAAAAACCCTGCCGGACATTCCTGGCCTCCACACTTGAAAGGCTTCCCAAGCACATCCCAAGCACATCCCAAGCACATCTACAGCACCTCCACGATACCAGGAAAGGCCATAACTGGAAAATTCATGTTACCACAAGATTGCTTTGTTTCTTTACCTCTTTATTTATATGTTTCAACAAATATCAAATACATTGCAAACATGGGATCAAAGTCAACAAGTGATGTCATATCATTCTAATAAATACTATTGACACTGTAACTAAAAACAGAAGGATAAAACAAAAAACAAAAAAAACTCTTAAAATAGTATGACTCATCAGTAAACTCTTATATACAGTCAACCCTACGTAGGATAAGCCATCGCATAGTAAAAACACATACACATATAGAAAGACAAAAAGACGCATCTCAAGCATGCGCGCGCGCACACACCCCCACACACATACACGCTCACCACTCTCTCTCACACACCCCCACACACATACACGCTCATCACTCTCTCTCACACACCCCCACACACATACACGCTCACCACTCTCTCTCACACACCCCCACACACATACACGCTCACCACTCTCTCTCACACACCCCCACACACATACACGCTCACCACTCTCTCTCACACACCCCCACACACATACACGCTCACCACTCTCTCTCACACACCCCCACACACATACACGCTCACCACTCTCTCTCACACACACACACATTACTCTCGCACACTCATCACTCTCACACACCTAACCAGCAATGCACACATTTGCTCCCACTCCCACAATCATTTCAATGCCCACCCATAGCCATATAACTCATTAAATGGCCCTCACATTTCGGAATAAAATTCCACACGATTCTGTTTTTGCCTCATGTACTTCTCCTAGCTAGACCGAGTCTCTAAATCAGACGGCAGCCCCCCACTATGGCCTTTTCTTCGTTTTACGTACTCTTGGACTTTGCATGGCCGCCACCATGAACACTTTATCTATCCAACACCCAAAACTACGAGCCTCATTAGGTCTCCCATTAACCGAAAGCAGAACCACTGAAGAGGGTGACCTCGGGAATGCCACACCCAAAACTGTATCTAACATGTCCAGCGCTTCCCTCCAAAAGTCAACAACCCTTCAGCAATCCCATAGCATGTAACGTGCCTCTTCCTCGTCATCCAACATACCTAGCCCATGCATCCGCGTCGGAGTCCAGTACAAACGACCCTAGATCCTTTGATTTAGCACAAGATTTCCTAAGATCAGCATTCTGCCGGATTCACTGCCTACCATTACATATACGCAACTCTGTTCCTTCTACCACCATGTCATCGTGTTATTTATTTATTTTTATTTATTTATTTTATATGTTTATATAGCGCTGCAGCCCGCAGGCATCAGAGCGCTTCACAAATAGACAGACTGGAGTATAAAAACGGGACAGTCAAAATCACATGTAGCAGACACTAGAACAGAGATGGGCTAGCTGGCTGGCGGGAATCGGAATTTTATTTAAAGAGAAATGTCTTGAGTTGCTTTCTGAAGATTAGATGGTTAGTTTCCAATCTCAACCCAGGGGGGAGTTTATTCCATATGAGGATTGCCTTGGTCGTGAAGGCCCTACCTAATCCTTTAGCTTTTTTGGTAGGGAAAACTCGCAGGAGGCCAGATTTATTGGACCTCAGGTTGCAATGTGATTCATACCACACAAATTGCTTTTTTAGATAAGTTGGTGCTTTTCCATATAAGCATCGGTGTACTAGGGTAATGGCTTTGAATGTGATGCGATCCTCGATCGCGAGCCAATGAAGGTCCTTTCTGTCATTTGTGATATGATCTCTCTTAGATGTATTGGTGATTATTCTGACAATGTTGTTTTGCACCACTTGACATTGTTTTAAGCATTTATTGCTTGCGCCAAGGAGTAAAGAGTTTCCGTAATCAAGCCGGGAGAGAATTGTGGCTCTTGCTATTGTCGCACTATTTTGTGGGCTCAGTAAGGATCTGATTTTTTTCAATAGATTCAAGTAATAGCGACAGTTCCTTTTGAGGTAGGCAGTGTGGGCTTCTGCTCCCAAGGATGCCTGAAGATAGACGCCTAGTGTTTTAACTTTTTCTGCTATAACTATCTGTGTCTCTTTGATCTTAAAATTGGTGTATTGTGGACTAAGTTTTTTTCTAGCATGAGGGGAACCGAAGATCATAAGTTCCGTCTTGGAGGCATTTAAGCACATCCAATTATCTTTCATCCAACTCTCGATGGTGTTGTAGATTCTCGAGAGTTTTTCACTGTCCTGTTTGTAGTTCCCGGTAAGTTCAAACACCAGTTGGGTGTCATCGGCAAAGTTGGTAAAGAATATACCGAGATGGGACAGAAGTGAGCATAGGCATCGCATGTATAGATTAAATAGTAGAGGGGAGAAGCTAGCGCCCTGTGGAACTCCACAGTTTACTGGTTTAGATTTTGAAGAGTGTTTGCCCCAGACGATTTTAGATTGCCTATCCTGCAGAAATGATGACACCCAGTCTATGGCCTCATCAGAGCAGTTTCCCGATTGATCTAGGGCCTCTCGGAGCCTCCGGTGATCCAACAGATCGAAGGCTGCCGAGAGGTCCAGTAGGATCAGTAAACCAGATTTACCTTGATCTAGGATACTTAGCATTTCTGTCTGCAGATCTAAAAGCGCTGATTCTGTGCTATGGGCCGTCCTAAATCCCGATTGTTGTGGGTGAAGTAGGTTGTTGTCATTAGTTATGTTGCCCCCTATCCTATTCCTGGTTCTCCCTGCCCTCACTTTGAGCCCTGATTTCCTTTCTTCTTCTTCCAGTGGTCTGGTTATCCTGGGCTGGGCACAATACGCCTTTTTCTCGGGCAACGTACCGGCACGCGCCATAAGCGCACTACCGTGGTGAATGGCTCGGCCTAAAAGCTTTATGGAAAAACATGACATTTGGCGTATGCTGTGTTCCCGTTTCCCTGAAGAGTTTGCCTGTATTGTCCAAGTGTATGTCTAGCAGATCCTTCGGATACTGGTATCCCTTGTTGGCATGGCACCATCTCGAAGTCCAGCATCTCGTACAGAGTTATCAGTCACTAGCCCTTCCGCAATTTTTCTTCATGGTTCTGTCCTATAACCGTTTCTATCCCCTAAAGATGGGTGTACAGGCATCTGATTTATAATCACAGAAGAGAGCATCCAGATTTTCAGAAATAGTGTATCCAGCCTTTCTGAAAATCTGCATGTTTAAAATGATGCTATCACGACAGCGGCAGTAAACCCTCAGATTTGCGCATACAGTAACAGTAGTTACTGCACCTGGCACTCATTGGCCTAATACTGCCGAGCTTACACTGGCGACTTCTGGGTGACTTGTGTGAGGGCCTAGGTAGGCTCCCCATAGCTAAAGTGAGATTTTACTGGCAGCCCTTGCCTGTAAGTTAGGCCCCATTTACTGACTGTAGGGCCATTACCACCACATCCTCTCTTTCTCATCCAAGTCCTAACTCATGAAGGCAGTCCCCATTTGAGCACTCTACTAAAAAATATCCCAAAACCGTGATTCTTTTCACCCCCCCCCCCCCCCGTCAACATGGGGTGTGAAAGATCCCATGGTCGCTTTCCTATAATCCTCCTGTCTTTCCTGATGCCCTTCGGCAGCTCATAAGCTTGCTGGGCTCATCTTCCTCTCCTCGTCTTTTTATTCCCAGCAAGGGCTTCGGCTCTTATGCCCCCTGCTGGGCTTTGGCCGCAGTGGAGTAGGAACGGCAGCAGAACCATTGGTGAGTAGTAGGGCAGCCATACTGAGTGCTGGGCCGGAGGCATTGGTCCTGCGGGGCTCCTCTTCCTCTCCTCGTTTTTTTATTCCCAGCAAGGGCTTCGGCTCTTATGCCCCCTGCTGGGCTTTGGCCGCAGTGGAGTAGGAACGGCAGCAGAACCATTGGTGAGTAGTAGGGCAGCCATACTGAGTGCTGGGCCGGAGGCATTGGTCCTGCAGGGCTCCTCTTCCTCTCCTCGTTTTTTTATCCCCAGCAAGGGCTTTGGCTCTCATGCCTCCTGCTGGGCTTCGGCCGCAGTGGAGTAGGAACGGCAGCAGAACCATTGGTGACTAGTAGGTAAGCCATACTGAGTGCTGGGCCGGAGGCGTTGGTCCTGCGGGGCTCCTCTTCCTCTCCTCGTTTTTTATCCCCAGCAAGGGCTTTGGCTCTCTGCCCCCTGCTGGGCTTCGGCCGCAGTGGAGTAGGAACGGCAGCAGAACCATTGGTGAGTGGTAGAGCAGCCATACTGAGTGCTGGGCGGGAGGCATTGGTCCTGCGCGGCTCCTCTTCCTCTCCTCGTTTTTTATCCCCAGCAAGGGCTTTGGCTCTCATGCCTCCTGCTGGGCTTTCGCCGCAGTGGAGTAGGAACGGCAGCAGAACCATTGGTGAGTAGTAGAGCAGCCATACTGAGTGCTGGGCGGGAGGCGTTGGTCCTGCGGGGCTCCTCTTCCTCTCCTCGTTTTTTATCCCCAGCAAGGGCTTTGGCTTTCATGCCTCCTGCTGGGCTTTCGCCGCAGTGGAGTAGGAACGGCAGCAGAACCATTGGTGAGTAGTAGAGCAGCCATACTGAGTGCTGGGCGGGAGGCGTTGGTCTTACGCGGCTCCTCTTCCTCTCCTCGTTTTTTATCCCCAGCAAGGGCTTTGGCTCTCATGCCTCCTGCTGGGCTTTCGCCGCAGTGGAGTAGGAATGGCAGCAGAACCATTGGTGAGTAGTAGAGCAGCCATACTGAGTGCTGGGCCGGAGGCGTTGGTCCTGCGCGGCTCCTCTTCCTCTCCTCGTTTTTTATCCCCAGCAAGGGCTTTGGCTCTCATGCCTCCTGCTGGGCTTTAGCCGCAGTGGAGTAGGAACGGCAGCAGAACCATTGGTGAGTAGTAGAGCAGCCATACTGAGTGCTGGGCGGGAGGCGTTGGTCCTGCGGGGCTCCTCTTCCTCTCCTCGTTTTTTATTCCCAGCAAGGGCTTTGGCTCTCATGTCCCCTAGGAACGGCAGCAGAACCATTGGTGACTAGTAGGTAAGCCATACTGAGTGCTGGGCCGGAGGCGTTGGTCCTGCGGGGCTCCTCTTCCTCTCCTTGTTTTTTTATCCCCAGCAAGGGCTTTGGCTCTCATGCCCCCTGCTGGGATTCGGCCACAGTGGAGTAGGAACGGCAGCAGAACCATTGGTGAGTAGTACAGCAGCCATACTGAGTGCTGGGCCGGAGGCATTGGTCCTGCGGGGATCCTCTTCCTCTCCTCGTTTTTTATCCCCAGCAAGGGCTTTGGCTCTCATGCCTCCTGCTGGGCATCGGCTGCAGTGGAATAGGAACGGCAGCAGAACCATTGGTGACTAGTAGGTAAGCCATACTGAGTGCTGGGCCGGAGGCGTTGGTCCTGCGGGGCTCCTCTTCCTCTCCTCGTTTTTTATCCCCAGCAAGGGCTTTGGCTCTCATGCCCCCTGCTGGGCTTCGGCCGCAGTGGAGTAGGAACGGCAGCAGAACCATGGGTGAGTAGTAGGCAAGCCATACTGAGTGCTGGGCTGTAGGCATTTGTCCTGCGGGGCTCCTCTTCCTCTCCTCGTTTTTTATCCCCAGCAAGGGCTTTGGCTCTCATGCCTCCTGCTGGGCATCGGCTGCAGTGGAATAGGAACAGCAGGAGAACCATTGGTGAGCAGTAGGGCAGCCATACTGAGCTCTGGGCCGGAGGGCTCCTGCAGTCCATTTGTCTTGGATCTGGTGATGATGAGACCCAACGTCTAACAGGTGGACTGGTGGAGCAAGCAGCCATGCAGGTGAGCGTCCCTGATTCGGCCTGTTGGCATTCCGTCCATGGATGGGACCATCAGCTGCTCCATCGCCCCACCTCCGGAGGCACTGGGCACCAATTTTCCATCGCCCTGTTCCATGTTCAGGGAGATCGAGTCACTGTGTCCCTATGTGAGGAGAACAGACCAGAAGTAGAGGCAAATCTAAGCAACTCGGAGGCAAAACTTCGCCTCCTCCTCTTCATCTTCCTCATCATCATCCTCCTCTTCCCCGCTCTCTTCTGGTGCGGAGTCAAAAGAAGATCCAAGAGGCAAATATCGGGACTAAGAGCCTGTTGGGCATGGTTTTGGAGCATGGATGGGCTTCCCTAGGGATGACACTCCAGATTGCAGTGCCAAGCCCATTGCCAGCCAAATAAAGATCATCAAGACGGGCCCCCATTTTATACAAAAGTGTGTCGGGAGTATGAAAGTACTCCAGTGCCTAGACCTATGAACCAACTGTATCCCTTCAGGGGTGAGGGTCAAAGCTAGCAAACAACCCTGGAGGCTGGCACCTTACTAACAGGTTTAATGGGACGCCCCTCCATGTCCCCCGAGGAATCGGCTGTCAGTGGTCCCATTGATAGGAGGGTTGATGGGGCATTGAGGATTAACTGTACAGGGGCCCATTTTCCCCTGTCGACGTGTTCTTGCGCATCGTTACACAATCCACTCTCTTCTGGATGACCTCCAGGACCTGTATTCCAGGATTGAGGAAGGGGCTGAGTTCATTTCGGATTTAGCATTTGATGGGGTCAGGATAGCAGTGGTTACCATGAAGACCTTGGTGGCTACACATTTGGGATTGGCTAATGGGCTCTTCCCTAAAGACTGCTGAGCAGCAGTAGATTCTAGATCTGCAGCAGAAGAGGGGCAATGTGTACAGTTCCCCTCTACTCACAGGCCGGGTTGCCACTCCAGAGAATTTCATGTTCCGAAGCTCTCCTGGAGTCACAGCGTCGTTTTGGACCGTACTTCCACCATAGAATCCAAGGTGGAGAATCTTCAGCAAATGATTTCCTTGGTAACAACTGGAGACTGGCTTGCGTCTATGGATGTCAGCGACGTATATATCCGCAAATCCCAAAAAGGGAATTCGACCTTCGCTCCCTCAGATTCACTGAGGGGAGGGTCAGCACTTGGTTTCTCAGTACTCCCCTTTGGTCTTCACTCAGTCACAAGGGAGTTTACGATGACTCTGGCACCTTGGCTGGGGAGAGTTCACGAGGAAGAGGTCATTTACAATTGCCTGGTCCAGGGTTTATCCATGCAAGTGATGGTGGAAAGGCTGGCCAAGGTCTCCAACTTCCTGTCTTCCTACAGCTTTCCTCTTAATATTAAGAAGTTTCCTTCGGCTCCTCTCGGGATCTTCTTTTCATCAGAGTTTAGTTACTGACCAACCAGGGCCATGGTTGTCTCCTGGGGCGTAGGGTTGCCTGCATCATTTGTGATGTGTCTCGAATCCGTCTCTTAAGTAGGGCCAAGGTCCAAATGTGGTTATAGATTTTCATGTGTCCTTTTCCTCTGGCATCTCCATCAGCATAAGACCCCAAGCTCAATGAACTTTCCGAAATCCACCCCAGTCTCAGCTGGAAAAAGGTCAGCTCTGCAGTGCTAGTTGAAGCCCTCCAATCGGCTGAAGGGATTTCCACTCAACCTTCTCCTGACAGCGGACATCACCACAACAGGCAGTGGCAAGAGCTGGGGGGCATTTTTCTTTTACCACATCTGTACAAGGAACGTTGGTATCCCCAGGAATCTCTGCAGTCCTCCAAATGGAGGGGGTTGGAAGGCATCCATCAATCTCTCATGGGCTTTTCCTCTCTGATTAGATCTTGAGTTGTGCATATCCGAAGGAGAATCTTGCAGCCTCATCAAGAAGCCCAAAGCTTCAGCAGGAACATTCCTACTTCTTAGGAGATGTCCATCAGTCCTGCAGTATTCCATATGATCACGTAGTCATTCTGTTTGCAGGAATAAATACCCCCCATGACATCCCCACCAAAGTGAATGATGCCCTTCAGGACAGAGACTGCTTATTGAAAAACATCCCAGCCCCTTGTTACAATCCTGGTGGTAATGTTTGGCCCTTGACAAAGGTCCTGCGTGCACAGGCTTTGGAAGGCACACTTGCTCCACGACCATATCATCCAACTGGTTGCTTTGCATTTGCCACTCCGTCCCTCAGGGTGCATTGACCCAGCGTTCCACGTCTCCCAGGTCCAACTTGCTTTGCGTGGCCCCTTTCCTTTCACTTCAGATCTTTCTCAACCAATGGTCAGTTGGAGTTTTGGGGTAGGAGAAATCTGTGATTCTCATTGAAGTCATGGTTGCTTGTTTATGTTGATCAAGTGCTTCGGGCAACCACTCCTGTAAATCTTTGTCACGCCTCGCCCTCGCGTCACCGTGGTCCCTAGATAACCTATCCACGCCTTCTTGGGGAGAGGCATATGGGTGCATATAGCCATGCTCTGTGCTCTCTCCATGGCGGCTTTGAGTTGCACTGTTGTGGCCCAAGGGAGGGTTCGTGCACGGTTTGCTCTTGCGACTCCCTCTGGCATCCACAGTCTCCGGCATTCTGTCAGGTGTAATGAGATGCAGGCATGATCTCGTGGGACCACCTGTTCTCAGGGCCACTGGCTGGAGCACAGGGTCCAGGTTCCACCATCGCAGACCCTTGCATTCGGGACCACAGATCAAGGCCCCGCTGTCCCCGGGAGGGACTCGATACACCTTGGGTTGCACAAGGTCTACACGCTTTGTGACTACTACAATGGCGAGCTGGTGCTGTACAGAACATCCATTAATATTAATAATAATAATAATAAGGCTAGCCCAATATAGCTATAATGTCCATACTCGTGTTCAGCCCAGGCGAGACCAAGGTTATCGTCTTGTTTTTTCTGTTCCTAATCCAGGTCGCGACAGAGATTCGTCTGCTTTTGGAATTGTGTACTTTCTGGGATTCTTGCCAACCCCGTGTGTCGCCTCTCTGCCTTGCTGTCACTCAGATGCCGCTGCGTGGGTACAGAAAGGCGTACCGCATTGTCCCACCAGCAAGAACGCTCAGATGGACTCGCTCCTTCGACCCCAGATGAACATCTTGGGAGTTCATGGCTGAATGGCTCCCGGGCGCATCGTACAATCAGTCACAAGGCTGGCGTCTCATGTGTTGGGATCTCTGCACACGTCTGTGATGAGAGAGTCAGTGGACCAATGGCTCACAGGAGCATCGCACACTGTGGTCACAAGGCTGGTGCCTCGTGTGTTGGGATCTCTGCACACGTTTGTGATGAGTGGACCAATAGCTCACGGGAACGTCGCACACTGCTGGCAGAATGCCAAGACCTCCCCTGGTGTGACCCATAATTCATCCCTTGGCTCAGGTCCCATCGGATCTGTTTGTGGCGGAGGAGACTCGCTCTCTTCTTTCTTTACATAGTGTTTGAAAAGGGAACTATTCCTTCTAACGGCTTTGTCTCTGTCTTGGGCCGTCACCATCGTCCCCTTTACGGCCGTCACTCTCATGGGGCTTGGAGCAAAACGAGGGTCAGTCTTCCATACCATTGGTTGCTGAACCAACACCTCGTCCCCAATCTGGAAGTCTTTGGGAACAGCGTGCCGCCTGGAATCTGTTTCATGTTTTGTCCTCTCTTTCACTTCGGCATCTCGTTGGACCACCTCAGCATCTATTTCTCCTGGAGCTGAGGAACTGCGCACAATGCGCGTATTTACATCGTATCTGACCATCAGTTTGGCAGGAGTTTTATTTGTCGCCTCATGGGGAGTGTTTCGGTAGTCTCTTAGGAGCCGGCACAGGGCCTGGTGCGGGTTCATGGCCTCGATGCGGGCCCTTTGTATTGTTTTCTTTAGGAGGCCATGAACCTCTCGGCCTTTCCCTTCGCTTGTGGCCAGCGAGGCGTTATCTTGAGATGTTTTGAAACCCAAATGTCTTGCCAGTGCTGCAAACACGTGGCCATTGAACGGTGGTCCGTTGTCGGACATAATCACTCTGGGGATACCCCACTCACTAAGCACCTCGTCCAGGGTGGCTGCCAATTGTGGGAATGCTGTGGTGGACAGTTTTTGACGATGGGGAATCTGAAGATTTCATCAATTAGTAGGAGGAAGTACTCTCCGGACTCCATTGTAGTTTGTGAGCCACGTATGATGGCTTGGCAGGACTCACGTGGGGCGTGGTGGGATCACCGGCCCGGATCAGGGTCTGCATATGGAAGTGCGCAGGAGGAAACGTGCGGCGGGATCGCCAGCTACGCGGGAGTAGGACGCAGGAGGAGGACGCATGTGGCGGGATCGCCGGACGCACAGCTGTGGACGCTTTGTGAGGGGCTCACCAGTAAGGAGGATTCCGGCTGGCGGGAGAAGACCTCGTCGCCAGTTGTTACCCAGGTGGGGCCTGGAAATGCTGAAATAAAGGACGCTCAGCCGGAGGTAACAAGAACACAAGCTTCTTTATTAACGAACAGGATTCAACCAGCGCAACCGTGCTGGAACATCTCCTTCCCCCCAACGTCATTACTCTCCACCCCTGTGGGCGGGGATGCCTCTCTTAAAGAGGCAGTGTCGGGTAACACACACGTCTGTGATGAGTGGACCAATGGCTCACGGGACCGTCGCACACTGTGGTCACAAGGCTGGTGCCTCGTGTGTGGGGATCTCTGCACACGTCTGTGATGGCTGGATCAATGTCTGACTGGGGGCTGACAGCACTAAGAGTGCCTGGGGTTCGCGTGCATCTTCACCAGGTTGCGAGGGGTCTGGCCGGATTGGCTCCTCTTGGACATAAAGTGGAAAACTGGGGGATAGGGTAGCCCTAATATACTTGTGTGATCCTTTGACAGGGCTCAGAGGGTTCTGTGTTACTATAAAAGGGCGCGTTGTAGGTCTTGTATGCCTGGAAATAAAGACCCTCACTGTGCTGAAAAACGGTGCACAATTACACGCAGAAAACCAGGACATGTCCCTGGCTCATTGTGCATTGTCAGTGCCGCCTGTCTCGTGTTTTCAAGGCTTGTGGCACACAGGGTTTTATTACAGCATTAATTGCAGTACTGCTGAGGGAGGGGGGAGGGAGGAAGGAAGGAGGGGGAAGGAAGGAAGGAAGGAAGGAAGGAAGGAAGGAAGGAAGGAAGGAAGGAAGGAAGGAAGGAAGGAAGGAAGGAAGGAAGGAAGGAAGGAAGGAAGGAAGGAAGGAAGGAAGGAAGGAAGGAAGGAAGGAAGGAAGGAAGGAAGGGAGGGAGGGAGGGAGGGAGGGAGGGAGGGAGGGAGGGAGGGAGGGAGGGAGGGAGGGAGGGAGGGAGGGAGGGAGGGAGGGAGGGAGGGAGGGAGGAAGGAAAGGAGGAAGGAAGGAAGGAAGGAAGGAAGGAAGGAAGGAAGGAAGGAAGGAAGGAAGGAAGGAAGGAAGGAAGGAAGGAAGGAAGGAAGGAAGGAAGGAAGGAAGGAAGGAAGGAAGGAAGGGATAGAGGAAGAGAGGAAGGAAAGGAGGAAGGGGAGGGGAGGAGCGAGTAAGGGAGGAAGGGATGGAGGAAAGAAGGGGGGCTTCTAGTACTTCCTCATCTTTCTGCTACCAATCTCCCCTACCTTTCACCTTTACCTCACACGTGGGCCCCATATTCTCTAGCCTTTTTTCTTTGTTTCCATCCCACCTCCCCCCCATGCATCAGTCTGCGCTGCTGAACTCTAGGGTCCACAGTGCAGCCCCTGTAGTAAAGAGCATGCGCTTCATTGAGAAGAACGAACGAGAAGCACTAAGGTAAGCTCCATTCCTTCCTCGACTGGCGTGAAGACATGCAGGTTGGCGTGGAAAAATGAACGGGACTGTGATAATACGCAGTGCCACAACACGCTCCGTTTCTGGGATCACAGGCCCCAATGTTATGGTGGGTTTAAAAAGCATTAAAAAAAACATTCTGCCTGAAATGTGAGCACAGAATAGGCAATTTCATCTAAGCCACGTGTCACAGCACCACAGAGTAGCCATTTCTGAAAGTTCACCTTCAGTTCTGCGCCACTGTGCAATGTATTGTGCTTATGCAAAGTAGCTAAACAAAATACACCCTTTTTGCTGCCCTATACGACATAGGAAATGTTCTGTACCATATATTTGCGTGTGTGTATGGAGATGTTGTGAGCAGACAAACCACGCCTAGTAGTACAGCTTAGTTCAATGGATGCATAAAAATAAACACCATCCAAGGGCAGCACAAACTTGCCTTTCCCCTGCAGGAAAGCCAAAGATGAGTGCCCTTCCCCGGTGGCATAGATACAAGCACTGCTAACAGACCAGGCACTGTCCAGCCCCTTCTGGCAGAGCAGGCTAGAAGGTAAGTCTTCAGTAAGAAGGTGGCCAGACACAACAGACCAGGCACTGCCCAGCCCCTTCTCCAGAGCAGGCTAGAAGGTAAGTCTTCAGGAAGAATGTGGTCGGACACAACAGACCAGGAACCGCCAGTCTCTTCTCCAGAGCAAGATAGAAGGTGGTTGGATACAATAGACCAGGCACTGCCCAGAACCTTCTCCAAAGCAGGCTAGGAGGTAAGTCTTCAGGAAGAATGTGGTCGGACACAACAGACCAGGCACTGCCCAGCCCCTTCTCCAAAGCAGAATAGAAGGTAAGTCGTCAGGCAGAATGTGGCGGATACAACAGACCAGGAACCGCCAGTCTCTTCTCCAGAGCAAGATAGAAGGTGGTTGGATACAATAGACCAGGCACTGCCCAGAACCTTCTCCAAAGCAGGCTAGGAGGTAAGTCTTCAGGAAGAATGTGGTCGGACACAACAGACCAGGCACTGCCCAGCCCCTTCTCCAAAGCAGAATAGAAGGTAAGTCGTCAGGCAGAATGTGGCGGATACAACAGACCAGGCGCTGCCCAGAACCTTCTCCAGAGCAGGCTAGAAGGTAAGTCTTCAGGAAGAATGTGGCGGATACTTATTATTATTTTTTTTTTTATTTGCATTTAGTTCAATTACAAGAATAAATTCGAGTAGAACCTTTGCAAAACGAACATATTAAATCCATGTAAAAAGGGTTTTAAAACATGTTGAATTACATCAATACACAATACTCTAAATACAATTTAAAATACAGATACGAAAAGGGATAGACTAAACAATTTACCGTCTAAGCATTTCATACTCCGCTCAAAATAAGTTCCTTTTCTATATGCTTACAGAGGCTTACTAGTTCAAAGATTAAGCGATTGTGAGCTCCTTGCATCAAACGAGACCATAAAAACTCAAGGCAATCTTCAAACTCTATATCAACAAATTTCATGAGTCTTGCTGTGCGCATTTTTTTAAAATGCGGACAATAGAGTACAAGATGCTTCAATGTTTCATATGGTTCGCTGCATTCATTAAATCTACATCCCGCAGCAAATGTGATGGCATTTTTTTGCCAATTCTTAATTCTATCTCTCGTGTGATAGAGATTAAATCTAAATCGAATATACGCCTTCCTAGTAATTTCACAAGGAAATAAAGTGATATGTGCATAGCGGGGGATGCGCTGCTTAACATAGGCACCATATTCTTCATAAGAATTATATGTCCTAATCCGATCAATAGTTGCACACCAATCTAATTCAAAAAGTTTTTTTTTAGCATAACCAGGGCGGAGATGAACATCATTCACTGTGATGTTGATTTCACTTAAAAGTTGTTGCATTTTTAGTTGATAGGTATTAAAGGAAATAGGACAGTTGGTACCCAACATCTTATTCAAATCCACATATAATGAATTAATCGGTGGATAATTCATCTTGGAAAAGTGAGATAACTGTCTCCACTTCCATCTAAACGATAATGCCACCAACCCCAATTCATGTCGGATGATGGCATTCGGAATGGACATTGGCAAAAACATTGCTGCTTTTAAAAGTGAGCCTTGTAAACAATCCAACATATTAGACATATCACACAAACAAATGTCTAACGCATAAAGAATGACACTCTCAGTTTTCAAGGACATAAATTCAATTAACGGGGTTAAAGAAAATTTGCAAAAGCGGGTATAAATCATTTTCATTTGAGAAAGGAGTGGTCTGGTTTTGCATTTAATAATATCTGTCCATGCTTTGATGGAGTTCTGATCAGAAAGATAATACCCCAAATAAATAGCATTGTTAATGCAAGATATCTGAGAATCCATAATATGCCATCTAAATCTACCCTTTTTCTGCTTTACTCCAAATTTCATAATGGCAGTCTTAGCCGGGTTAGGGGTCAAATTGTGATCCTTTGCAAATTCCTCAAAGAGAGTTAATTTCATTTGTAGTCCTACAGGAGTAGGGTCAAACAAGATGATATCATCTGCAAAGGCAATCCATTGCAGAGATATGCTCCCAACCTTCACAGAAAACATGTTCATTTTCCCCCAGTTCTTATCCAAATCCGCCATATATAAATTAAACAGGGTTGCTGCAAGATTGCAGCCCTGTTTCAAACCCAATGCTGTTCCTATTGGAGCTGTAGTGCCTCCCTCCTGTGATATTTTTATTCTATAAGTTGTTTTAGTATGTAATTTCATGATCCAATACATTATGTCATTTGGAATTCCAAAAGCCAACATTTTCATCCACAGCAGGTTGCGGACAACATTATCAAAGGCCGCACTCATGTCAATCATTGCGATATATACTGGATTCGTATTCTTATTTTTAGCACCCGCAATAACGTGCGCAAGGATAAATGCATTTAAAGTAGTACTCATATTCTTTCTAAAACCTGTTTGATATTTAGAATAAAGACCCTTGGTCTCAATAATTCTCTCCAAGTCATAAAGAAGTAAAATCGCAAAGATTTTAGCCTCAGTATCGATTAGGGAAATCGGGCGATAGTTTTCAGGGCGGGAAGGGTCACCCCTCTTGAATATGGGGACTATATTTGCAGTTAACCAAGATGGTGGAATTTCCCCAGAATTAAAGATGGTTTCAAATTTAATACTTATAATTTCTGCCCACATAACAGGATCTGCTTTATAAAGACAAGGGGGGAGCCCATCCGGTCCTGGAGCCTTAGAGTACGACAACCTCGAGATTGCCCAGATTATATCATTGATACTCCAATTAAACCGAGGGATCTTAGTAAGGTCTAGCAATATATCTGGAAGAAATTGGAACTTATCGGGCAATTGATATTTGGCAGTTATATACATCCGCCATGTCTGATCAGAAATGCAATTCGGCATGGATGACACAGCATTTTTAGAGTTGGCTTTTAAAGTACGCCATATTACTCGAGTGTCGTGCGATGTAATGGCACGAATTAGAGTACAATTCTCCTCGTTATGTCTTGAGATCCGGGCAAACCTTAGATTTTGTTTATACTGAGATATGATTTGATTCCGCCTTTCCCTGATTCTTTCGGTACTCAATTCGTTATATTTCAGTTGTCTAAGGGCTTTATTTTTACCCCTTTTCAACAGTTTACATTTCTGATCATAAACATGAATATGTTTCACACTACTACGTTTTTTGCAAAATTTAAGCAATACGGTGTCAATTATTTTAGAGTACTCCCTATCGGATAGTTTTTTTCTTAAATCAACACCGCATTGATTAACTCGCAATGTTTCTCGCGATATGTGTTTAACAATCTGATCGCACAGGCCCTTGTTCCACCTGATTGAATGCTGTGGGCGGTCAATTTCTACTGCTGTTAGTGAATGATTTATTCCTAACGAATGACATTTCAACTTCAATGATGTTATGAGTTGAGCATGGTCGCCAAACAATATAGGATCTATTACTAATGGAGCCATATGAGCTATCAGATTACGAGATACAAAGATAAAATCTATCATTGAGTTTTTAACTCCTCTTTCCCATGTAATTTTGGATTTCATATCATGTGTCACCAAAAGATCCATATCCCAGTCAGTTAGGAGTTCTCTGAACTTAGCTCCTCTAATGCCTGCTAAGGTTATGGATTTAGATAGACTATTTTCAGTCACATTTCTACAGTCACAATTAAAATCACCACCAAGGATGATCTCGTGCTTCTGATACATCCTAGCGGCAAATTCTAAGCATGCTTCAAGATCGTCAAGCATCTCATTGATAGTTAGATTGGCAGGATTCCAATATAGTGAAATGACAATTAATGATGAATATCTAAATGAGGGTATGTCAAGATGAACCCCTAATAGACTCAGAGAGGTCCAAAATACATTAGATTGAACTATAAGTGAAGTGTTTATTGCAATCGATAAGCCCCCAGATGGGCGGCCTAATGAATGTCTCTTAGCTAATGAATTAAAAGTAATGTACCCAGGAATTAGTAAAGGTTCAGTTTTCATCGTCTCTTGGATTATAATTATCATGGGTCGATCAACATCAATAACGTTGAGGTGCCAGTTTGTTAAATTCACAAAACCACATGAATTCCAAGATACGATTTTAAGTTCTTTATGATTCAATGGCTATGTGACTGATTTTTTAGGTAGTAAGGTAGACTTAGAGGACAAAATGGCCAAAAGCATAGGTTCCAGCCAAGGAAGGCCATTTGTTTGAGCTACAGCTTTCAAAATCTCAGCCAAATCAAGTTCTGAGCTCATGTTTGTTTTAACATTGGGCAATGTCAGATCAGTGCAATTTCCATCAAACACCTTTGGTGGATCTAAGAAAAGAACAGCATCGTCCTCGGATCCGAAGGTAAGTAAAACCAAACCTTCTCTTTTTATTTCCTCCCGATTAAACCAAATAAATTTCATTACTGCCTCAGAGCTGAGATAACATAGGGCCCTGAAGTTATTGATTCTTGCCAGGGAGACTCTAGTGATATCGTTAGATTTCACCATTCTCAATTGAGGTATTTTTGAGAAAATAGAAAAGATAAATGAACGATTAATACGTTTATCAACCAGTGCCGCAGCATTACCTTCAAATCCTATAATATATTCCTATACAACAGACCAGGCGCTGCCCAGAACCTTCTCCAGAGCAGGCTAGAAGGTAAGTCTTCAGGAAGAATGTGGTCGGACACAACAGACCAGGAACCGCCCAGTCTCTTCTCCAGAGCAAGATAGAAGGTGGTTGGATACAATAGACCAGGCACTGCCCAGAACCTTCTCCAAAGCAGGCTAGGAGGTAAGTCTTCAGGAAGAATGTGGTCGGACACAACAGACCAGGCACTGCCCAGCCCCTTCTCCAGAGCAGGCTAGAAGGTAAGTCTTCAGGAAGAATGTGGTCGGGCACAACAGACCAGGCACTGCCCAGCCCCTTCTCCAGAGCAGGCTAGGAGGTAAGTCTTCAGGAAGAATGTGGTCGGACACAACAGACCAGGCACTGCCCAGCCCCTTCTCCAGAGCAGGCTAGAAGGTAAGTCTTCAGGAAGAATGTGGTCGGACACAACAGACCAGGCACTGCCCAGCCCCTTCTCCAGAGCAGGCTAGAAGATAAGTCGTCAGGCAGCATGTGGGCGGATACAACAGACCAGGCACTGCTCAGCCCCTTCTCCAGAGCAGGCTAGAAGGTAAGTCTTCAGGAAGAATGTGGTCGGACACAACAGACCAGGAACCGCCCAGTCTCTTCTCCAGAGCAAGATAGAAGGTGGTTGGATACAATAGACCAGGCACTGCCCAGAACCTTCTCCAAAGCAGGCTAGGAGGTAAGTCTTCAAGAAGAATGTGGTCGGACACAACAGACCAGGCACTGCCCAGCCCCTTCTCCAGAGCAGGCTAGAAGGTAAGTCTTCAGGAAGAATGTGGTCGGACACAACAGACCAGGAACCGCCCAGTCTCTTCTCCAGAGCAAGATAGAAGGTGGTTGGATACAATAGACCAGGCACTGCCCAAAACCTTCTCCAAAGCAGGCTAGGAGGTAAGTCTTCAGGAAGAATGTGGTCGGACACAACAGACCAGGCACTGCCCAGCCCCTTCTCCAGAGCAGGCTAGAAGGTAAGTCTTCAGGAAGAATGTGGTCGAACACAACAGACCAGGCACTGCCCAGCCCCTTCTCCAGAGCAGGCTAGAAGGTAAGTCTTCAGGAAGAATTTGGTCGGACACAACAGACCAGGCACTGTGCAGCTCCTTCTGCAGAGCAGGCTAGAAGGTAAGTCTTCAGGAAGAATGTGGTCGGACACAACAGACCAGGCACTGCCCAGCCCCTTCTCCAGAGTAGGCTAGAAGGTATGTCTTCAGGAAGAATGTGCTCCTCCAGAAAAGCAGTTTACTTTGTGAATGGCATTGTCATAAATCTAACATTACCTTTTCAGAGATTTCCAATGCCACAATCCCACGACACACTCACAAGATTTTAGAAGTCCAACAAAACAGGGAACAGGGGTCTGATAAATTGGGGTGAACAATAACTACATGCACTTTCGGTGCACACTTTTTATTTCTGTGGGCATCTTGCTGTTGACAAAGCAGAAGGGGGATATACTCTAGTACAACAAATACACACACATACACATATCTATACATATATCCCAATTGAGGGGGCAGTAAGCCCTGTGCTCTGCCCCTGAGACCCCATGCCATGGAAGCCCCAAAACCTTTTTGGGGTCTCACCATTCTGTGCCCTTTGGGGTGGGCCGGGCCTACCAGTAACAATTTGAGTAAGGGATGTATCTTGCCTGAAAATGGGTGCTGGACTGCTTCCTGGCATACTATTCAAAAGGTCAGCTTGAAAGGTGAAAGGATGCTTAATTTATGCCATCAGCTCATCTAACGTGTATTTTAAAATGTACCCAATTTAACTATTCCAACAAAGTGCAAGGAATGTCATGTCTCTTAGCATCTATGTGTGACACTGCATTGCATTTCCCTTCAGTCCCTGTTATATTTGGATCTGTCAATGTAGGTCAGGAACGACAAAGGCTGTAGTTATGCCGGTTCCAGGGGGGCCTGCTCCGGCCGGGGGACCGCCAAAAACGCAGCAAGGTCTTGAAGACTGAAGAGGGGGTCCCTGGAATAGCCCCCATATCCCCCATGTCAATGTTAACCCGCAGAATGAATAATGAAAGATGGAACTCGCTGTTTGGTTCTGCACCAATGTATCCTACATATGCAAGGAGATATTCCCTTAGACGACCTTTCAAACCATATCCAATTGACGGCTTCGCAGAGACAGGTGTCCCATCAATGGATCAAGTTGACAGACGGCGAAGTCCAACCGTGATGATGTCACTAGTGACAACACGACATAGCAGCAGTAGTCATGAAGTAAATTTGCATTGCTGCATGAAGATACGCAGACACACACAAGTACACATGAAGAACATGCTTATACCTTCTGTAGATAGAGGACAGATACATGTACATACTGCCAAAAGCTTTTCCTTTTCTTTAGCCAAATTCAGAAACGCAAGAACGCCAAGCAGACATGGACCAAGCTTGCAGCCGCTGTATTGCAACTAACCATAAGGAGGTACGGGAACATATAAGGAACCTAGAGGACTCTTATCACAACTAACCTCTAAGAAGATATTAGAACACAAAGGGAAACCATAGAATGACTGTAATGTATAAACATGACACCACAGGCCTCAAATACATGGAGGGAGAGTTACAGGCTCTGCTGCACGAAGCACAGAGACGGTGTTTGCAGCCAAGGACAAGGGTGGGTGTAAAATTCCTGAATCCTGAGGCAGTGAGCCCGCAAGAATTCAGAATAAAATCCTTATAATTGCAGACAGAAGGGCTTTGTTTTGCGGTCTTCGCACAAGTGACCCAGCTGAGCCGAACAATGCCTATTTACTCGTGCTGAGAAGAGAAGCAGTTCCCAGCAAAGCAGAGAAGGCTGATATATACGTTGCCCACCAAAACTTGCAACCTGAAGGCACCCTCTCAGGCTAGGTGATGAGACCAGTGGCAACAAGGAGGACACATAGGCCTTCTCATTACCTTGAAATGGTACACTGAACGCTGTGAACGGAACAGGGTCCCAGGCCTGTGAGGACCCGCTTTAGCCAATCCAGACGCTCTGATCATGGGGTGGTGTAGAATGTTGCACAGGCCAATGGTCTTCGTGCAACCCTGCAACACTGTAATAGATTGTTTTTGGGGAAGTCTCAGGCAAAGCCACCTGACATGCCACACCAATGAGGATTCAAATATATACTAGCTCTATAGGTAGTAGACTCAAGCTAATCAATTTGGATACACTTTTTTTGGGATGGAATTGATGTTTGTAATGTCACCAAAGTATAAAACCTGGTGACACCCGCTGAGAAGCTGTGATTGCCGGAGATTTGTGATTTCCTGTATGATCCTTGTCTATTGGAGAATAAAGACAGCAAACTTTTCCCATGGCTGAGTCTTCCGTTTTTGCCAGGGGGGAGGTTGAAGGGCCTTAGACAATCTGCTGACTTGTGATATCAGTGATGCAAGCCCCCCAGTCCTATTACATAGTAGTAGCAGAGAACGATTAGCTACAATCGATCGGCAAGAAGCCATCTCGTCCGGTCGCATCGCCTGGAAGACTGTGAGGTGACCCACGGACACCGAGAAAGACACTGCAGGTGCACACCGTAAAGAGGTCCTCAGGTACCGCCTTAGAGAAATTCAGGGGAAGGGGTGGATAGATGTTGGTTGCTGGGTGGTGTTGGGTGATTTGGGTGTGGTCAGAAGTGGAGGTGGATGTTATTTGTTTGTGGTTAGGGAGAATTTGATCTTGGGCGTGATCAGTTTTGGCAGCTGGCCTAGACGATTTGCTCAAGTGTATGGAAGACAGAAGTTAAGTTATGGAAATACTGGATTTCCTGTGGGTTGGGCGTTGTAGCTCGAGTAATGGATAATGGTATCCCTATATATAGGGTTTAGCAGGTGAAGCTATCTTGCATCGCGGAAGGTGTTCTTCTGGTTAAGTCTCACAGAGGCGTTTTATCCCCAAGGTGACGCTGTAGGTACAGATTGAACGCATTGAATATTGGTTTCCCCTGTATATGTTGTTTGTCTTTGTTGGGGTGTTAGCACGGTTGTGAAATGTTCTGGTAAACCCATTGAAGGGGCGGGTATTGGCGATTTTTCTTTCTCTCCTGCTTTGTGGAGGTGACATCACCAACCAGGTTATTGTATAGGATGTGGAGGGCATTAGGGGTGCAGAACATTTTGGGTAGTTATGAACCATAATCAGGGTTTGGAAAAGTTGTTGTGCTGTGGGAACCGTGCGTGGAAGGCACATGCATAGAACTGTTGGTTGCGCCTTTGAGGCAGAGAATTGCAGAGGGGCAGTGTGCAGAGCACTCCCAGGGTATTGGTCGAGAGCCAGAGAGGCTGTTGATTATTGTGGCTTTGAGAGCTATTTTTGACATTTAATGTTAAGGCGAAATAAAGTGAGTTTATTCGGTAAAGGTGGAAGTGTTGAAAACCCTAATTTAGGGTCAAGTAAGTATTGAGGTAATGTATTTGAGTAAAGGTATGGGGATACACCCCTGCAACATATGTGTAAGTCCCTCCCACGCTATAAAGACAAGATTTGTAAACGGAGTGTGGCATGGACGCGAGGAACAGAGGGCAAACTGCTGAAGCCATGGCCAAAAGAGGAGAGCTTCTCCAAATGTGTGCATCAACCATTACATGCGTACATACACGAAGCTCACAGTGGGAAGCAGTTGAGCAAACACATGACTATATTTGAGTTATGGAAAATGTTTCAGGAGAATGAGGGGAGCTTCACGAGGCAACACTGGATGCTGAGCCAACAAGAGGCCGGTGGTGAAAAACCCTCAGCCCCTCCTCCCCGTCCTCCTCCTGACCGCAATAACGAAAGAGCAGCAGCGGGATTCCAGGTTCTATATCCAGCGAGAAAATTAAGAGCAGCAGTAGGTTATACCAATCCCATATTCACACCTCCAGCATATAACAAAAAGGAGGGGCAAGACAAGACCAAAACAGTGACTAGGTGAGAGCAAAGCACAGGTGGCGAAAGTAAGAAGCGCAGCGTGATTCAGGCACGATTGAAAGAAAATGAGACCGGGAAAGGGGAAAGCATAGAGGGACAGGAACCCATAGATCGTAACGAGTGGATAGGCGGACAGATAATGCTTAAACTAGAGAGAAAGAGAGAGACACAAGGCAAAGGCGAGCGGGACTGAGGCGGGAAATGCAGTAGGGCTGCCCGGCAGATGGATAGAGACGAGAATGCTTCCTCCGTGAGGAGCGGGGTGCGGATGCACGGGTCATTTAGGAGAGCAGCAGTAGGAAGACGCAGTGTTGAGGAGGCTTAGCTTTGAGGAAAACATTGACAACACTGATGGGGACACAGGATCCCCTAATGACTTATTGGGGAGTGAGGAATAGGGGGAAGGGAGGCCCTTCCACCATTCCTGAGGGAACAGCCCAGATAGAGACACAATGGGCCTCATTACGAGTCTGCCGGTCCAGAAACGAGGGTGCCGTTAGCAACGTACCGGCACCCTTTCTGGACCATCAACCTACAACTCTGCCTGCCGGGCGCATTGACCCAGGTAGGCAGGGTTGCCATGACGGTGACAATGGTGCAGGTGCTTCCGTGCACACTGTTCGGAAAGATTTCCCTTAGGTGGAATTTTCCCTCCATTTATGGACCCCCCCGCCCCCAAAACTTTTTGCTTTTGTTTGGCTTACCTAACCTGACTTTTTCCAGTGGAGCACAGCCTTCAGCTGTACTCCTCTGGGATTTTGCTCATTTGTTATGGTGATAAGAAGTACTGGGAAACTATGTTTCCCTTAGTCTTTGACTATGTTGACTATGTTGCCATTTCTTGGCAACTTTAGGGGTCCTTTTGTTTCATGGCCCTAGCCAACTGGTTGCAGCAATTTACTTTTAAAGTATTTTTTCTTTGTTTTTGTGGACCATACCACGTTTACTGCATTTGGCCCGAGACTGTGACCAGTGCTCAAAATGGCCGTGCCACGAAGTCTTTTGTTCTGCCCCATGGCCATTTTATCCCTTTGCCTTCCCCCAGGTCGAGAGACCCGGGTATTCCTTATTTGGGCATGCAGCCTCTCCGCAAAAACCGCATCTTTCGCAGGTTTCTGCATGTCACGTGTGCTAGTGCCCAGGAAGAGGGGTGAGACTGTCTGGTCCCAATACACGCTACTGGTACCAGTATGCCTGGTAAGCCTGAATGACTGCAACAACTTGAACCTCCAGTTAATAGTAGAACACCTGAGGCAATAGTTTATGCGAAAAGAGTGTGGCAAGACATTGCTGTATTGGAAAAATCTAAGAAACCTGAGAGCTACCACAACTTCAGCAATGAAGAAAAAAAGGCTACTAAAAGTTTATCCGATAACAAGGAAATAATTATTAGAAAAGCAGATAAAGGAGGAACAGTGGTATCGTTGGATAGATCAGCATACATCAGTGAGTGCGACAGACAACTGGACAATAAGGAATTCTATACACTGATCAGTGTGGACCCTACGGCTAAACTTACTAATCTTATCTCAGAAAAACTCGAGAAAGCATTACAACGTGAGTGGATTTCAAAACAGGAGTTCGAGTACCTGAACGTCACCAAACCATCTATGCCTAAATTTTACATTTTACCTAAAATACATAAATCTTTGGAAAATCCTCCCGGTTGTCCCATCGTATCCGGGAAAGGATCCTTGTTAGAACCTTTATCAACATTTGCAGACAAATATTTGAAACCTTACATTGCAACTATGTACTCCTATATCCAGGACACAACAGAGGTGATCAACTTAATAGAGAACTTGAAGGTTGTACCTGAAACTCAATTTCTTGCAGGTTTGGACATAGTTTCACTGTATACATGTATTCCGCAGAAAGCAACATTGGAGGTACTCAAAGAAGTTCTTTTAACCAAAAGGACTACAGGAACAACACCCAACAGCTTTATTTTATGGTGCGCAGAAATGGCGCTTACAGAAAATTATTTTTGTTTCAACAAAGCCTTATACCACCAAACCCACGGAACAGCGATGGGCTCCCCAGTAGCTCCTACAGCTGCTAATTTATATGTTGAGATCAAGCACATTTACCAGACTTCCAATCTTTACCTTGACCAAATTGTGTTATGGCGGAGATTCAAAGACGACATTCTAATCATTTGGGAAGGCACAGAGGATTCATTCATAGAATTTACCCCTTGGATGAATCAACAAAATCAATTCTTGAAATTTACATCAACACACAGTAGGAAAGAGATCAGTTTTCTGGATATTTCCATTTGGATTGATCAAGAAGAACGTGTGCTCAAAATCAGACCCTATCACAAGCCCACCGATCGCAATGCATTAGTGACCTTCACCAGCTGCCACCCTAGACACACCCGGGAGAATCTTCCGTTTGGGCAGTTTTTGCGACTGAACCAAACCTTTCTATCTGAAGCGGCAGTACTGAGCTCCAAATTACAGAACAAAGGTTACCCTAAGAAAGTAGTGAAGATAGCCCTGAAGAGAGCTAAAAATAATAATAGAGAAGCACTACTCGAATATCGGAATAAGAATGAAAAGAATACTGAGATTGTGTTTGTAAGTACTTTTAACACCCGGTCGAACGAGATTACCAAAATCATTAGGCGGCACTGGGATATATTGGAAAGAGGAGAGTGTGCACTGCCAAAACCACTATGCACTTTTCGGCGGAGTACCAATTTGAAAGAACTTTTGACTAAAAACGATATTTCACTCAAGAACAGTACACAAACTAGGATCACTGAACAATGGGGATTACCCAAATTAACTGGACACTCACCATGTGGAGAGTGTGTGAATTGCAAATATACTAGCAGATCCACGGTTGTTGACCTAGGACTGGACAAACCGTGGCGACAAACAGGCTTTACCAATTGCAATTCCACCAATATAGTATATGCCATTTGGTGCCTATGTGCCAAAATTTACATTGGAATGACAAAGAGGAAAGCAAAACAGCGGATTAGCGAACATCGGAGTTGCATCTAAAATAAGGTGGTTACAGCACCCTTGGTTCCTCACTTTTTGACTATGGAACATTTGAATGACACATTGAAATGGACCGACCTGTGACAACAGGTCAGAACTAATGATAAAAAAGAAGATGCGAGGAAATGATTCTTTATAGAACAATGGCTTATATTTTTCACTAGAGCATCTGAAACAGGTTTAAATGAAATGATAACCTGGAACAGCTTCTAAAGATACTATACGAGCAAGTTTGATTCAGTGTGGTGACCATTTAGCCACTCGGAGGTAGTCCGCCCCGTACTGATTGTGGATTCCAGCTAGAGCTTGGTGTTGCATAACTTATACAGCACACTTCACAACATCAATCACACAAGCATTTTAGCAACCCATATATATATAAATAACCATTCAGTTATATTGTCCGTGTCATTTGGTGTGGTTCGCACCTTCTACACCACACCCACAATGCTATCCGACGGTCACCCACTTTAGTTAGTCCTCTTTTTTATTACGAGTGATGAGGATATCTTGAACCCCCCATCACGTATAAAAGTACGTTGAGGGACAGAATGTTTAGCCACGAATAACACCAGTGCAGAATCTGTTAGCAGAGATTTTTTACAGACCTTGATTTACTGCATCCGCATTCGTCATTTGTAGTTCTCAGTTGATGATGCAGTGTGCTATATAATCAATAGACCGGTAGCCTAGGGAGACTAAGCATTGTTACACGGACCATAGACAAGGCCGCTTCCCGTGATTTGAACGGACGCTAGGTGTAAGCACACGTCATTACGCCTCACGACAATCACGTGACCTCCCGTATCACGTACTTCAAGGGTACAGTTGTTAGCTGTAGGCAGTAGACGGCGAGGAGAAGCTCACATGCCTGCAGGTGATCCGAACCCATACAGTGTCTACAGGAATCGACGTCCCGCTTCGGGTGCTACAGAGCATCCCATTCGGTGAGTTAATCTTCACACGTAGTGCGTCCGGATTGTAGAAAGCTGCACATGCAATTGAGATGTGGTGCCCTGACTCTTATTTCCATTTCCCTTCCTCGTCCGCAGTGGAAGAGTCTTGCGGCTCCTTGAGAGCACATGTGATCTGCGACTCGAGTCCTAGGCACACTTCACATCTAGGATCATCTCTCAGAGTTTAATCCAGGTAATTGACAACTGGGTAAACCTTTACCTGTATATTCACATGAAATAAGAAGTTTTGAACCTTTGATGACAATTGTGGAAACAGGCAGGGTTATATGAGCACCAGTTCCCTCCCCTAGGAGACGAAATTGTTGTTGTCTAGCCACCACATATATACGTGTATATAATGGTTAGACAGTTTAGAACCATCGGTGGATGTAGGCACTGGGTTGCATCATACTACAGCAGAGCTGTGACAATACTCGGCACCAGACAATTAGCAATATGAGTCCTTGATTGTAACTCACTTTTTAAGGAAAATAGAAGACTGTTGAACAGACCTGACTGATGTTTATATGTCTGTCCCTGTCTTTCCCTCGTTTTGATGGGTGGTCTCTTTCTCTCTCTCTCTTTTCTCTCATTGTAGAGATGGTGTCGTCTATTTAGAAGACGAGATACCAAACCGATTCCTGTGCCCAAAGGGAAACAATCTATACCTTTGCTGACACGGTAAGCCCATAGTGAGGAAATTAGTAAACTCCTCGGGTAGCAGGTGAAACTGAACTTAGAATCACTATTAATGTCCTGCTTTTTGTTGTTTTTCTCCCCCTCTTTCCTGTGTCCATTAGCCCATCATTTCATCATTTTTCCTGCGGTAGCCCCTCTAAGGTCTGGCGTTGGGACTCCGAATTACCATACTTCACATTGTGTGAAGGACAAGAATATTAGCCTAGTTTGGAACAGGCTAAAGTGAATGTTGTGAGGCTGTTTTTTGCTTTTTTATATATAGTTGTTTGTTGTTGGTTCCCCCGAAAGAAGTCTACAGACATTTAAAAGTACTTGTCTTTTGAAGATAAACGAAACATGTTGGGTCATATACACTGAAAAATAAACAGTGTGGAGAATTGTTATTAGCTTGAAATTAACGTCCCCTTTAGGCAGACTAAGGGCGACTTTTAAGAGCAGATTCCTCCAGTAAGGCATCCCCATATGAGATGCAGTGTTTGATGCTGCCCAACCAACATTGTATTGCACTTTATTAGCGAATTTGCACTTTACTATTGCACTGAGAAATTAATTGGTGTCAACACTGCACTATTGGTTTTAGTTTTGTATAGGAAGGGTGTGGTTTTATGAATATTTTTATGTATGTTTTTTACTTGCTATTAGTTTTAGGATGTATTTTAGAATATGCAAGATTCTAATATTGTAGATTAGTGCCTCGGAAAATGGTATGTGTGTTATATTTGTATATATCTATTTGTTTAATTTGTATGTGCGTCCCCAGTGACTAAATAAGTGATACATGGTTTAAAGAAATGTAACAAGGCCATACAAGGCCATACAAAGGCCTGTTCTGCGCCCCAGGTCCTCCACTTCCATCATCCACCTAGAGGGGTGAGGCAGGAGCCCCCCCAGCCCCCCAGCCCAGCAGAGGATCCAGACCAGGACCCAGGCACGGAGCGTGCCATCGGAGCAGGGCCTGCCTGACCCTGTCCATTCAAGGTGCCTGACTCGCCCATGCCGGGCGCATCGCGGCACGATATCGAGGCTGAACCTCGATTTGACCAGGAAGAACCGCCGGCAGGCGGAATCGCCGGCCAATCCTAAGGCCATACAAAGGCCTGTCCTGCGCCTGTTACGCGCATGGGAGCGCGGAGTGGCCACCACCTCTGCTCAACTTGCAACGTACCCACTGCCAGAACCCTCCTGCATATGGAGAACGCATTGTAAGTACATGCAATTACCGGGACATTACTGTATGCATGGACTCTTAGCCACTCCCACTTAGACGGGTCTATGGTCTCTAGCTCTGGTCACATACACACTATACCTGCTTGTTGTATTGATTGTTGTGGCATTTAGACCACACTACTGTGTTGTGCCTTATGGTCGCATTTAGACCACACTACTGTGTTGTGCCCTATGGTCGCATTTAGACCACACTACTGTGTTGTGCCCTATGGTCGCACCGATGTCCTTCATCCGCCAATCCTCTGCACGGCGCATCACCCCTAGCACACACTTTATGCTACTTTGCCTCACCGTGATCATGTTCCCCTTCTGTGTCATGCAAAGCAATATACTTTGCAACGGTAACAGCTACATAACCCATAAAAATGGACTAGCTAGACCCGCCTGCCCAAGACATTACCCTATCGTCTGCCCCACACCATTCCTGCCCACTACTCCAGCCTTCCTCCCGGTCTCACAACATGGTTATCCTACCCATGATCATGCACAGCTTTATGATGTCCTAGACAATAAGAGCGCAGATAGTTCCAAGCAGAACCCTACCGACATTAGAGCACCCTGCCCCACCCATCATCACAGCCCCTCCACGACGACCGACCTTACTGTCTCTCAAGCAACCACCCTTATCCCTACCGATCGCAACAATAGACTTGGTGCCAGAATCCACTACAAAACTAGCAAACGCCCAGCTAAACTACCCAACAAAACTAACAAGTACACTATAACCCCCATCAACTCTACCCTCCATACACTAAAAGGAGCTCTTCTAAACGTTAGATCACTAGTCGCCCACTCCATAGAAGTCGCCGACATCATTCTGACTAACAACCTAGACTTCCTTGCTATGACAGAAACTTGGTTACATGAGGCTGCGGGACCATCCCTTACCCTAGCCATCCCTGACAACTACACTATCCTCAGAGTAGACAGACCCAATGCTCGAGGAGGTGGTGTAGCCCTCATCTTCAAGTCCTCACTTGATATCAGACTAAGCTCCTCTCCTCCACTCAAATCATGTGAACACCTTAGAGTTAAACTACAAACCTCCCCGAAGAGTACTATCACTATGCACCTAATCTACAGACCCCCGGGTCCACCTGGCTCATTTGAGGAAGATATCACCTCCCTAGTAGCCGAAAGCTCCAAACCTTCAGCACAAATGATCACACTGGGAGACTTCAATCTCGGGTTTAATGACCCTCTTGACACCCCTGCCATTGCCCTAGCCACGGCATTAGAGGAGCATGGCCTCCTTCAACTATGCTCCAAACACACCCACTCGAAAGGCAGAATCCTTGACTGGGTAACCGCCCTCAACTGCAACATCACCCTAAAGGACCCTGTACAGCTCATCTGGACGGATCACCACTTCCTCCCCTTTGACAGTAATATCAACAACCTAGAGCACAAAAGGCCTATTATTGCTCCGGCCTGCCAAACTAGGAAAAAGAGCAACATCACAGCTGAAGCCTTAATGCCTCTGGTGACCCCCATTCTGAACGCCCTACCAATTACAACTGACTTAAACTCGCTGGTCAACGCCTATAATGACTCCATGGCTAAAGCTATCGACACCATTGCCCCATTAAAAATGCGCAAAGGGAAACCTAAAGCGCACCTGAATACGTGGTACACCCCAGAGCTCAAACTTCTCCGACTACAAAAAAGCAAACTTGAATCACTATGGAAATCGGTGCCTTCAGTAGACAATAGAACCAACCTTACCAATATCTCCACCCTCTACAAAAATGAGATCACACGTGCTAAGAAAGAATCTCTTAATTCCAGGATCTCACAGGCAGGCTCCAGTACAAAAGAGCTCTTTAACATCTTAAAGGAATTAGAAAACCCCACTCCTCCCGAAGATACCTGCACAAAGGATAAACCTTGGTGCACAGGGATCCAGAATGCCCTTGCCAACAAAATTTCAGGGCTCCAAACTAAAATTGGAAACAAACGGCAACAGCTCACTCATGACCCCACCTCCAGACCCACCCCTCCCCCACTCACCGCCACTAGCTCAGGCTTCACCTTCAAAAAGGTTACCATACCCGAAGTACAAAAAATTATAGCATCCTTGAAACCCTCGAACTGCAAGGGGGACAGTTGCCCCGCACAGATTATCAAGGATGCTGCCAGGGATCTCTCCCCCTTCATCACCAAATTAATAAACTTGTCTTTTTCTAACAACATGGTCCCAAGTAATCTGAAACAATCCTGGGTCCTACCCTTGCTAAAAAAACAGACCCTCGACCCAGACATACCCACAAATTATAGACCCATTACCACTGTCCCATTTTTACTAAAGATTCTTGACAGAGCGGCCTATTTACAAATTCAGGATTACCTTGAAACTAACCTATTACTAGGTACCAGCCAATCTGGCTTTCGTCCCCAACATGGGACGGAAACGGCCCTTGTTGATCTCAAGAGCCAAATAGACGAAATCAAAGATAAAGGGAGGGCTGCCATCCTGCTTCTCCTCGACCTCTCCGCTGCCTTTGACCTGGTTGACCACAAAATCTTGTGCAACCACTTATCATCGGCAGCACACTTCTCCCACTCGGCGGTCACATGGATCCAATCCTTCCTGGACAACAGGACCATGCGAGTCTTCTCACCCATAGCAGCAGCCGACCCTATTCCCATTACCTGCGGTGTCCCACAAGGATCTTGTGTTTCACCCACTTTGTATAATATATTCACAAAGCCCCTATTCGACAAACTGGACCATCGGGGTGTCACCTACACTAACTACGCAGATGACACCCAGATACTCCTCACTTTATCAGGCAACTACAACGCGGACGTCAACAGGATCGGTGAAGTCTTTTCCATCGTTCAGGCATGGATGGCCACACATGGCCTCTGCCTGAACGATGACAAGACTGAACTGCTCCTTGTCGGCTCACCCAAAACTATCCGGAATCTCAACCCTAGCTACTCTTGCTTCATCATTGACGGCAACACCATTCCCACTGCCAAAAGTGTAAAAACTCTGGGTTTCTATCTCGACACTAACACCAACTTCACCAAACAAATTAATATGACGGCCTCAGCCACTGCTTACACTGGGAAACTAATGAGAGCCTGCAGACCTTCGATATCCCCCAACAATTGCCTTACTCTAGCCAGAGCACTTATACAATCCAAACTGGATTATTGCAACAGCCTGTATGTAGGTGCCAATAAAACGGTTGTCAATAAACTGCAAGTTCTACAAAACAATGCACTCCGTGCCGCCCTTAATATTCCCAGAAGAGAACATATCTCAGCCACAAGAATCTCATGCAAATGGCTCTCCATCCAACAAAAAATAGACCTAAAAACTATCTGCCTCACCTACAAAGCTCTTAACCACCTGGCCCCACCTTATTTAACCGATAAATTCACCTTAAGACAGAATATTAGAGCCACCAGATCCTCTAATACACTACAACTGACAGTGCCCAAATACTCCCTAAAAAGAGCCGGTGGTTCCAGCTTCCCAGTTCTAGCCTCACAATTATGGAACACTATTCCATTGGACATCAAATCTACCCCTATATTTCAACCTTTCAGAACTAAGATCATCACCTGGTTACTCAACAAATAACTAACACTGTATGTATGTATGTATCCGCTACGATGTTACTAATCCCACTATAACTGCTTTCATAACTGCTTTTGTAACTATACTTATACTGCACATATGTACAAATGTTCTTACCTATGCCTGTAACCTGATGTTTAAGCGCCCATATACCTCTGGGTCAGGAGCGCTATACAAATAAATAAACAAACAAACAAACAAACAAACGACTCAGGACCTATTTGGTACATGGACCTAGTCGGGTAGTTTATGGATTGAAGAGGAAGAGGGAGGAAGACTGTTTGGTTCTTTAGTTTTTGATTGTCCATATGCTGGCTAAGGGCTGAATCTAGCGGTCTATAAATTAGCCCGATCTAGTCTCTTCTTTTTTAGTGCAACAACTGTGGGCCACGACTGGCCCATGCCTGACGTGCATGCAAGACAGCGGATCTCCCATTGGGTATCCTAGGTTTGAGCGCTAAACGAACCTTGGATAAGAGTAGGGGCTCTGCATCCATTCCAGGTCGTATCACCAGAAGTTCACACCGAACTACACTAACAGACAAGTATTTTCTCCCATTTCATCTACATTAGGCAAACACATTTTATATATATGTTACATAATGAAACATGTGTGGTAACTGTTTTACTATTACTGTGCTTTATTTGTGTTTAGTTATAAAGGCTTATAATAGATGTATTTTTGATATACATCTGTCTAAGAGTAATCTGTGGAGATTTACTGTGTGTGCTCATTGTGGGCTTCCGATCACTCTCACCCCTCCTGAAACTTAGTCTTGACCGCCTGCCAAACTACTGCAGATTGGTCTGGTTTGTCCAGAAGGTTCACCTGTTCCAATAAGCTTGGGAGTTTAGAAATCCATCGTAACACACCCATTCCCATGGGGACTCCACAGGAATGGGGCCCAACACTTTCTGCCGTCTGATATCCCGGGTCACCGGGACTTTTAATGTCCCGGTGGCACTGCGATTTCAGGCAGCGGAAACAGTGTTACAGGGTTGGTGGCAACCTCGTAATGAGGCCCAAAGTGGGGAGATGATAAAAGCAAGACGTACTAAGGAAGGACAGAGGGGAAAGACTGCAGCGTTCTAGGGATATACTGTGCAGCACAGACAGCTTTACCCCATACACACAAATGCTCAGAGATCGTCCAGGGCGAAGGAAGGGGGAAATTACTAGGGCGTTTACCTCCACCAAAGACAAGGGGAGACAAAGTGGAGGGGTAGGGCTGACACAGTGGCCACTATTAGAGAAGGGAGGGGGCCACCTCAATATATACCATGGCAACATATCGGCAAGCATAATTTGAGGTGTAAGTTACCTTTGTTGACTGCAGGACTAGGAAGTGGATATTTGAGAGGTTGATAGCATGGACGACATCAGTGGTGGGTGACATGAAGAGCTTACTTTCAGCCATTTTTGGGGAGGTTGCAAACAATATGTGGAAAAGGGCCAGCTACCCAGGAGTAGCCACACAGAACACAATGCACGTTGGTTCACCTTTCAACAAATGCTGAGCGGCCGTGGGCCACGTTCTAAAGATACAATACCCAGACGCATCTGACATTAGCGCAATTATGGCATGCAAAATGCGGGAAGACGAAGACCCCCTTCAATGTATTCAGGCTATACAAGAGAAATTGAGACTTCAGACACGGGAACCGTATGATAAAACAGTGGGATTATTTTATCATATATTATGTCAGGGGTTACCTGAGCAGGTGCAAAGACAGCTCAAGAAGTTAGTGCGGATGGAGGCCAAACCTTGGGCTGAAATACAACTCACTATAGTACACTATTGTAGACTAATTCAAGAGAACGCGAGAAAGAAGCGTGAGGAAAGAAAGCAGGAAGTGGCAAAGTTAGTGCAGAAGAAGTTGTCAAAATATACTATGGAAGGGGAGATGTTAACAAGCACAGAAGGAGTAGGTGCGCTGCATGCGCAGTACAGACTGCCACCCGCGGGAGTAGGTTTCATGGGGCTCGGTGACATGCACCATGGGTTTAGAGGGAGAGGAGGAGCACCTAGTGGAAGAAGGTAAGACATCAGATGCAGCAGGGCCAATATGGGTTTTCAGGGGGCCTTCAGAGCCCCATGGGAGGAACACCTCAGTGTTGGGTGTGTGGACAGATAGGGCACATCTCGTGAGTATGTAGAAGCAGAGGGGGGATGCAACAGGATGGGGGATGGCAATACCAGACCACATATCAGGGAGAGCAGACTGACTATTATGCCCAAGACCAAATAAAGTGGCAGAGACAGACTCAATATATGCGCACACAAGCATACTAGCCTATGGCGCAGGCACCCCAGGTGCAAGGGCCCGCACAGCCATACCCACAGGCACCACCTACAGCTCAGATGCAGAATCACATGCAGTCACCACAAGCGGCAGAGCAGAATGACGGGACATTGACACACACAGATTCAATGGGAGTAGCTCCCATTCGAAAGTTGGGGGTAACTGTAGTGGGGGGAATCCATTCACGGGGAATGGGATGTCATTATACCCACAATAGGACAGCCCACAGACAGACCTGATGTGTTCTGTCCTATCGATTACACCCAACCGGCAGAGAAACCATGTATAGGAATGGCGATAGGTGACAAGGCATTTTCCTTTCTCGTGGACACAGGAGCGACTAGATTCTGTATCAGGGAGGGAAGGTACCCAATGTCAGGCAATGCCATGATTGCGCAGAGATTCTCTGGGGCGACGGATTTGGTTTCTTTTTGCAGATGAACTTGCACTTTCTATAGGGGAGCACGACTTAGCTCTACCACTATTTTATTTCCAACAGACACCAGTGAACATAATCGGAAGAGACATCATGAGCAAACTTAACATGAACATTTTGTTTACAGACCAATGGATAGAGTGTTCCACATCTGGGATTAATTTCCTGAACGTGAGGGAGATTATTCAAGCCTATTGCGGGCACACGGTACAGAGGGGGATGCCAGCAGATTTAGAGCTATTTCAATATGGAGTGGAAGTAATGATAGCATCACTCCTGGGGATACAGGGAAAACTATGGCATCTTCCCAACGGGAATATATTCAGACCAGAACTACCATTAGATGAGCCAGAGGGGAAGTGATCTTACTAGAACTTGAGGCAGTGATTGAGGGAGAAGACAAAATAATGTTGCATGGGAGAGATGACACAACACAAACTTGGAGGACAGTGATTTCAGTAGGGGAAGGTTACAGGTTGACTGACGTGACCAGTGAGGAACTGTTCGAGGACAATCGTTCAGATCACAAAATGGTGTTTGACATTAGCATCACATATTGGGTGAGAATAAACTGCAGGGAAGTACAACAAAGAATAGGGATGCTGCTGCAAGCACCACCACCATTTCTCGAGGATGATTTGGCAAAGGTACCCAGTGTCTTATGGACCACGAGTCCCTATGACATGGGGCACCTGAAAGGGATAGGGGCAGTAAAGGTAAAGCTCAAACCAGGAGCAATTTTACTGAGGGCAAGGCAATATCCCTGTCGGGAGAAGCAGATAAGGGCATTTATGAGACAATTGCGGCATTGGGTAAACAAGGCCTTCTGGTACCATCAGAATCACAGTGCAATACTGTGGTGTACCCTGTGAAAATGGCAATAGGGGGATTGTGGCCTTTTATACAGGAGTTGCGCCCTTTGAACCAGCTTGTAGAGGCATCATTTCAGTTAGTTCTAAATCCTGCAACAATTCTGTGTAGCATTCCCATGGAAGTTCCCCACTTCATGTGATAGATTTGAAGACTGCCTTCTTCTCTATACCACTTCACCCAGACTCACAGGACTTGACTCTGTTTCCATATAGAAATAAAAAGTGGAAACATACTTGGCTTCCACAAGGGTACTGTGAGTCCCCTTCAATATTTAATAGGGTCCTTCAAATGATCTTAGGCAACGTACAATTGGAAAGTGCCATTATACAGTATATGGACGACATTTTAATTTGCAGCAAGTCAGACATGCACCGTAGAAATGACTCAGTGCACATGTTCATCTTACTAGCAGAAAAGGGATACAAAGTAGACAAAGCCAAATTACAGTACTGCCAGAAAGAGGTGGTATACATTGGACAGTTGACATCGCAAGAAGGATGAAAAGTGACACCAGAAAGGGCAGAGCCAATACACAAGACACCAAAAACCATGACAGTGAGACAAATGCAGCAGTTTTTACATCTCTGCAACCATTGCAGGCATGGGTATTTTATTATAGCACATAAACAAGGCTTTTGTTAAGCACACTGAAAGAAGCACAAAGAGGGGAGGGCACACTACAGTGGGTAGAGGAAATGACCGGTGCATTTGAGGAGCTGAAGACATCGATATGCATCGCTCCAGTGTTAGGGATCCCAGAACATCAAGACATATTTTATTTGTTTTTGCTCTCCAATGGAGTGGTAATGACTGCGATACTCACAGAGAAAACAACAATGGGTCACAAACCATTAGTTTACTATAGCAGGAAATTAGCTCCATTAATGAGAGGGCACTACTCGTGCGAACAAGAACTGGCAGCTGCTACATTTGCAGTAGAAAAGTCAGCAAGTGTTCCCATGGGATGCAGCACCATTCTCTTTGTGAAGCATGCTCTCTTCGAGATACTCGAATGACCCAAAGGTACATTGACCACGCCAAGGGCTTTGGGGTATGAGGTGATATTATCAAATCCAGCTATAAGGGTAGTGAGATGCAAAACTGCAAACCCAGCTACATTTGTCGCCGAGCCCATAGTGGAAGGAGACTATGTACATGATTGCCCCACAAACAGAAAGTTGTGACGACATCATGAGAGTGAGGGAGAAGACACTTTACATTGACGGTTCATCAACGATAGACCAGACCACGGGAGAAAGATATACTGGGACGGCAGTAGTAAGACTACAAGCGGATTGAACAAGTGAATTAGTAGTAAGAGGGCGGTTAATGTCACATTTCTCAGCACAGGTTGCAGAGTTAGTGGCTCTCATATTGGCATTGGAGCACATTCAAAACCAGGAAGCGACAGTATATTTGGATTCAGCCTGCGTGACATCTAAGGTCCACTCTGGGCTGTCACACTGGCTGAGGAAGGGCTTCCGATGTGCTGACGGCACGTTGGTGCAGCATTCGCTCTTATTGGGCAGACTGATAGAGGCGCTCTGATTCCCGATATGCATAGTGGTTGTGAAGTGCCAGGCCTACATGAGGGGGTAATATCCTGTCTCCAGGAGCAATGAAGCAGCAGATGCAGAAGCAAAGCACGCAGCATATTTGAAGATATCCTAGACATGAATACCCCATCTCGAGCGTGTAATTATGCACAGATCATGGTATTAAAGGAAGGTAGAAGGCATTACTAGTGACACAAATGATGCAGCTGCAAGGGAATGTGCCAAGGGAAGAAAAAGAGTTATGGATGAAGTGGGGCTGTTCTATATCCCCCTTGGATTCCCTGTGGCGACAGGACAGGAGAGGCAAACTAGTGATGCCATTGTCTTTATTACATACTGCTCTGACACAACTACACCATCCTACACACATTTGCTGCTCACATTGGAGAAGACTGGTTGTGTCCCAATTTGGTGGAACATGTGGCAGACTTCATGACCAATTGCATTGTCTGTAAGAGTTTCGCAGCAGGCCATACATTAAGGGTAATGAGAGGAGCCATGCCTCACCCACTGGGTCCATTCCAACATCTTCATGTCAACTATGTTGACATGCTCCAATTATGCCAGGGCTACCGATACATGATAGTGGTTGTGTGCCATTTTCCCAATGGATCAAAGCTCATCCCTGTTCTTATCCTGATGCCCTTAGAGAGGCAACATTTCTGGTTAGGGAGATTTTGCCAAGATGGTGTGTGTGTGAGGTCCTGCGGTCTGACAAGGGCCCTCACTTCACCGATGAAATGTTTTAACATATCACAACCCTATTAGGGATTCAACATTTTTGTAAATATGCTTCTTTCATTATTGTACCTTGTTGTTATACTGTAAAGCGCTTTGGAGTAAAGCACTATATAAACTCAATAAACATAAACATAAGTTCTCCTGTGCGTATCACCCACAAGCAAACGGAGTATACGAGCGCATCAACAGGCTGCTTAAGTAGACGATCGCAAAAATAAACACAACCTTGAACATAAGTTGGCTCCATTGTTTGCCTATAGCTTTGTTCCCATTGCACAATAAACCAGGGTCCGACCATCACTTAACCACACATGAGGTGCTAACTTGATGGCGCATGTGACTTCCCCTGGCGCCTCCCATTAGTGCATTAAATGATGCAAAGTCTATTTCTAATCTATTGGGGAAGGATATTTATGATTTCAACGCTGCCTTGATGGCTAGTGTGTCTTTTATTTCTTGCCAATGCAGGCACAACGGGAGAGGTCCAAGAAGAACAAAGAAGATAAAAGTCCAGAGATCAGTGAGATTCGTCTCAAGTCACCACAGCTCTACCCCTGGGACATGGTCCTACTTCAAAATTTTGTTCGGACTTGGCAAAAGCCCAGGTTTACTGGTCCCCACACTGTAGAGGAAGCGACCTACAGAGCAGTGAAGGTACGCAGAACGAAAGCTTGGAATTTCCTTAAGATGTGAAACCCTGTCGAGCAGAGGCCTCTCCTAGCAGCAATGAGGAGGGGCCCAATGTCATGCAAGAAGAAGAACAAAACATTCAGCAAAGACAGTCCCAACCAGATGAATGTACAACCAAGGATCACACATTCTAGAGCAAGAGAGAAGGAAAAGGGACTTCCTACACATCCTGAGTAAAGGCACACTGTCCTGTTCTTACACATAGCTATTCATTGTGAAAGTGGTGACTGTTATTCTTTGTATTCCATGATTCCCCAGGATCCCCAGCACATGACCTATCAGGGTCAATTTATGAATTTCGTTAGGAGATCCGAACGAGAAAGAAGACCATCCCCTAGTTTATTCCATGATTCCCCAGGATCCCCAGCACATGACCTATCAGGGTCAATTTATGAATTTCGTTAGGAGATCCGAACGAGAAAGAAGACCATCCCCTAGTTTATTCTTTCGAGCCTTTCTGATCCATTTGGCCCAAACATATCAATGACTTCGCTGAGGAGGTCCCTCCGTAGTTGAAATCATTTGTGACCCAAGAGTACGCATTGTGTGGGAACGGTTATTTATTATTGCACTCGCACAATATTACACCCGCAGAGCTTGAGATAATACCATGGATTACTAACCACGTAATCATCATCAAATTTGGAACTACACAAGAGTCCAAAGAGGAGTAAGTTATGGTTACCATTATTAAAAGTGTAATAGTGATGGTTGATGTTTTCATTTCTTTACCATCATTTTTTGTCAAAGCTGTTACCCCTACTATCGTGACCCCAGTCTCAGCATTTATGGCTACCATGTCACGTCAGGCGATAAACACTGCCAAACCAGTAAGGAGAAGAAGGCGCAGTGCTCATTTATATATAGGAGGTGTTGATTCCTATCTAACAGATACAACGGTGTCGATAATAACATGTGGTACAAGCACATGACCAAAGTAGGCAAACAAACCTCTGGAGAGAGCTGCTATGTCTGCTCCCTCATCCGGTGTCCGGTCAAAGGGTCGACTACAAAAGGATCAAATGTAATAGGGTCGACGCAATAGGGCCGAAAACAAAAGGATCACATTTTTTTTTTAGTTATATATATTTTTGGGGGTTTTCGTATATATAGGTAAAAAAGTGGTTTTTACCACAAAAACGGAGGTTAGGGGGACCCCCCAGAAAATAATGTAAATAAATTATAATTTTATCGATCCTTTGGTTTTCGGTCCTTTTGAATCGATCCTTTGACCATTCGATCCTTTTGAATCGATCCTTTGACCTATAACCCCCTCATCCTGTGTGCCATGAATGCCTCCAGAACGTTTGTGGCAACTGAAATCCCAGCAGCAAGAGCACAATGTCTCATGTACCTATCAAAGTGCACCACAAGGGAAGATTACAAGGGGAAATAGCAACCTTGATTTGGATGTCTAAGAAGACTTTTCCATATGAAGACAACAACATAAAGACCCTAGACATGATGGACGATTACTGTAAAAAAAAGATCGGGCTAGAGACTACATAACTGAAGGTCCACAAAAGGGAAAAACAAGAGCCATAAAATTAAAATAGTTTCCCTATCCCAAGAAGGGACCAGCAGAAATAGGGGGAGAACCAGGATACTTGGAGAGACCAAAGATGCTGGTGTATGGTCAAGTATACAAAGCTGATGGATGGAAAGAAGGGGTGTGGAGAGCAAAGTGCATACACTCCTAACAGATCCAGTTTGTACAGTACAAGAAGAAAATGACAAGTGCTTAAAAGAATGGGATGCAAGTGCAAAGTTACTAACATGGGTCGACAATGAAGCTAGGCCCAGTCAAAGGAGCAGCATTATGTTTCAAGAACGATGGTCCAGTGAAAGCTGGAGAAAACAAGAAGACAATAAAAGTTACAGGCATGACAGTTGGAATAGCAGTATTAATGGATCATTATTGGGCCTATAGATCAAAGGCGTATAAGAAGTTACCACCTAACTGGGGAGGAGTATCCTCACTGGTGCACATCAACACACCAGCACTGGTAATACCACAAAAGGACATCAAGGTGGATGGTCTTCTTAATATGAACTTTAACAGAAGAAAGAAGAGATCCACAGAGCTAACAAAAGTAAAAAGAGGAAACTATGCATCATCGAAAATGGAGGAGTCTCTGTATGCGATACCACCCAAGCATAGACTGTTCAGCAGAATGAAAATATTTTTTGCATCCAATGTTCCCACCGTGCAGACCAGCACAAATGCAAAATGGCTCCAGATCATGAGGTGGTAGCTGATGCAGACAATAAATTCAACCGTCAAGGGGTTAAATGCAATCAAGGAAGAGCTCAGTGCAGTAAGGTTAATGGTGCTCCAGAATAGATATGTTCTGAACCTCCTGATAGCCATGGAAGGAGGATCTTGCGCCAAGATTGGTTCTTCTTGCTGTACTTTTGTTGCAGCAAATGACGAAGACAATGGGACATTCACTGAAGTGGTTGCCAGATTATCACAAATACATGCCAAAATGGAAGCAGAAATGAATGCTGCAGAGAAAGACAAAGGCTGCCCATCATACATCTTCTCATCGATACCAACATGGATGGCCAATGGACTGAAGGTGTTAGTTGCAGCATTAGTACTGGTATTACTGACTCTTTGCGTCATCAGATTATGCATCACACAATGTCAAAAAACAACAAAAAAGACTGCAGGGATGAAAGTACTGGTAGCAGGGACGTCATTTGGGGGTCGCCGGGGGTCACAATTGCAACCCCTGAGGTCTCACTTGTTACCCCTGAGGTCTCCCTTGCTACCCCTAAAAGAAAAGTGAAAGAAAAATTATTATTATTTTTTAAACTTTTTTTTCTAAATGTAGGCTCCTGGGCTGTGGCCAGTGGCATGTGGCTCTTTGCTTCTGGAGTGGATGGCTTTCTTGCTCAAGCCATTTAAAAAACATGGGGTTCCAAAAGTGTAACACTTTGAGCAGCGACCCTAAATAAGAAAGAATAGGAATAACAAATAATGTGTCTTCCTGGAATTCTATAAAATAATTGCCAGACCCATTAAAGGTTTGTTTCTGGCACACTTTGGGGGTTGAGCCACTGATTTAGTCTGTTCTTAAACACCTCAACTGAGCCTTTCATTCTTCTGAGGTCGCTAAGTGAGTACCAACACGGGTTGGGTGATATTGTATGTATATTTGTTTTATATAAAGCGCTTGAGCGTAAGTGCTATATAATAACACATCATTATCATTTGGCCTTGGACGTCTGCTTGTATTTATAGTAATTTGGTAATATGGGTCTATACACACTGATTTTAATGATACATATGGTGATCCATTCTTGTATGGAATGTATATCACATTATAGTGATATTGTAACCATATTTTTAGTAGTGTACTTAGGAATAATGCTATATGATGCCACGTATTGTTTTGGCAAAGGGTGAAAGGCCATGTTCCATCGCTTCCCGTGATGTCACTTTGGGGTAGGGTCAAATGACATCACTTACTATGATGCCACCAGAGGTCTAGGGTTGTGTAATATCACTTCTCCTACACCTGGCATTTTGGTGAAATGACGTCCCTGACTGGTAGATACGAATTCCGTAGATGACAAGATAATAGTTGCTTGAACTACGCTGAGAGCCCAGATAACAGATTGTCCTCTGTTTTTGACAGGGGTACTATTCGATGACCCCTACGACTCCAGAGACTACTGAGGAAAATGGGTTTGGTGCAACCATGGAGGAGATTGCTGGTACATGACATGGAGTTTGGATGATCATGCGAGATTCTATGTACAACTAGGGGGAGTGATGAAGATTTGGCTCCCGAAGTTGAAGGTGAATACGTTTGGAGGAGTGGTTGACAGGCCTATCAGAGGGGGTACTGAAGAGGGGGTCCCTATAATAGCCCTCATATCCCACATGTGAATGTCAATCCGCAGAATGAAAAATGAAAGATTTAACTCGCTCTTTGGTTCAGCACCAATGTATACTACATATGCAAAGAGATATTCCCTTAGACAACCTTTCAAACCATATCCAATTGACGGCTTCGCAGAGACAGGTGTCCCATCAATGGACCAAGTTGACTGACAGCGAAGTCCAACCGTGATGACATCACTATTGACAACATGACATAGCAGCAGTAGTCATGAAGTAAATTTGCATTGCTGCATGAAGATACGCAGACACACACAAGTACACATGAAGAACATGCTTATACCTTCTGTAGATAGAGGACAGATACATGTACATACTGCCAAAAGCTTTTCCTTTTCTTTAGCCAAATTCAGAAACGCAAGAAAGGCAAACATACTTGGACCAAGCTTGCAGCCACTGTATTGTACCTTACCATAAGGAGCTACAGGAACGCAGGATAGTACAGGGGCAAGGCGCTGGTCTTGGAAACAAGAAACAAGACCACACAGAGCAACAGAGGTTCAAATCCCAGATCCGCGCTTAGAAACCAAACTCAGGTATGGTATTCTGGGTGTTTTATAAAACCAAATTAAATAAATATATATATATAGAAATATATATATATATAGGTACCTATAGGGCTTTATCGCGACTAACCTCTAAGAAGATATTAGAACACATAGGGAAAGGAAACCATAGAATGACTGTAGTGAATACACATGAGACCACAGGCCTCAGATACAGGGAGGGAGAGATACAGGCTCTGCAGCACGAAGCACAGAGACAGTGTTCGCAGCCAAGAGCGGGTGGACAATTCCTGATTCCCGAGGCAGTGCACCACCTGCAAGAATTCAAAATAAAATCCTCATAATTGCAGACAGAACGGCTTTGTTTTGTGGTCTTGGCACACGTGACGCAGCAGAGCCAAACAATAGCTATTTACTCATGGTGAGAAGAGAAGAAGTTCCCAGTGTAGCAGAGAAGACTGATACATGCGTTGCCCACCAACACTTGTAACCTGAAGGCACTCTCTCAGGCTAGGTGATCAGACCAGTGAGAACAATGGAAACACATAGGCCTTCCCATTACATTGGAAAGGTACACTGTGCACTGTGAACAGAACAGGTTCCCAGGCCTCGGAGAACCCTCTTTAGCTAATCCAGATGCTCTGATCATGGGGGGTTTTGGATTTTGCACAGGCCAATGGTCTTCGTGCGACCCTTCAACAATGTAATAGATAGTTTGTGGGGAAGTCTCAAGCGAAGCCATCTGACATACTAGATCAATGAGGATTCAAATGTATAATGGCTCTATAGGTAGTAGACTTGAGCTAACCAATTGGGAAACCCCTTAGGATGCACAAGTCCCTGCAGTGGTCGGGCCCCAGGCACTCAAGGCAGAGCGCATGGGGGTCCGAGGCCAGGAACAACCGATCACATGATATACATCTTGTAAAACCTCCTGCATCCGACATGCGCCGGGGGAGGCAAGGCACCAAAGGGAGGTAGGCATTAGGACAAAAAAGAAGAATGGAAAGCAAGCAGAATGCTGACAATGTTTCCGCACCTAGTTTCCAGGTGCTGGAGAGCGGGCCCTCATGGGCATTCCCATACCCTCATGGGCATTCCCATACCCGTGGTCACGCCCCCGCACGCTATGATAAATTTAAAGGGGTAGCTCATTTTTTCGCTGCCAAAAGTTCTGGTAGCATCTCCATGTTGAGGGAGACCCACAAGGATGGAGGAAGGGGGACTAGACATATGAGTATTTGTTGGGTTTGGAAGTGAAAGGTGCTGGATCCACATGTAGCACACCAAACTCTAAAACGGTTCCACTTACAGCTGTAGCAAGAAACGGCGGCGGGAGCTCGCTCATTCGCCAAGATGTCTCTTCCGTCCTAGAGCATGTATACCTGGCCGAACTCTAAGGAAATAGAGGAAATAGAGGAAATACAGGAAATAGTACCCAGGCCGTTCTTTTATTTCGTATTTTCTCTCATTTTCAGGCTATTTAGCAACTTTAACACTTTTTACACAGAGCAATTCTTTTCTTACAGTCCCTAAATGTTGAACTGGCCTCCTTTAGAGTTTCCCACGGCCTCTGGCACATGCCGGACGTCAAACACAGAATTATGGATGACTTCAGGTTCCACAGCTTCCTGCCTTACTTTGTTCTGTCCTCGTTTATTATAGGATAGTTCCTTCTCGCAGTATACCCATACTCCGAGTCCTTTTTCTTTATCCATTACCAGAGCCTATACTCTGAGTCCTCTTTCTTTATCCATTACCAGTGCCCTAACCGATAAAACACAGCTGTAGGCTGTTTTGTTTAAACCGTGCTGCTCCTCATGCCAGGCACGTCACGCACGACGCAAACCCTCATCTTGCTATATTACAGAGGTGTAGTATCACCGGTTTCAACCATGGTGCCGTCCCACTTGGAGCAACAACGTCCTTCTTTTGTGGCATGTCCCGCACAGTGTTGACTTTAGCTCACAGGTGAGCGAGTGTGATAATTTCTTTCCTCAAATTTTCCTTTTCATATAGCGTTTCTCCTGCTTTACTCCCGACTAATAGTTGATTTCCTTTTTTGCACGTTGATGATGATCCCTAATTATTACTCGCTTGAGCTGCATTTCGCTTCAAACGACATTACCAAACAAATTACGTACATCGGTGAGATCCGAGAAACGCCTATCAAGGGTGCACCATAGGTAAGCCCCCTTAGCAGCACTCTTTTGGGCTAAGCTGTCCCTCGGTGTATAGCATGGGGTTAAGTAATTCCAACACCCCATCTGAAGCATTTTGTTTCTCCTTCTAATTTTTCAGTGCATCACAGATTAATCTGTATCGGTTGGAATACGCCAGTGGTTACTATTGCGGTGCTCTTCTTATTCTTTCCACATGTGGCTTCCCCAATCAATAGGTAACTCGAGTGGAGAGTATATACACTTTTTAGACTTATAACAGGCTTGCCTTGATGTAAAGCTGTTCATTTTTATTTTTTGTTTTTCCTTATTTCACTGTTCCCACTGTTACACTCACTCCAACTCTCTATATCTGTTGCGATATGTGAAGGACCAAGTGGACACAGCCCGCCAGTTCTAAAATAGGTAAGATTCTCTTTCCCGCTTACCAAATGGATACCGGGTCCTTTTCTCCCTTCTTCCACTAGATTTTCCCTTTATGCATAACTTGGCATTCAGTTCTGGTGTTCACAGACCTTTATTTTAGATTTAGCACTCACCCTCAGGTTATTTTCTCTCTTTCTTTGAAATCACATTTGAGGTGGGTGTCTCGGGCAACCGCGCATGTCCCTATGGTAGCCCACTCTGGAATTTCTTGCTCCGTCACACATGGTAGCAATCCATTTGTTGTTCGATACATGGTACATGTACAAATTTCTCCAACAGCCAACACAGTCCCATTGCTAGGTCTAACCAAACCAAAATGACCACCAAACCTCCCACCCGCTTTAAGCCGCCCGGGCCAACCCCCCTCTCCCTTATTCCCAACATCACAACCCGCAATGACAGATTAGGCTCCAGGCTCCCCACCACAAATTCTAAACCTAACTCCAGACCTTACACCAAAACTAATACAAAGCACATTGCACCAAACAAGCCCACTCCTCCCCCACTAAAAGGCGCCCTACTCAACGTCAGATCCCTGGCTGCCCACCCCACAAAAATTGCAGACATCATCCTTACCAATGACCTTGACTTCTTAGCCCTAACAGAAACTTGGCTTCATGAGGCGTCCGGACCCTATTTATCGCTAGCCATCCCAGACAAATACACTATCTTCAGAGCGGACAGACCAAACGCCAGAGGTGGAGGCGTAGCGATCATTTCCAAATCCACCCTAGGCCTTAGACCAACCGACACAGTCGCATTCACATCCTGCGAGTTACTCACAACCAAACTACAAACCTCCCCCACAGCCACGATCACCATCCACCTCATATATAGACCCCCAGGTCCCCCTGGGACCTTCGAAGAAGACATCACATCCCTCATCACCGAAATTTCCAAACCAACAGCACAAATCATGATCCTCGGAGACTTCAACCTCGGCTACCAAGACCCGAACGATGCACATGCTGCATCCCTAGCCAATGTCCTAACCGATCATGGTCTCACTCAACTCATTGTACTCCCTACCCACCAAAAAGGCAGAACCCTTGATTGGGTAGCAACCCACAATTGCAACACAACCTGCAAAGACCCCCAACCTCTGGCATGGACCGATCACCACATGATCCCCCTTGAGGTTAACACCAATCAGGTACTGCTCAATAAGCACCCCATGGCACCAGCATGCCCCACCAGGAATAAACGCAACATCACTGCTGAAGTCCTACTACCACTGGTCTTACCTACCCTCAATGCTCTCCCAGCTAACGCTGACTTAAACCTGCTGATCGACACCTTCAATGATTCCATGGCCAGAGCAATGGACACCGTTGCCCCCTTGAAAATACGCAAAGCTAAACCCAAAGCTCATCTGAACTCGTGGTACACCCCTCAGCTCAAACTACTCAGGAAAGAGAAAGCTAAGGCTCACCACACCTGGAGGACTAACCCCACTGCGGAAAACAAATCCAACCTCACTAACTTATCCTCACTTTACAAAAGCGAGATAATCCGTACCAAAAAAGATACATACAACACCAGGATCACTCAGGCAGGATCCTCCACTAAAGAATTATTCAAAATTCTGAAGGAACTAGAAAACCCTATTTCGCCCCGGAAACCTGCCTGAAAGACAAATCCTGGTGCACCAACATCCAGAACGCCCTCAACAATAAAATTTTAGGACTCCAAACTAAAATCAAAAACAAACGGCAACAACTCTTCAACAATAATGTCACCAACCTTAGCCTACCCACACCTAACAACACTAGCGCAGGCTTTTCGTTCAAAAAAGTCACCATCCCGGAAGTTCAAAAAATCATCACCTCCCTCAAACCCTCTAACTGTAAAGGAGACAGCTGCCCGGCTCAGATCATAAAAGATGCAGCCAGAGAGCTCTCCCCCTTCATCGCCAAACTCATCAACCTATCCTTCACCAATAGCTCTATCCCCAGCAACTTAAAACAATCATGGGTTCTCCCTCTCCTGAAAAAACAATCCCTCGATCCGGCCACACCCACAAACTACAGGCCCATCACCACAGTCCCCTTCCTACTGAAAATCCTGGACAGAGTCGCCTACATCCAAATTCAGGAATACCAAGAATCCAACCAACTGCTAGGAATACGTCAATCTGGCTTCAGACCTCAACACGGAACTGAAACCGCCCTTGTTGATCTCAAAAGCCAGATTGATGAAATTAAAGACAAAGGCAATGCCGCAATCCTACTCCTCCTAGACCTCTCAGCGGCCTTTGACCTGGTCAGCCATGAGGTCCTCTGTAATCACCTTGCCACCGCAGCCCACTTCTCCTCCCCTGCCATCACATGTATACAATCCTTCCTGGCAAACAGAACCATACGAGTCTTTTCCACTACAGCTGCAGCAGACCCCATCCCCATCACATGCGGGGTCCCACAAGGTTCCTGTGTATCCCCCACTTTGTACAACATATTTACAAAGCCTCTATTTGACCAACTGGACCATCTGGGTGTCACCTACACAAACTACGCAGATGACACCCAGATACTCCTCACTTTCTCTGGTAATTACCAAGAAGACTCCGCCCGGATCAACAAAATATTCTCCATCATTCAGGCATGGATGGCCTCCCATGGTCTCTGCCTGAATGATGAGAAGACAGAGCTCCTAATCATCGGCTCCCCCAACACCCTAACTAAACTTGACCCTAGCTATAATAACATCACCATCGATGGTCATTCCATTCCCATAGCCAAAAGCGTAAAAACCCTTGGCTTCTATCTAGATGCCAACACCAACCTTATCAAACACACCAATATGACCGCCTCAGCCGCTGCCTATACCGGCAAGCTCATTAGGGCCAGCAGACCCTTCCTATCACCCAACAGCTGCCTCACCCTTGCCAGGGCCCTAATACAATCCAAACTGGATTACTGTAACAGCCTGTACCTAGGCGCTAATCAATCCGTACTCAACAAATTGCAGGTAATACAAAATAACGCCTTGCGCGCAGCCCTCAACATTCCCAGACAAGAGCATATCTCTGCCACTAGGAAAGCCTGCAAATGGCTATCCATACGCCAAAAAATTGATCTAAAAACCATCTGCCTCACGGACAAAGCCCTCAATCACCTAGCACCACCTTATCTAGCTAATAAACTCACGCTGACACCTGCCACCAGATTCACCAGATCCTCCAACACTCTTTGCCTACTAGTGCCCAGGTTCCACCTAAAAAGAGCTGGAGGGGTAAGCTTCACAGTGCTTGCCCCCCAACTCTGGAACTCCCTACCACTTAACATCAAAACTGTCGAATCCTTCCAGATCTTTAGGAAGCAGGTCATCAGCTGGCTGCTAAACAAAGAATAACACCACTAACTCTAGACCCGTGCGGATACTGGCTTAGCCACTGTATTTATTCTGAAAATTGTATATTGTACGTACTGCATATGTTCTGTTTATTGACCACTGTATATATATGTATATATTATAAACCTGTACGAAGTATGCAACGCACAGATACCTCTCAACTCTGTAACCAAATTCTTAAGCGCCCTTCTACCTCTGGGTTTGGAGCGCCATACAAATAAAATAAACAAACAAACAAACAAACAAATAGGCATTAGTAATAATAGGACCGCAGTTGGTTCCAATATTTTATATAGTATCATATTTTGCATTATTATAGGGGCTGAACAGAGACAGTTCTTCCTTATGAAGGTGGTTGCCTACTCCATATTCCCCCGAAATGCCAGTTGTGCCGCTCATGCTTGTGTTCTATCCTTGATATAGTAGTGTCACTATAACAGTGGTTGGCGCATCACGCTAACGACAAACTACTAGTCTAAACCGCGACAACAGCGGTTGGCGTAGACTTCATATATTTGGTCTCATTTTAAAGCCCCTTTTCAGCATTTAGCCGTCACTTAAATATTGATGCTTTCATTGTGTTCTACTTCCTAGACTTCGGCAACACGTCCAACCCACTGGAGAAAATTAATGTGAATTTGTGTATACATATTCGTGTTAGTCAGGGCAAGTTAGCAATTTTGCTCATGCTTCGGCACTCCAATTGTAACTAGTGTTTGTAAAATTCAAAAACTATTATCCATGTGTTTGGGTTTTCCATTTTTCAATTGTAAATTTTATGTGTGAGATGTCTCTCATCATTTATCTCCCTGTTGTTGTTCCCCTGTAATAGTTTGCTGATAACATCAGCATTGTCTATATATATTTTCTGTATATTATAGTTTGCTGACAACATCAGCATTGTCTATATATATATTCTGTATATTATAATTTGCTTAAACTGTTTCTTCAGATTCATATTTTTTGATCTTTTGTAAAATAATAAATATAAAATATTCTTTTCATTGAGATTGTGGTGTATTGACTCAATATATACCCTTCATTCAACATACCATACATCTGTATATATGCCATGTATACGACAAAGTAGATGATTGAATCATACAGCACTCTTTAATGTTGAATAAACTTATAAATCAACTTGAACTGTCATACACGGGAACACTTTTTTTCTTGTTTGTGTCTTATTGGCAGTATATTGAGCTCCCCTTAGATTGGCTTGTGTTGACAGCCTCGGCTGTCTGTAGGGGACAGTATTAATGTTCTGCTTTTGGCCACATATAGTTTATGGGCCAGGTCATTGTGAAGTGAGAGCATTCCCTTTTCAGAGTGGGCTCCCCTCTTGGTTCTACTCAACGGCCTTGTCTTTATAATTGTTTCTTCACTCAGGGTTTAGTTTTAGTTTTATATATTATTTATTTCTAGCACTAATATGGCTGAGAACTTTACACTCAGCTATAATGATGATCTAATTCGAGCTCTCATTCGTGACCCTTCACATTTTAACTTGTAGGACCAGACCAAACAACTGCCAACACCAATTCATGCATAGACCTGTTTAAATTAAAAAAGAAGGCCTTTCGTACAAACGTTCATTGTCACTTTCTCTGCGAGTACTTGAAAGCTAACATCATTCCATCGGGCCTGGTCGTCCGCAATGAGCCATGTGTTTTTCTTGAAGATCAAGAATATAAAACAAACTTCAGCTACATTGCGACTAAATGTAGCCGCAACCTAATGGTCTTCACCATCTCCAGGGCACAACGTCTGGGTTACCTCGTAAAAAAAGATTAGACTCTGCTGAACAACTGTTTGGTAACGATACTACCATTTCAAACACTCAAGATAAGCTTAGAGGGGTTAGTAAACAATTTGAGGAGTTTAAACAAACCACTTAAGCTAAGAAAACCAAAAAGCTGGCAAAGGATATACAAGATTTCAAAGCAGAACTAATTTTCCCTTACTTGGATCCCAATTATTTACAAAATATTAACAGCCGTCAGAATCCACTGGGGAACTTCCTACAACGTAGGGTAACATTCTCAAGAAGCAGCAGAAACTCCTCAGGATCGGATAACGACTATTTCTTCCCTCCATATTATCCACCATTCAGGGGGTACCCAGCTTTTTTAGGCAGAGGTCCACCATAAGGCCCTGGCCCCAGGTGGAACGTGCCACCCCAATTTCAAGAATGGGGAACATACCAACGCCGCCCGCGCTTTCGCAGGAGAGGTAGCAGACAACTATGGAACCGATAGGTCTCCCGATCTTTAATTTCTCTAAGTCTATCTTGTCCTCTTCAGAAATGTCAGTTTTAGCTAAAGGTTTAACCTTTATTCCCAGTCGTCCTACTGACTGGTTTTTGAATGCATACTGACATTAAGAAATGTTTCCATAAGATCTGCCTCAAAATATTCTTTCAAGAGCGGAAAAACCCTATATCAGAGAGTGACACAGGGTAGCGTACGCCCTCCACCTTTACACCAGAAGATAGCATCATCCCGAAAGACCTTTAAACCTTTGAAAAATGTAATCTTAAAGACCTTAAGAAACTTCAAAACAAACAGATTCCTATAAGATTCAATCTAACCCATGAAGAAAGACAAGCCCTTCGGTCGCTGGCATACAATTCACAGATTGTTATTAAGCCAGCGGGCAAAGGAGGTGAGATAGTTGTTATGAATTTAGACCAATATCACAATATGGTCATGGACCTACTTAACGTCCACAGCAGCTAACGCCGGATTCGGAAAGATCACACCAATGAACTTAAAAACACAATTCAAGAGATCAGCAACTATGCACTGCAAAGAGAATGGATCTCAGACAAGGAAGCTCAATTTGTTAACACGTCTCAAGGCTCAACTCCTAGGTTTACACCATCACTGAAATACATAAGGATATACCAGGTCCCCCTGGCAGACCAAGGGTGGCAGGTTGTGGCACTATTTTGGAACCAATCTGTCAAAATATAGATAAGTTCCTACAACCAATTAGTCAAACTACTGCACCTTATCTGCGCGACAGCACATCAGTTATTACATTATTTGCGGGAAAGCACTTTGACCCAACAACAAGCCTCTTGGTTACTCTGGATACAGTAGCATTGTATACTAGTATCCCTCAATATGAGCCCATTGAATGTATCAGAAAAGCACTTGTCTACTTGTGAACAGAATTCAAGGCACCTATTGAATTCATTATTGAACTCCTTACCTTGGCACTAAAGCAACATTTCTTTAAATATCAAGAACAATTTTTTGTGCAGACACAAGGAACTGCCATGGGGGCAGTTTTTGCCCCCAGTTTATCCATTATTTTCATGGCATGCTTTGAGGATAGATTAATTTTCACAGACCAGAACCCATTTCGCCAATGTATTGGCTGCTGGAGACGATACATTGACAACATCATTTTGATTTGGCATGGTGCCCTTGATAACCTCAAAGACTTTCTCTCATGGTTGAACCAATGCCATACTGCTATTCATTTCACTATGACAGTCAATAATCGGCAAATATCATTCTTTGACCTACTCATACAACACCGGGACAATAAATGTATCTGTTCACTGTACAAAAACCCCACAGATCGTAACACCCTATTACATTCAGCAAGTTTCCACCCACGCAGCCAAAAGGAAAGTTTACCTTATTCTCAATTTCTAAGATAAAGGCGTAATTGTACTTTGCTATCTGATTATGATCTTCATGCCCAACAGTTGACCAAGAAACTCAGGGAACGTGAATACCAAGAAAAAATGGTTTTGGCTCCTATAAAAGAGCAAGGTTTACCCCTCCAGATGTTCTTTTCGAAGAAAAGGTTAAGACCACATATGAGAAAATGGTCTGTGCACTTACGTACAATCCTGACACCTTTTTGGTGAAGAAAACCATTAAAAAAAGTCTGTCCCCTGGTACAATTACCATTACCTAACAAACCATTGCCAACTTTTGCTTTCAAGAGACAGCAGAACCTTACGGACCAGTTAGTACACGCTGCACCTAAGAAGTTCAACAGATCCATAACCAGTAGTTGTGACCTGCGCCCACTTACGGGCCACTTCCCATACGGCTCATTTTCAGTGTGCAAATTTTTGTACAAAACTAATGCATTCGACATTGATGGCAAAGAATAGACCATTAGACAGCACACTCACTGCAAAACATCTTGGGCTATATATATTGTACTCAATGCCCTTGTGACTTGAAGTACATTGGTAAGACAATTCGCCCGGTCCATACACGCATCACGGAGCATCGATCACATATCAGGTGCAAGTCTATAACATCACCATTAGTTAGTCAATGCATGGAACTTGGCCATTCCACCAAAGACATCCTATGGTGAGTGCTTGATGTTGTCAAAGACATCCCGAACGCTCACTCTGCCTTAGCGAATAAAGAAGCGCGCTGGAGTTTTCGGTTTAATACTATTGAACAGGGTCTTAATGAGGCATTCCCCATTTGGGAATAACAGTTCTAATAGACAATATTCTTTTTCAGATTCACTGCAACTCGGATTTCATCGCGTTCTCGAATTCCCTATTTTCTCTCATTTTCAGACTTTTTAGCAACTTTAACATTTTTTTCCCAGATCAATTTTCCTTATGGTGGCTATTTTTTTAACTGGCCTCCTTTAGAGTTTCCCACGGCCTCTGGCACATGCCGGACATCGAACCCGGGATTATGGATGACTTCCGATTCCACAGCTTCCCGCTTTATTTTGTTCTGTCCTAGTTTATTTTATGCTAGTTCCTTCGCAGAGTATACCCATACTCTGAGTCCCTTTTCTTTATCCATTACCAGGGCCTATACTCCCAGTCCTCTTTCTTTATCCATTACCAGAGCCCTGAGCGATAACACACAGCTGCAGACTGTTTTGTTTAAACTGTGCTGCTCCTCACTCCAGGCACGTCACGCATGACGCAAACCCTTATCTTGCTATATTACAGAGGTGTAGTATCACCGGTTTCAACTATGGTGACGTCCCACTTGGAACAACAATGTCCTTCTTTTGCGGCATGTCTCACACGGTGTTGACTTTAGCTCACAGGTGACCAAGTGTGATAATTTCTTTCCTCAAATTTTCCTTTTCATATAGCGTTTCTCCTGCTTTACTCCCGACTAATAGTGGGAGCACAACCTTCATTATTCATTTCCTTTTTTGCACGTAGATGATGATCCCTAATTATTACTTGCGTGATCTGCATTTCACTTCACACGGCATTACCAAACAAATTATGTGCATCGGTGAGATCCAAGAAACACCTATCAAGGGTGCACCATAGGTAAGCCGCCTTAGCAGCACCTTTTTGGGCTAAGCTGTCCCTCGGTGTATAACTTGGGGTTAAGTAATTCCAACACCTCATCTGAAGCATTTTGTTTCTCTTTCTATTTTTTCAGTGCATCACAGACTAATCTGTATCGGTTGGAATACACCAGTGGTTACTATTGCAGTGCTCTTCTTATTCTTTCCACATGTGGTTTCCCCAATCAATAGGTAACTTGAGTGGAGAGTATATACACTTTTTAGACGTATAACAGGCTTGCCTCGATGTAAAGCTGTTCATTTATATTTTTTTATTTTTTCTTATTTTAGTGCTCCAACTGTTACACTCACTACAATGCTCTATATCCGTTGCGATATGTGAAGGCCCAAGTGCACACAGTCCGCCAGTTATAAAATAGGTAAGATTCTCTTTCCCGCGTACCAAATGGATACCGGGTCCTTTTCTCCCTTCTTCCACTAGATTTTCCCACTATGCATCACTTGGCATGTGGTTCTGGTGTTCACAGACCTTTATTTTAGTTTTAGAACTCACTCTCAGGTTATTTGCTCACTTTCTTTGAAATCACATTTGAGGTGGGTGTCTCGGGCAACAGCGCATATCCCTACGGTAGCCCACTTTGGAATTTCTTGCTCCATCACACATGGTAGCAATCCATTTGTTTGTTCGATACATGGGAAAAAAGAACAAGGAGAGAAAGCACACCCTTTCTCATATATGTTCTGTGTATAAAGTCAATACATTACTGAATTCACAGCTCCACTGGCTTTTATACTGATCAATTTTTCTAGGGTGCCGGGGAGAAAAAGAACTGACTCTAGTATCAATAAGTCAACTAAAATATAGGAGAAACGAAGTTCCTATCGGTAATAGGAACTCCTGTCCCCTGCACACCAGTCAATAGTGGAAAGCTAACTTTCCAGACAACACACATGGCCTCATTACACGGAAGGCGGTGAGCCATGGCGCTATTAGCGCCATGGCTCATGCGGGTAAAATACCGGCACCGCCTTGGCGGAAAGGGGATTTACCGCCCCATTCCAAGGTTGGAGGGGCGGTAAATCCCCCTTCCGCCATTGCCCTTCCCCATTCCCATTTCTGCCCCATAGGGCTCTATGGGAATGGGGAAGGTGCTAATTATGGCACCACAATTTTGAGGTGCCGTAATTAGCTCCGAGGTCCCTTAGCGGGTTGGATTTTAACGCCTGCAAAAATCAGGCGTTAAATCCCCCAACCCGCAAAGGGGACCTCGTAGTAAGGCGGTAGGGATTTACCGGTACCGGTATTTTACCGGTACCGGTAAATCCCTGATGCCATCCGTGTAATGAGGCCCTATATATTCACTGTTTCAATATGATTGTTATATCTGGATATCAAAAAATGTTTTCACTGCAGTCAGAATTCACAAAAACCAATTGCAAAAATTCAATCAATATGTTCAAATTGTTTTACTGGTGATGATTTTGAATATTTCACAAAATAATTAGAATAAACATATTTTCATTGTTTACATGAGTTTTTTTCACTCAGTAAATAAATTCAGTGTAACAGTTCAACATAACACTCTTAGAGAATTCAAAAACAATATATTTACTAATGAGCTCGACGCGTTTCGAGAGATTGTTCGATACATGGTACATGTACTAATTTCTCAATTTAGGCATTAGTAATAATAGGACCGCAGTTTGTTCCAATATTTTATGTAGTATCATGTTTTTCACTTCTTAGCCTTCGGCAGCATGTCCAACCCACTGGAGAAAATTAATGTGAAATTGTGTATACATATTCGTGTTAGTCAGGGCAAGTTAGCAATTTTGTTCGTGTTTCGGCACTCCAATTCGGCACTCCAATTGTAACTTGTGTTTGTAAAATTCTAAAACCATTATCCATGTGTCTGGGTTTTCCATTTTTCAATTGTACATTTTATGTGTGAGATATCTCTTGTCATTTATCTCCCTGTTGTTGTTCCCCTGTAATAGTTTGCTGATAACATCAGCATTGTCTATATATATTTTCTGTATATTATAGTTTGCTTAAACTGTTTCTTCACATTCATATTTTTGATCCTTTGTAAAAATAATTTTGTGGTGTATTGACTCAATATATACCTTTCATTCAACATACCATCCATCTGTACATATACCATGTCTATGACGAAGTAGATGATTAAATCATACAGCACTCTTTAATGTTGAATAAGCTTATAAATCAACTTGAACTGTCATACATGGGAAAACTCTTCTGTTGTTTGTGTCTTATTGCTCCTTTCAGTTCCCGCAGTATATGGAGCTTCCTGTAGTTTCGGCTTAAGGTGGAGTGACAGCAGAAAAAAACGTACATATACCACTAGCTACCCACCTCTAACACACCGAAAGGTGGCTACTTGTCAGAAATTTACCTCACAGTAGGAATTTCATAGGATTATATCTCCCACCATAGACAAAGAAATGTGTTTAGCATATTTTAATTATTATATCAAACAACATGGTAAAACAACATAAAAAACCTACTTCCAGCGTTCGTTATTTGTAAAAACACAAATGGGCGGAAGAAGCAGACACCAAAACATTTGCAATGTACAGTTTGTGTGATGTTAGTAATGGTGTATTTTGATCGCATTTTCAATTATACAACAACATGGTATAATAGCGTCTTATACCATGTTGTTGTATAATTGAAAATGCGATCAAAATACACCATTACTAACATCACACAAACTGTTTTTTTTCTGCTGTATCTCTCCTCACATACCACAGCCCCCTTAAAAAATTGTTGAAACCCTTGTGCTCACAACACTTGCTTATCCCTTAAGGTGGAGTGAGGCTGGGTCGTGAAGGCAGACCACTCCCTAGTACCCGGAAAAGAGGATGAAAGCTTGCGGCAGCTGGACTGGCAGTACTGATGAACCAGCGAGGAGCAATGAAAATGAAAACTGACTTGGCCACGCAGGGGCCATCAGTCAGTGTGCACCGCCATCGCATGAAGGTTTACAAGACTATGGGTATGAGAGGAACTTGTTCATCCATATAGCGTCACCCAGGCTGCCTGGTTGCGGGAATCCACTTGCACAGTCAAGACAATTTGGACTGGCTCAGGTGCAAGTAGGTCTATGTCCACCATGTATGTAATATGCCTATAACTTGATAGTGGAGGAGCCCCCACCTGTGGCAGGAACAGAGTCCCCTGCTGAGAGAATTGTCCACAGAGTTGTGGGTGGCTGGTAGGTGGAGAGAAGACAAGAACATCCACTGAGAAAGATGCCATTTCCAGAAGGGTTGCACTGTGGCTGACAGGATCACTGATCTGATGCTGCTCCATTTATGGATATAGAACATGGTGGTGGTGTTGTCTGTAAACACATTTAAGGCTTTCGGAGGCGAATGGCTTCAGGGGCTAAAAAACAGCACCCAACTGAAGGGCGCCCATGTGCAAGGATGTTTGTTCTTTTGACTTAAATAAGACCCAAGATGTGAAGATCACTGGTGTGGGCTACCCAGTCCTCCCAAAGGACGTAACCATGACTTGGTGGTTTGTGTGCAACAAAAAAGCTCCCTGCGTTAGGCTGGAGCTTTCCGAATAGCAATGTGAAATGGACATGCGAGGAACAACTTGTCGTCCTAATGGACGGTAGTCTGCTGCAAGTCGGCATCTGTGAACTCACAGATAGGTTGGATGTAAAGCAGATATCATCCCTGTGTGGAGGTCTAGTGTCCGGACTAAGCAAATTTTGCTGCTGTGATAGTGTTTTGACAAGAATGGTGTTGACCCTGTTGGGGGAAGGGGGAAGTTGTGTAAGAGACTTGCCCAATTGCATTTCCAGAAAGATGGCATTTGCTGGGACGGCGTAACCAAGGGCATACAGTAGGGATCTTGAATTGAAAGTGGCGGACTGTCACGCCCAATGCAGGAACTTGTGACCACACTGGTAAAAGGGAACCTGAAATCATTGTCCTATGTGAGAAACCTGAGGGCATCCTCACTTCTTTTCCTCAAATCCTCCTCTCAGGTGGTCAAGGACAGGCCATCGTTTTTGGATCCCAACCCTGGGGATGGATATGCGAGGGAGGATCACTTCTGTGGAAGCCTTTGTAGGCTACTGTCAGCCCTTTCCCTTTTCTTCCCCCAAAACTGTCCCCCAGAAATACCACCTCAACACTGGGACGGGGAAGTGACCAACTAGGAAGACACATCCTCATTTGACTGAGATAAACACAATTCAGAGATAACACAGAGTAATACATTCTTCTTTTATTAAATCAAACATCCCCAAACACCACTCTGGTACTGAGATGAAGAAGAGGGATATGGAGGCATAGAGGTGGAACAAACCGGCACGTTCACCTAAAGGGTTTCGCCATAGCCAGGGAATTGGACTTGATGACCCACACATGGGGTCACTTAACACTCCTAACGGATATAAAAATGATCACTGCAAGGAAGAAGGAGGAATGGGCTAGAGAGAAGAGAGATGAAGACCCAGGTGCCAGGATCCGTGTCAAGCAGGGGGGAGAGAGACAAAGAGGCTGAGGTCGGCCGTGAGAGGCTCTGGAGGTCTTGCTACCCTCCTTATCGGAGCTGTGGCACTCCCACGAACTCCAGCTGCCGTGGGAAATCAGGAGAGCGAACAGGGCTCTCTGTGGCTGCTGCAAGGGAAAGTCGAAGCTTGCGGAAGCCGGAAAGCAGAACGAGGAGCGTTGAGATGCCCGTTGCGAAGGACAAGAAGCAGAAGGGTGCTGCTGTGTGCAACCGGTGAGCGGAAACCAGGTAAACACTCATACCAGGGCACTACGGGAACTTGTAACAAAGTCCTTTTGAATACCAAACAAACAGACAGTTATTGCAAGTAATTTTGAATGCCGAAACAAGTACTTTTGAATACGGAACCAACTGAAAGTCATTGCAAGTACTTTTGTATGCCGAAGCAAGTACTTTTGAATACAAAAACAAACTGAAAGGTATAGTAAGCACTTTTTGAATGCCTCACAGAGGAAAAAGCAAGTTGAGCACTTGTGAGTGGAGTGAAAGCAAAGTGGTGCATTTATCAGATATCACAGAATGCATTGTCTAAGACACAGGTATTGGCAAAGCCAAGAGAATACCAAGAAGGGTAACTGCACGATAAGAGGAAACCTGTATTGGCAAGAGCCAGAAGAATCTAGAAACATTTAACAAAGTGCATGAGTATTGGCAAAGCCAAGAGAATACCAAGAAGGGTATGAGACGAGAATCCAAGTATTGGCCAAAGATAAAAGAGTTCATGGAGCTGCAGATGCAGAGGAAACCTGTTTTGGAAAGAGCCAGAAGAATACAGAAACGTGTAACAAAGTGCGTGGTGGCCAACCAAGCTACTGTACAGTGTTAGAAGAGTGTGACACTGATGACTCAACTCCCGGGGCACCAGTGGTCCACGGATGAATATCGGTTTCTAAACCATCAATAAGCTCTAGTACACCAGAAGGGATCCAAACAGATTGGAAACACAAGCAAATTAAAAATCTTCTTGTCCAATTCTGGTAACGTGGACGGAACGGCAGGCTTATCTCTGCAAGGTCATGGATCATTGGTTAGTTGCAACACAGAAAAAAATGCAATTATTACCCAATGATAAAAGGGACTGTCCCGTTAAGGTTGTAGAAAAAATATCTACTTTTATTATTATCACAACAGACAGTTCTAGCACACTACAAAATACAACCCACCCTGTAAAGGAATGAAGGGCAAAGACAATTTCAAGAAGGACAAGAGATGCACCGTGGATACTGACAGGAGGGTAGTTGGTAAAGTAATTAATTGCAATAGTTCAAAGATACTTGTTTTCAGCACAAAGGGAGCAATGGGCTGTAAAATGTGACTAGGGGCCCTCAGAGAAGGGCCAGGGGACAGAACCACAATGTACCTTGTGCTTGTAGAAGTTCCTGGTGCACGACAGGCTCGAGTCAGTTTCAGGGTGCTTTGCAGCCCAGGGTCAGAGTTCAAGACTGGAAACATCGGCGGGTATCTGGCGGCAGGCAATTTGGCGAGCGAGGCTGGACAGGCGGCTGCAGGCTGGACTACATGGCGGATCTGGGTCAGGAATCGTCTCAGTTCTGGATAGCGGGTCTGAAGCACTGATCGAGGCCTCTCAGACGACATTAGCGGCGTGACAACAGTCAGCGGTGCAGTCGGTTGCAGCTCGAGGGGCTCGACTGGTTCTAAAATGTCCTTTAAGGCAGACGCTGGTTGATGCTTGTCGATGCACATCTAGCTTCTTGACTGGGCTTGTGTCGTCCTTTAAGGCAGGCGGCCAAAAGCTGAGGAGAGTGTTGCAGGCCTTGTCCTTGGTTTGGTTCAGAAACTCTCTGGCACTTCTCGCCTAGGAAGCCTGCTTGCAGAGCCTAGCAGGACATGGTTTGTGGTGGCTGGGTACCGGTTCTGGAGCTGCTGGAGGGTCCTCTGGATTCAGTATCCTCCTCTGTTCCCTGGGAGATGTTTAGGGGAGGGATCTTGCTTCCCTCTTTGGAAATCCTGGCCTTCCTTCACTGGTGGAAGCTGTGAAGCAGACTGTCCCTTCAGCCAGGGTCCAAATGAGTTCTTCTTGTTACTCCTTGCAAAGTCTTCAAATGATCTGCCAAAAGACGGGCTTAATTCTCTTTTAAAGCCAAATGGGCCCCAGTGATTGTGTAGGCTAATCCTACCTTAATGAACCAATCCTGGCCCCACCAACAATCTCCTGTATGCATAAGCAGAATGCTTTGCAACAGAAAAGGAAAAGGAGTGAAATCATGAAATACTAAGTCCCACCCATCCTCCTGTCTGTTGTGGATCAAAGGGTCTCTCTGGTTAATTGAGCTCTCTTTGTTTCCTAAATAAAGCGGAGGTCTCCCTTGAAGCTAAGTCGCAACTAGACTTTTGGTCTCTGCCAAACCAAATGCTCGTACTTTCTGAATGGGTTCCCCTGCGAGGATGACTACTGTAAATATATAGGGGGTCATTACGCGGTTGGAGGCAGCCATGGCGCTATTAGCGCCATAGCTGCCTCCAAAATCGTTCCGACTCCGGTCTGGTGGATGGAGCAATTACCGGTCCATTCCGAGGTCGGCGGGACCGGTCATTTCCCATTCACCAGAGCCATTCCCCGTTCTTGACCCCGGTATCCCTTTGCGGGTCCCGTCCTTAACGCCTGGTAAAACCAGGCATTAAGGAAGGACCCGCAAAGGGAACTCGTAGTATGGCGGTAAGGGATTACTGGCACCGGTGCCCTTACCGGTGCCGGTAATCCCTTACCGCCCACCTCGTAATGAGGCCCATAGTCTCAGACATGACAGGTCACTGCCCTCCATACTGATAGGCGGGAGCTGGCTTCAGGATGACACAGTGCATATCAAAGGTTGTTGGGGTTTTCCTGCCCTTTGTTAGTCTTGCGACCAAGCCTCCCGTGGGCCTGTTTGAATTCATTCTGATTAGTATGCGAGACTGTCACCAGCAGCTAACAAAGGAAAGGGCAGAGCCATAAAGCCTTTGTTAATTAATTAGGGTTGCCATGGCAGGAGGAAGGTTTTGCCTTCCCTCTTCTGAGATGCCTTGATGTACTCTTGACTGTCATATTCAAACTAAATGTGACAGGGGGGACGTCACTTGTAGGCTGTATCCACACATACTACACAGGTCTATGTGTATGTCATGCAGTGAGCATGGGAAAATGTGCACGTAGCCCCACACATTTTCCAGAGGTTGATCTATCATCATTCAATTTAATTTAAAACTTCAAACAAAACATGCGAGCGTCCACCCACCGTGCGGATGGTTGAATTCCTCACAGACACTGATGGAAGAACCAAGCTTCACTGTGAAAGGAAAGCAGTGGTCAATTGTTGATGGAAAGCAGTCAAGAAGGGGTATCTGTGGCATGACCTATAATGTGTGGACTGTGTGGTCTGACAACTGCACCTAGACCGAGTGCCCCTGTATGTGGGAAGCCAAAGAACATATCCATAAAGAAGCTTCTGTTTTGTGACAACCTTGTATATCTTTTTGAGGTCTAGAAACAGAACTGCCAATGTGAACTGGTGAAAAGTACTGATATCAGGGAAGCTGGGAAGTGTCCCAAGGAACTGTATTGTTTTGAAAGCTGGAAGATTTGTACTCTTGGGGAAGGGAGCCCCAATATTTTGTGAACTGTTTTGAACTTGGAGAAGTCGAAGCTGATAATAAGCCAAGAGCTGTAAGAAGCTCTGAACTTTCTTTTGAACACTATTCATTTTGATGCTGACATCCCTACACATTGTACACAGTTTTTGTGAGGGCAAGTATAGGTTTTGGACACAGTGTAAGGTTGGCATCATGGAAGGAGACACCGACAACAAAGGATTCAAGTTTTATAACTATTATTAATTCAATTGTCAGGATGGTGTAACGCCAAATTTGCCCTGTGCTAAGATGGGATTTCTCTACCTAAAGCAAAGTAAGGATAGTCTGTGTCTTAAAGTCCAAAACCAAATATCTGTCTGTGTCCAAACAAATGCTCGCCCTCACGATAAACTAAGCAAAAATGTGCAAGGTTGGTGATCTTAACAAAATAGTGTTAAAACTCCATTCCTAAATTCAACTTCCTTCTCCAAGCACTTCATCACATAAAGGGGTTCTAAACAGTTCATCAAAACAGAAACGGTTCTTCGCATTGAGGTTTCCCTTCCCCTTGTTTCAAAGATAGTTCATATAGCAAAGGTAGGTGCCTTCTGAAATGATTAAAAAAACAAAGGTATTTCTCCTCTTGAACGGTTCACATGTACTTGACATTCTTTAATTCAATGCAGTAGACAAAATTGTCTCGGACCCTTTTACATAGTTTGACATTCAAAACTTGCTGTTTTTAACTACAGGTTCCATAAGGCCTTGCTTCTCTGTCAGTGCTGGATTCACATTCAAACTGATTGGCTTTTTGGTTGCATGTTCCATAAGTCTTTTCAACAAAAAGATATTGAGGTTCCCTTCCCCATGATCATAAGCAGCTTAAACAAAAAGAAAGGCACTGGGGTTCCCTTCCCAACACTTTTATCAAGTTTCTGTAATTTTACATATAGTCTCTTTGGGGTTAATTATGTGGTCAATAAACTTTGTTTAAGTATTGTGAGAAACCTGAGGGTGTCTCACTGTCTGAACCCTGGGAATCCCTTCCTCACCTGGCCCTTGGATCCAGACCCTCGGGGTGGACAAGTGCGGGAGGATCGCCTGAGTGGGGTCCTCGGTGAGTAGGATAGGGGCACCTGATGGTGAGACGGGGTACACCCTTCCTTATGACACCTTCTCCCCAGCCTACCCAGTAAGGCATCTAGAAACTCAACCCCACTCACCCTTCCCGACACTGACACTGTTTCACGGTCAACTCACCATGAGCGACAACAAGACTACCCCCCCTTTCTCGACAGTAATTTCCGATTTTCCTAAACTTACTACTGAAAACTACAATCCCCATAATTCCTCCCCTCTGTTCTTTTCTAAAGTCACTGAGACGAGGAGGAGTGAGATTGGGAGGATGAAGATTACCAACAGGGAACCACAGACACAGAAAACAGACCCTCCCCTTTCTACAGCAGATTGTCCTAATGATGAGGCCAGGCTAAGTCAGGCCTCCCTCTTTAATTACTTGCACCTGACTTCACTTGTCTCTCCCAGGCAGCATAAAAGGAGGAGCAGGAAAGCACACTTGGAGAGAGTTGTGGATGCTGGAAGGTGCACGAAGCCTGAGGAAGACCAGAAGAGCTGTAGAGACCCTGGGAGAACTGGCGGAGGAGAAAACTGCCCTGCCACTGGCCCAGTGAATCTAGAGGAGACTGCACTGTGGAGAGGGAGCTGTACCTCCAGAAGGCAAGTCCAGGGGCAGCTATGGGTTGCTTGGCAGTACCCACAGCAAGACTCTTCCCCTGGGTCAGTCAGGCGAGCCCAGGTCTCTGAGGGTCAGCAGAGGAGGCCCCGACCTCAGAACATTATCCCATTTTAGCTCCTCCAGCTCGCAATGCCAAATGCCGTTTTGGGGAGCTGAGAAGTGGGAGCAAAATCCTGACAGTGCATTCTGAGACTGAAGTCCCAAAACCCTTTTTGAAAACTGTGAGGTGTGAGAGGATACTCGAGCCTGGCGGAGGGAATTTTTCTTTATGAACTTTGTGAGAGGGGTCCGAGCCCAGCAGAGGGTGTGTTTCACCGACACTATACAACGTGTTCACAAAACCCTTATTTCATATTCTTGACTATCTGGGTGTCACCTACACGAACTACGCCGATGACACCCAGATACTCAAACCTATGACTGGAGATCACACAGTCGATACCAAATCCCTGAATGATGTCTATTTGGTCATCCAGGCTTGGGTGGCTCAACATGAGCTCTTTCTCAAAGATGAGAAGACCGAGCGCCTCATCCTTGGCTCTCACTATCATCTCAATAAACTAGATCCTGCATTCAAGTTCTTTATCATCGATGGTAATACCATTAAGGGCTCCAAGGATACCAAAATGCTAGGCATCTACCTTGACTCCACCCTGTCTCTTTCCAGACAAACTAACTCTGTCACACCAACATCCGCTTACACGTGCAAACTTATTACAGCATGCCGACCCTTTCTTTCTACGGCTAACTCCACCATCTTAGCCAGAACACTTATCATGTCTAAGATTGATTACTGCAACACTCTATACTTGGGTACGAACCAACGCAACCCAAATTAACTCCAAGTCACACAGAACAATGCCATTAGGGTAGCCCTAAATATTCCAAGAAATCAGCACATTTCTGACACCAGACATGCCCTCGCTGGCTCTCAGTAGCTCAGAGAATCTCCCTGAAAACACTTGCCCTCGCCCACAAGTGTCTTGCCAACCAGGCCCCTACCTATCTGGCCAGCCGATTTACAACACGCACATCGACACGCCCTCAGAGAACTGCCCAAGTCCACTGCCTCGCTCTTCCAAGGTTCAAGCTGAAGAAAGCGGGTGGAAGCAGTTTCCCTTTGTTAGCCTCCAAATTATGGAACACTCTGCCCACCCCACTCAGGTCAGAACCATCCTTCCACTCATTTAAAAACAAAAACAAAATGTGGCTAGTCGGCCAGGACAACCCCCTTAGGTAGCAGCCCGCCCGCGCCCACTACCTGATTCCACTCTACCACACACGATTGTATATATATGTCACAATTCACTTGTAATTATGTCTTTAGATGTCTGGGATTCTAATGCTCCTGGTTTGAGCTGTTTATATGTCCTTACTACTCATTGAACAATGCCTCTGTATTCTCCTTTATGTACTTTTGTAATTCCTGCCTATGTAAATTAAGATATGCGTCCAGATGCCTTTAGGCCTGGCGTGCTATGCAAATAAAGAAATACAAATAGAAATACAAAATACATGGGCGCTCGTTCGTAGGTCTCTGGCTGGTGCCCCTCTCCCGATCCAGGAGAAGCAACAAGTAGCAAGAGGCCTTAGGGGAGGCCGGCGTGAGTTGTCAAGGTGGTCATACGAGGGTCAAGCCAAACCCCTTGTACAGTCAAAAGTCTTTGACACATTGTGAAGGCAGACGTGAACCCATCTGAGGGATGCCTGCAAATTGGGGTGAACCCTGACACACCCTAGAACCTTGTGATGAATTAACTATTGATACCATGCCTTCCTTACAGTATTCATAATCAAAACATTCTTTATTTCGTAGCAAAACCGTTGCTTTAATTATTCTGTAGACCTTTCTGAATGTGTCCTCCTTCCACTGAGGCGCACAATCACTGCAGCATCATTCTCGGGTACAATTGAAAGTTCATTAAGAATTCACAGACTTTCAAAAACGTATTTCTTATAACCCAGCAAATACGCAATCACCCCGTTACTTGGTATCTTACAAATGATTGAAAGGTGCTTTGAAGATGCAGAGACTTTCGACAACGTATCTCTTGTAACTCATTCAAATACGTGACCACTCTGCTACTTTGTATTTCAGGATTTCACACTTCAACAATGAGACGGCCTCAGGGCAAAGCTTGCGGTCAGAGTTATACTGGGGATTGACTTTCAGTGCACTCCACAGGCTCCCCTGTAGGCTTCTGCAAATCCTGCTCACCAACGATCAGGCTTCGGGCAATCAGGGGTTTCTCTCCTACCCCTATGACACTCCCGCACCTCGGCAGCGCCGCGGGAGGACGAGCATTCGCTGTTGCCCGAGCTCTTCTCCTTCGAGCAACAGCTCCACCGAGATCCTGTTTCTTCTTGGCCAAACCCTGTCAGACTTTCAGCATTCACAGTCCTCGGCTTCTCGCAGGTTGCCCCCTTAGGCAGCTCGACTTGCTCTCCAGGCTCGCTCCAGTTTGAAGGTTTCCCTGTTGCTCTCTGCCATGTTTTTCCCTCCTCCTTTTATACACCCTCAACATGCTTACAGGTTGCAGGTGCACTCTCTTAATTAGCCCTGCCTGAACCTGATTATGGGTACATGCCTGACCTTCCTACCTTGCAGGCATCTTCTTCGTCCCAATATCAAAGTGGTGAATGTGTGTGGTGTTCATTACTCTCAGTTGCTTCTTCCTCATCTCCGTACTAGAGTGGTGAGAGTGTGTGGTGTTCATTACTCTCAGACTTACAATAACCTATGAAGGTTGGGGGAGGGTTAGGTTGGTCGTTGCTAGGGAAAGGGGCATACCACGTCTCACCTAAGGAACCCCACTCCCAATTCCCAAGGACCTTCCACCCAGATGATCCTCCCTCACTTCACCACCCAGAGGGTCAGGATACAAAAGTGATGGCCTATCCCTAGCCACCTGCGCAGAGGATCAAAGGGGAGTAGGATTGAGAGTATCATCAGGTTTCTCACAACAGACAGGCATTTGATTTGGACTTCCTGACACACCTTAGTTTCTTTAGGTAGGGAAATCCCACCTTAGCATAGGGCAAGTTAGGCCTTACTCCATCCTGCCTTTAAGTTAATAAAATGGTTGAGAACAAATTTGAATCTGTTGTCTGTGTCTACATCATGATGTCTTAACACCTACATGTCCGTGAATGATGGAAAAAAATGTCCTTGCCAATTTGGGTGAAAACATCTCTTTTCTTTTCCAAAATCCTTTGAAATGATACTGAGCAGAGGAATATGTTTAGGTAGCGTAGGTCCGAGGATGGGTATCCACCCACCCAACTTTTCTTGGACCAGGAAATAGCGTAAGCAGGCACCCTGATGATCCTGAGAATGAGGGACTCGCTCCACAACTCATTGGGACAGGAGCACTAGCATCACTAGTTGAAGCACCTGAAGGCATGTTAGCTGGCTTGTTGGCAGGGACAATTGTTGGCAGTCTTAGTACTAATTGGGAGGTGCGGCCATGGGCTAATATGAAAAACACCAAGTTGACTGATATTTTTCGTTTCCATAGCATGTCGGAACGAAGATAGTCATCCTTCTGCTGTGGTACCATAAAGGAAAGGTGTCAATGGGCAACAGTGAAGTTTGTTGGATTTTACGGTAGGTTGAGAAGAGCCGCGATATATGGGAGCATCCGTAGGTCTCAAATCAGCTTAATATTTCTCAGCCTTAGGCGTACAATGTATGACCGAAAGTAGTATGTTGAGCGGTAGCCCCTGCCAATATCCGAGAAGTGATATGCCCTGGGCCAAATAATTGAAAAGGCTGCCTCATAGCCAAGTGCGAATGGACCTTGCATAGGCCTTCTCCATATCAATTTGTCATGGACAATGCCCTTGCAATGAATTTCCTCTATAGCTGAAGCTGCAGGGAACTAGATTCCACACACAAAAGGATTTTCATAGATAAAGGGCTGTCTTCTCCCAAATCACCAAGAACAGGTTTTATAGAGTCTTCGACTCAAAAATAGGTACCCTTATCCCTAAAGAATTTGATGATTGGTTCCTTCGATATTCCTGTTATCAGTCAATCTGATTGTTCAAATTTGTTCAATTTGTTTGTCATGTGCTTTTGATAATATTACTAGCAACTGCAAAAATGTAACCAAACTCTAATATATTTTATGGTGGAATTCAATATGTTCAATCCATAGATTACAACACAGCTTTCCATCAATAAGAAATTGAATAAGTTTACACAGTACTTAAATTATAAGAATTAACAGATTTATCTATATTTCACTGATTATATAAAAATGAAAATTAAAATTTAAAAAAAATAGGTATCTGGTGCAATAAGCAGTTCTGGATGAAGCCATTCACTGATAAGGTTGCAGAAGACAGGTTTCTGCAATAGAAGAACAAGTTACTTACCAACTGGTAACGTTCTATCGATTGGATGTTCCTCCAACGTATTCCTCATTTTAGATGTATTCCATCCAGCTTTGCTGCTCTTCGGAAATTTTTTCGGCAGATGGAGCCGTGCGTCGATGTCGTCGAGTCGATGGTCCCTCGAAGGCCTCCGTCGAGGGTGACGTCATCGGGTATATAAGTAGCACGCGCGGTGCCCATTGGCCTCAGTTCTGTTTTTCCTTTTTCACCTTTGATTTTCTACTCTGTAGATTGTGCCGGCAGACAGGTATCAGCCTTGCGAGAGTTGAGTTGGCAATAACCCAGAAAAATCTACAGAGGGGTAGGCTGGGAGGGCGATGAGGAATACGTTGGAGGAACATCCAATCGAAAGAATGTTACCAGTTGGTAAGTAACTTGTTCTTTGAGTGGATTGTGTCCTCCAAAGTATTCCTCATCTTAGATAGACTCCCAAAGCAGTATGGATAATTTCTCTGGAGGAGGGGTTAGATTTTTCAATGCCCTTAGATGGCTGAATATAGTACTGCTTTACCAAAATTCAGCTCTTAGACTGGGACGCATCCAGACTATAGAATTTTGAAAAGGTGTGCAGTGAAGACCAAGTTGCTGCTTCACAAATGGACCTTATTGGAACACCTCTTTGAAGGGCTGTCGAAGAGGCGATGCCTCTGTTGGAATGAGCCCTTAACCCTTCTGGTGGGTCTTTTTGTGCTAATCTGTAGCATTCTGAAATGCAAAGCACAATCCAGTGTGATACTGTCTGTTATGTCACCGATTAACCCGATTTCCTTCCGGTATAGCCGATAAACAATTGGTTTTCTACTCTAAGCTCGGAAAGCCTAGATATGTAAAAGCTTAAAGCTCTTCTTGGATCCAACCTGTGTAATCTTTCCTCCTCCTTAGTAGAATGAGGTGGGGATAAAATGCGGGTGAAACAATTTTTGACTTAAATGAGAATCAGATACTACTTTAGGTAAAAATGAGGGTTTAACCCTCAACACAACTCTGTCCTTATGAAACACAGTATAGGGTGGCCCAGAAGACAGTGCCTGCAATTCGCTCACTCTTCTTGCAGATGTTAAGCAACTAGGAAAGCAGTTTTCCATGTCAGTAATCTTAATGGACAAGTTTTCAAAGGCTCAAAAGGAGCACACATTAAGAATTTTAGAACCAGATTGAGATCCAAAATTGGCACTTGGAATGGGTAAGGAGGAAACACATTAGTGATTCCCTTTAAGAATTGCACTACCAAAGGAATTTTGAAATAGGAGCATTCTTCCGACGAGCGCTTGAAGATGGAAAGCGCTGCAAGATAACCTTTAATGGTACCAACATTTAGACCTCTATGCGCTAGGGACAACAGGAAAGACAGTACTTCTGGAATATAACATAGAAAAGGATCGACATTCTTTTCTCTGCACCAGTTGCAAAACTTCCTCCAACGGCAACGGTATAGGGATTTTGTTGCTGGCCTTCTTGCTGAAAGCAACACCTCCATGACATCATCTGGAAGGTCCCAATCCTTGTATCTCAGCCTTTCAGATACCAAGCGTCAAGGCTGAGAGTTTTGACCTCTGGATGGAGAACCTGACCCTAGGTTTGTGAGAGAAGGTACTCTCTCTGAGGAAGACGTACTGGGGGACAGATGGACATGTCTAGAAGGTCTGAGTACCACGTTCTCCTGGCCCAATCCGGGGCAATTAGGATCATGTGGTTCCCGAACCGTCTCAGTCTCCTGATGACCTGAGGAATGACGGGAATCGGAGGGAACGCGTACAATAGTGGGAAATTCCACTCCACCACGAACGAGTCTCCCAGGGCTCCTTTCGGGGGAAATTCCCTTGAGCAATAACTTTCGCACTTCCGGTTGATTCTGGTCGCAAATAGGTCTACTTGAGGGGTTCCCCAAAGGGAGAAGATCTCTTGAATGACTTCCTGAGCCAGTCCCCATTCGTGGGACACCATGCTCTGCCTGCTCAGAGCATCTGCCGTCATATTCTCCTCCCCGGCTAGATGAACTGCCGTTAAAGAGATTCCTTCCTGAATTGCCCGATACCAGAGCTGCATTGCCTCTCTGCACAGAGGTAGTGACCCTACACCTCCTCTTTTGTTTAGATATTGCATGGCCACTGTGTTGTCCGTCATTATCAGGACATTTTTTCCCCTGACAGATGGCAGGAAAGCTTTCAGCGCTAGTCTGATTGCTCTCAGCTCCAAAAGGTTGATGTGTAGTTTGGACTCCGATGGAGACCAACGACCGCTGATTGTCAGATCGTTGGCATGAGCTCCCCACCCCATGACCGAGGCGTCCTCACTACTGTGATCTCTGGCCATGGTTGCCAAAAAAGTTCTCCTTTTAGGATGTTTTCTGTACAAGTCCACCATAGAAGATCTTGTTGAACCTTGTTCGGAATCTGGAGAAGATCCGTCATTTGACCTGAGAACTGGGACCACTGAGTATTTAGAGCCCATTGAAGGGATCTCATCCTCAAGCGTGCCTCTGCCACCAGGAAGATGCAGGATGCTATGAGGCCGAGCAACCTTAAGAAGTCGTAGGCCTGGAGATTTTGGGCATTTTGTAATTTGTAAATCATCTGAAGAATGTCTTGAGCCCTCGACTTGGGAGGCAAACTCTTTCCCAAGGATGTGTCTAATACAGCCCCTATGTAATGGAGCTGTTGGGAAGGTGTCATTTGTGACTTGTTGAAATTGAGGGAGAAGCCCAGTCTGTGGAGGAAGTGGCAGGTGACTTTCAGATGATCCAGTGCTTGTTCGGCAGAACGTGCCCTGGTCAACCAATCGTCCAGGTAGGGGTAGACATGAATCCACCCTCTCCTGAGGTGCGCTGCCACCACTACCATTAACTTGGTGAAGACCCTCGGGCGGAGGTCAATCCGAATGGCAGGACTCGAAACTGATAGTGTGAGTCGCCAACTACGAACCTCAGGTATTTTCTGTGCTTGAGATGAATCGGCACATGAAAATAAGCATCCTGGGGGTCCAATGACACCAACCAATCCCGAAGTTGAAGGGCCTGAAGGATATGAGAAAGGGTAACCATCTTGAACTTGTCCTTCCTGAGGAACTTGTTCAAGTTTCTTAAGTCCAAGATGGGTCTCAGTTCTCCGTCCTTTTTGGGGATCAAAAAATACGGGGAGTACCATCCCTTGTTCTTCTCCGCTGCAGGTACTGGCTCTATAGCACCTTTCGCTAGCAGGGTTAGAACTTCCTGCTGTAGGAGCGGGTCTGAAAACTTCAAAGGGTGTCTCCCTGGTGGATTGCTTTGAGGTTGCATTAGAAAAGGAAGGCAGGAACCTTGGGCTATTATTTCTAGAGCCCAAACATCTGAAGTAATGGCTCGCAATTCTTGCAGATGCTGTGACAGCCTGCCTCCTACAGGTGTTTTGTGATGCAAGTCCTCAAAGTGGTTTTGTGGCCGTTGTTGCAACCGCTGATGGCAAAGAGGCTGCAGCTAGCTGGCTTTGCATGTTTTGCTCTGGCCCCTTTGACTGGCCATTCCTCTCGCCTTTCCATATGAGGAGTAGTAACGATAGGATCGTCCCCTCCACGATTGTCCTGGCGCACGAAAAGGCTGAGGTTGCCTAATAGCAGCCCCTAAAGATTTGGCAGCTGCTTTTGAGGTCTGCAACCTCTCAAGGCTCTCGTCAGCCTTGCTGCCAAAAAGGTGAGACCCGTCAAAGGGCATGTTCAGAAGGCGGTTCTGTACGTCCGGTGCAAAACCCGACTTCCGTAACCACGCAAATCTGCGCATTACTGTGCTACTGCCCATGGACCTGCTTACACTATCTGCAGTGTCCAATCCAGATTGAAGGGATTCCTGCATGGCTTCCTTTCCATCTCCAACAATGGCTAGGAAACCTTCCCTTTCGTCCCCTTCTGGTATGTGCTCCGCCGCCATTGCGATGCACTCCCACAGAGTGTACAAAAACTTTGTCAAGGCACATGTGGAGTTGGCAGATTTTAAAGCCATACTCCCAGCTGAAAATACCTTCCGTGCCCAGCCATCCACACGCTTATCGTCCCTGTCTGGAGGGATAGAAGGGTACGCAAGTTTGTTAGAAGCTGTGGCTGCCTGTATGACCAGACTCTCTGAAGTGGGATGTTTGGACAGATAGTCGCTAGGGTCTCTACTGGCAGGGTGGTATTTTGAGGTGAGGGATTTATTTATTGGAAGAATAGAATCCGGAGTTTCCCAATTCTTGGCCACCCTATTTTGCAGGGCTACATGAAAGGGTAGTACTGGGTCTTCGGTGGGACCATTGTCCAATATATCTGTCAAATCATCCACGATGAATTGGGCTGATGGTCTAGCCCATCCTAAGTAATCTATTACCTTCGTCATTAACTGACGGTATCATGGACTGGCATGCTCTCCTGGTTCTGGTCTGCCAAAGTCATTTTCAGGAGATGTGTCAATGCCACTTGCATTGTGTAATGATTCCACCAAGTCCCTCATTCTGCTTTCTTCTGAAATCAGGCATTCTGGAACATTTGGGGGTGCAATATTCTAGCCCAAAAGGTACATTTTCCTCATCAGATCTTTCCTGTTCCTCAAAAATTGAGGTCAGGGACTTGGAAAGCTCCTTCCTAGGGAGAGGCTTGAAAACCTTCTCTAGGAGAGGAGGAGGAAGAGGTGTATTACAGGGCTCTGAGGGTATTACAGGTCTTGTAACCCTGTCTTTCCCTTTTTCTGGCCGGCCTGACTTGGCTGGAGCCTTTGGCGCCGAGGACTTCAGGGTCGACGTCAACAAAGGCATCGATGGCGTCGACAAAATAGTGGTCGTCGACAGAGCCTGCTTCAAGGGCGTCGAGACGCTCTTCGAAGATTTGCCCTTCGAGGTGCGTTGGGTCTCGGACGGCGTCGGTGACCTCGAGCGGTCGACTCGACTCGAGCGTTCATTTTCGCTCAGCGTCCTGGAAGGTTCCCTATCCTTCCTTTTTCAATCACCTGGGCTCAAGGGCGCGCGAGTGTCGGAGCAATGACGCTCCCGGCTGGCTTCCGAAGAAGGCGCGGACCGAGGTTCGCTTTCTCAAACACCTCCATCGTTTTGACCCTGAATGCTTCCCACTCTTCGGAGGACGAATGTTTCGTGGGGCATTTCATCCTTTTTGGGGACTCGTCTGAGGACGAGGTGGAGGAGGACCTGTGATGTTGTTTCTTCGATTTTTTTCATCGAAGACGACGAGCGATGGGAGTCGCTTCAGGACCTGGACCGATGCCTTTCGCGTCGAGGAGATTTCTCCTCACAGGACCTCGACTCGACGCTAGAGGCTTTACGGTTGGGTTTGCGACCTACCTGTAGTTTTCCCCTCCTTTCTCGCAAGGCCTTCCCCGTCATCGCCTGACACTTCGTACAGGCCTCCATGTTGTGGCCTTCTCCGAGGCACCACAAACACTCTCGGTGCGGGTCTGTGATTGACATTTTTGAACCGCACGACTTGCACTTTTTGAAACACGATCTCGGGGTCGTGGTCGGCGTCGATGACGAGGACATATTCGTTAATTCACTATTCTTCACAGAACTCGAGGCGCGCCGAATCTCCGAAGAAAATGTATACTGCGGAAAAACGGAACTGAGGCCAATGGGCGACGCGCGTGCTCCTTATATACCCGATGACGTCACCCTCGACGGAGGCCTTCGAGGGACCATTGACTCGACAACATCGACGCACCGTGCACTCTGCCGAAAAAATTTCCAAAGAGCAGCAAAGCTGGATGGAATACATCTAAGATGAGGAATACGTTGGAGGACACAATCCACTCGCATAGGCCTTTTATTGGCTAGGGCTTTTGTAAAGGGAAGGCCACTGATGAAACAGTCGTATGTGAGGCTTCAATCGCAGACAAGGCCCAGCACAGGAAGGCAATGTGTAGAAGCCTGTAGTCAATGAGGCCTTTATTAGAAGAGCCTGTTTATTGATGAGGTCTATTTGTAGAAAAGATTACTTGTGGAGTAGGGTTCCTTGTAGACAAGGCTCCTTTGAAGACAAAGTACACTCATAAAGTAGCATTTTCATTGACCAGCCTGTTACAGCTAAGGGTCTCATAAGAACCAAGCACCCTCATGGACAAAACTCATAGTAGATGAGGCTGTCGTTTAATCACCCTTTCTGAACTTGAAGTACCCTCGTAGATGAGGCTTTTGTTTTTACTATGCTCATTGGTTGATGAAGCTTTCTATTAAATACAAATGTCTCATTGACTAGTCTTGTTTCTTGATGAACCTCCCTCGTATGCTAGGCTGTCTCATAAAAGGCCTTTTACGTGCACAAGCCCTTTCATACATAAGTCTCTTTGGTAGACCAGGCTCTCGTCGACTAGGCGCTTTCATAGCCAAGGTGCTCTTATAGATGTGGCGCTCTCATAGACAAAGCCCTCTCGTGGATGAGGCACACTCACGGACGAGGCGCACTGTGGACACTGCACTTGTTTAAGAGTCTTCCTCATTGGAGGAGCCAATCTCATAGACAAGGCTGTACCACTGGTGAGACACTCCCGTAGGCTAGGCACTCATAGACTAGTATTGTTGACAAGTCTTTCTTAGATAAGCCTGTCATTGACAGGCCTTCCTGTTGATGAGATTCTCTCATAGACAAGCCTGTTATGGCGAGCCTTTTCATTGACAAGGCTCTCTCGTAAACTAGCGTGTTGCTGACGAGACTTTTATCATAGACGAGCCAGTCATTGACAAGTATTTCCCGTTGATGAGGCTCTGTCGTAGACGAGGCTCTCCCATAGATGAAGCTCTCCTGTAGCCTAGGCTCTTCCGTAGATGACCCTTTCTCGTGGGTGAGGCTCTCTCGTAGAAGAGCCTGTTTGTTGACAAGCCTTTCTCGTAGTAGAGGCCCCCTCATAGACAAGGATCTCGTAGACAGGTTTTTCCCATGGACAAGGCTCTCTCATGGCCGAGGATCTCTCATAGACAAGCCTGTCATAGACAAGGCTCTCATGGAGTAGCCTCTCTCATGGACGAGCCTTTTTTCGTGGACAAGTCTTTCTCGTCAACAAGCCTTTCCTGTGGACAAGGCTTTCTCATAGACAAGCCTGTCTGTTGACAAGCCTCTCTCGTGGAAGAGGCCCGTTCATAGACAAGGCTCTCGTAGACAAGCTTTTCTTGTGGACGAAGCTCTCTCATGGCCAAGGCTCTCTCATAGACAAGCCTGTTGTAGACTAGGCTCACTAATGGACCAGCCTCTCTCATGGACAAGCTTTTTTCTCATGGACGAGCCTTTCTCATGGATGAAGATCTCTCGTAGGCGAGGCTCTCTCATAGACAAGGCTTTGTTGATGAGACTTTCTTGTTTACGGATGAGCCTCTCTCGTAGACTAGGCATTTTGTAGACGAATCCCTGTAGCACCCAAGGATTCTCCTTGACTATGCTTACTATGAGAAAATAAGCAATGTGCAGGGCTGATGTCGAGGGTACACGCGGGTGGATGCAGTCCACCCACTTTTTTCAGAGGGTGGCTCAGTCCCGCCAGCTAAAATGGGAAACATTGAGGGCGTGATTCATGGAAATGTTTTATAATGGGGCAATCGCATAGGAAAACATTCCATGAATCAGGCTCTTAATGTCCTCTTTGAATTTATGAATTAAAGCCAACCGCAGGGTTTGCAGGCCAGACACGTCACTGCTGCACTATATAACCAGATGAACGATAGAAAACAACTATAGAATTTCGAATTTCGGTGCTGCATAGAGAGTATTCTGAAGTTCCATCGCTCTCTCACTGGCAGCCAGTGTAAAGCCCTTTGGCCTGCATTAGTAGATGCATTTTTCTACTAATGTTAGATACAATATGAACCACACTATTTTGTAGAACTTGAAGTTTAGCCACATATTTTTGTGCAATGCCAACAAGAAGGCTGTCGCAATAATCCATTTTTGCTCCTAAGATTGCTTGGGCTAAGGTGGCACAATTCACATTCAAAACAAAAAGTTTGATGCATCAAAATAGCTTCAAGTAGTAAGCTGATGAAGAAGCAATACAATTGACTTGCTCTCACATACACAGTGTAGAATCCAACTAGCTGCAATTGACTTGGTCTCACATAGGCAGTGTAGAATCCAACTAGCTGCACTTGACTTGCTCTCACATAGGCAGTGTAGAATCCAACTAGCTGCAATTGACTTGGTCTCACATAGGCAGTGTAGAATCCAACTAGCTGAAATTGACTTGGTCTCACATAGGCAGTGTAGAATCCAACTAGCTGCACTTGACTTGCTCTCACATAGGCAGTGTAGAATCCAACTAGCTGCAATTGACTTGGTCTCACATAGGCAGTGTAGAATCCAACTAGCTGCACTTGACCTGCTCTCACATAGGCAGTGTAGAATCCAACTAGCTGCAATTGACTTGCTCTCACATAGGCAGTGTAGAATCCAACTAGCTGCACTTGACTTGCTCTCACATAGGCAGTGTAGAATCCAACTAGCTGCAATTGACTTGGTCTCACATAGGCAGTGTAGAATCCAACTAGCTGCACTTGACTTGGTCTCACATAGGCAGCGTAGAATCCAACTAGCTGCACTTGACTTGCTCTCACATAGGCAGTGTAGAATCCAACTAGCTGCAATTGACTTAGTCTCACATAGGCAGCGTAGAATCCAACTAGCTGAAATTGACTTGGTCTCACATAGGCAGTGTAGAATCCAACTAGCTGCACTTGACTTGCTCTCACATAGGCAGTGTAGAATCCAACTAGCTGCAATTGACTTGCTCTCACATAGGCAGTGTAGAATCCAACTAGCTGCACTTGACTTGCTCTCACATAGGCAGTGTAGAATCCAACTAGCTGCAATTGACTTGGTCTCACATAGGCAGTGTAGATTCCAACTAGCTGCAATTGACTTGGTCTCACATAGGCAGCGTAGAATCCAACTAGCTGCACTTGACTTGCTCTCACATAGGCAGTGTAGAATCCAACTAGCTGCAATTGACTTGATCTCACATAGGCAGTGTAGAATCCAACTAGCTGCAATTGACTTGGTCTCATATAGGCAGTGTAGAATCCAACTAGCTGCAATTGACTTGGTCTCACATAGACAGTGTATGGACCAACTAGCTGCATGAACAACTAGATAGGATAAAACAAATGCCACCTTGGTTTGATCATCAGGGAAAGCCCCTAGTCTGCAGAAGAAATGAAATCTGCACTGGTTCATGAAAACCGCATATATATGGGGTCCCCAGAGAATCTTTCTGGCGGGGTTAGAGGAACTGTGGTAGGGGTTTTGAGCTGAATAGGGGCCGGTGGAACAGCCTGCCCTGCCTATGCATGCATCAGTTATCTGGTCAGTTCCTCAGTGTGGTCCCTATTAACCCCTAACTCCCGTCTAAGGGCGTTAGTTTCTGACCGAGCAGCATTGACCTTGGCCCTGAGTTCACTCAAAAGCTTGCTAATTGGACTATCTCAGAAGAACCCATGATGCTCGGGCAGAGTATTGGAACGTGGGCTTTGCATTCTGTAATGCTCCCCTGGTTCTCTGCAGAAGCACTTGAGCTCTTCCAATGGGTGGTCCCCACCTCTTACCACCCAAACATTGTGTAGCGTAATGAACACACACCACCGAGTTAGGGAGGAAGGAGTGGGAGGTTTGTATGGATCCCCGAACACCAACTGGTAACCTGCTTGTGTTGCTGAGACCCTCTAAGGAAAACAATAGGTCCACCTGTGTTCCTTGTCTCCCCCCTCTCCGGACCCCGTGTATGGACCCTCTGGAATCGCAGGACTCACCTGTGATTTTGTGGCATTAGTGCACTTTGAGGAGTGAGCACCGTGGTCCAGCTGCCTCACTGAACTCTTGCTTGCCCAGGCCTGCTGCGGCTTGCCAGATGCTAACAATGTCCTTTGCCTGCTTAGTTTTCACAGAGTCTTTAGTCAAATCCAATACCACGTTGCGCCATGACCCTTTTGAGGTGGTAGCATTATGCCAAAACTCTCTTGCCTGTAGGCCTTGCTGCCTTGCTAATGCGAGGATGGAGGGAACCAGCAGCCGCTCCTGATGCGCTGGAGTGCACGGATATGTCTTTCACCTGAAGCGTAGTTCCTGTCGCTCAGGATATGCGAGCCTGATACCTTGCCTTTTATTCTGTGCTGAGCACAGGAGGTCACAAGTGCTCCTTTCTCCTTTCCCAGTACAGCGGGGGTGGCGGAACACAATGGGACAAAAGGGGAAGCTGAGTGGATCTGGAGCCATAGCGGTGAGCATTCAGCTGCGAAGCAGAACAGCGCAAAGCATGTTGCTGAGCTTGGGTGTGGCTTAATTTTTCAGCCACTCCCAGTACACTAGTGCAAAGCTGACAGAAAGTCTCCATGGCTCACTTCGCAACCATCTTGGTGGTGAACCTGGAGGGCAACAGCGGCGACCATCTTGGTAGAGGAGTATGTTAAGTGCTGGTGTAAGCACCAGTGATGAACAAGGGTAGTCCAGCCATTCCGCACCCATGGCCTTGTAAGGGGGTGTGTGTTGGGGTTGCTTCGACTTGTGGCTTCAGTAATCATGACAGTGTCAGGAGTGGGATCAGATTCAGTTGATACAAACTGGGGATCCCACATGAGTATAATGGATACTAGTCCCACATGCATTACGCCTGGTGAAGAATTGAATAGTAAAACCGCTGCTTCTTATACTTCTTATCCACAAGAAACTGAAATAGATTACATTTCTTTAACATATATATATGGAGAGAAATCTAAACAAGTTCTCTTCTCTGCTAGTGGAACAGGATCTTTTAGGGGAGACCATGAGGCCATTCTTCCTTTACATTCTAATGTGTGGGTAGTTTTCCAATTGTTATCTAGTCAGGTTATTCTGCCCATTACGAAAACTCTGGAGAGCAATATTTACCATCTATACTGTCCCCAGGATTGTGTGATATCAGGGAAGGACAAAATGATAATTTCTTTACAGTTAAGGGTATATTTCCCTACCAGTGTATCCCTCTATGTTATCCCTTGTAAGGAGGGAAGACAAAAATGTTGCCCCTTCTTTCTTGTGGAGAAGAATAAAAATTAATCTTTGTAAAAAATCTCTCTCCAGTACCTTTTAAGATCAGTAGGGGTAAACTAGTGGGGAACCCAGTACATGAGATTTCCTGGGAACCATCTACCAGGGATAAATCTAGAAACCATTTGAAGATTAAAACCCCAGAAAATATGTTCCCCTCTCCTATGATTAAAAGGGAAACCTTGGGGGAGAAAAGCTAAACCTCGTAAAACACCCACACTGTTGAAGGGATATCTCAAAGAAACAAACTCTGAAAATGAGGAACTTGATGTCTCTTGTTCTGAAGGCTCAGAACCTTTCTGGGAAAAGTCAAAAGGGGTCATTCCGAGTTTGGAGGTAAGTAACTGCCCTCATCGGCATGTAGCAAATACTGTGTCCGTGTAAGCAACAGCCAGCTAATAGAGGGCTATTACGACTTCGCGGGCACAAGCTTTGCTCCATACCGGTAAGGGCATTATCCGCCATGCCGTAAAAGGCCTGAAAAAGGCCCTTAGCAGCATCATGTAAAGCGCCGATTGCACTACCGGCATGAATCAATGCAGCATTAGCGGCCACTGCTAATAGCGGTCACCGCTATTACCGGTGTCCGCTAATAACAGTCATCGTAAATAAGCAGAACCGGAAATAGCGTCAATGCACAGGAACGGGAAGGAGCACGGCGGCCATCTTTAAAAACACAATCCATTGCCAACCTCAGCAGCCATGACCTGTAGGTTACTGCTGTGTGTGAAATCCTAAACACTACAACACCACAATGCCCAAGGCTGTGAAGAAGGGCGGCTCCCGCCAGCGCAAGGAGCACTTTAATGAGGATGAGTTGACCATGCTAGCGGAGACCCTGGAAGAAAATGTATATGTCGTTTTTGCCCAGAGTCTCAAGAGGGAGGCCATAATCCGTAAGAAGGAGATCTGAGCACTGCTGGCGCAAAAATTAAGCACAGTCGGTAACACCCCCCACACAATAAAGGACTGCAGGAAGAGGTGGGATGACCTGCGCCTGCGAGTCCGCAATATCTTCTCGGCCAACAGGAGCCAGGCCATGTCAACTGGCGGAGGAGCAAGCTCCCCCATAAAGCTGTCCCGGTGGGAGGACATATGTGCGAGCCTGATCGGCATGGAGGCCATAGAAGGGTTTGGAGACATGGAGTTTGGCGCCACAACATCGGCGGATGGAGGTGAGTGTCCTAAGAAAACACTGTAATGCAGAGTTTGATGAAAGTCCACCAATATGTCTGTCCAAAGAGGCAAGCCATGGCCCAATACGCACACATTCCCAGCAAAGTTGTCGGACACAGCAGAGACACATGCAGATGCCTGCAGCAAGGCAATGCTGTACCTAACACAAACCACACTAAGACGTTAATGGCATAAATCACACTGCATGCAGGCCCCAACAAATATGCATGTCACATACCATACGTCTGCCCCAACATGAGTGACCCTGACGTATGCCTGCATTACCCACCCATGTAGCAAGCAACATGATCATCCAAACTCAAATGCCTATTAACCTCTATTGCGTAGATGAGCAATTATACAAATGTATGCATGATGCCTATCAAACCATCACTCATGCGTCCCTCTCTTCGACCCCCACAGGCTCAGACCATGACAGCGAGATGCAGGACTCACCCCCACAGCCAACCACACCCCGGAAGAGGGTCCGGGAGGAGGCCAACAGGCCTTCGACCTTGAAGGCCCAACACAAGGCCCGCAATGCACCACCAAGGAAACCACCTCAAGATGCCACGGCACTGGTGCCGCCAAAGGCCGTTGAGACAGAAGCCGCAATCCCTGTCACACTGCCACAGGACACAGCTGAAGCTCCACACTCAGCAGAGTCCAGTTCAGTCTGCGAGGCTGCAGCAGCAGCACCCCTGGCTGAGGAGGAGGTGCAGGAAGAGGTGTGGGTGCCAGTGGAGGACGAATCCCCCAAACTGCCCCGCACACCAAGTCCAGCACCATCCCTCCAGATCACATCTTTAGAGTCTGACCACGCCACCACCCCGGAGCAGTCTGGGGGGGGGGAGTATAACCAAGGTGCCATGAGTCCCATAGTGGAGCCCATTGAAGTCGAAAATGACACCCACGCACCCTCCACCTCCACAGGTGTACCGGTGGGGTCACAGCGGCATGAGGAGCTGACTGCCCTTGTGCGTCAATTTGTGAATGACAATGCCCAATCAAGGCAGGAGTGGCGTAAAAACACTGCCTCTCTGGGCAAGATAATTGCCGATAACACTGCCTCCCTTGGCAAGATCTTTGCAGACAATACAAGTAGACTGTGCAAGGAGGTATCCGCCCTGCGGCAGGTCCTCAGCAGCCGCATCACTGATGCTATGGAGGCTGAACGTACAGCACCCCAGACGGAGCAGGTGGCCACACCATTCTCCTCCAGCTCAACACAGACCAGCCCACTGCGCATGTCAGCGCGCACCCTGTGCTGCCCGGACATGCCACCACCAGGTGCAGGGAGTGGCAGGAAGTAGACTGGAAAGCCTGATGAAGGCAATGGATACTTGTTTGGTGCACATTCTGCTTCATTGTAAATTTCAATACACCCGTTGTGTAAAAAAAAACATCTTGAGTGGACATTCATCATTGCGCATGTGGCCTTTATTCATATACAGTGCAAAGTGTAGATGTACTCCCACACCCAGTGCCTTCTGTCAAAATATCATGTCACCCTCTGCAGCCATGTGTGTCAGAAATATTGTGCTGTTACTGAATGACGCACATCATGTCCCTCCTGTGCATCGGCACCGCGATGATGAGCAGCCACATCTTCTTCATCTCCTTCATCATCACCAGGTGGTAGCAGTTCAATGTCAGGGGGCAGGGGCACGTTCCGTCGGATACACATATTGTGCAGCATTACACATGCCATGATGATCTTGGCCACATTCTCATGCCTGTAGAGGAATGCCCCACCCGACGTGCTAAGGCAGCGAAAACGTGCCTTCAACAGGCCAAAGGTCTGCTCAATGACCACATGGGTACGGGTGTGGGAATGATTGTAGCCCTCCTCGTGCCTGTTCTGTGGGTTGCGGACAGGGGTGAGAAGACACGGTTTCAAGGTATAGCCACTGTCACCTGCATGGGAGGCAAAAAAAGGTACATGTCAGTCGAATCATGATGGACAGCTGTACTAATCACATATGCCTGCAGATTATCGTTGGTCACATGCACATGTCCCTGGTTGTATGCACGCCATTTATTAGGCCCTCAATGTGTCCTGTGCCATAAAATAATGGTGTGGGCTGCATCTTCAAGATGATACATGGTGTGCACCGCCGTCTTGTTGCACATGCATTGTGTACGCATACAGCTGTGTTCGTGTCTAATTTGTGATGTGTTGTCTTCTGTAGGAATTGCTGACTTGGAGCGTAGGCAGTAGGCTCTGCAAGGTTAGGCATTCAGCACCGATTTCTGCCATGGTGACATGCTGCATTCCTGTGGTTTTGGCGGCCCTGTGACAGACAGTGGATTCCCTTGGTGTTTTGGTTCAATGCACTCCCATGGATGCTTGTCCCGTGAGGTGATTTGCTGGAGACAGCAACATAGTGCATATTCACTGCATGTTGCTGGATGGTGTTGCGGAAGGTGAGGTCCGCTAATGAGTGGTGCATGTTTAGTGGGATGTAGGGGGGTTTGCTGTTTGTCAGGTTGTGATAGGTGTCGACCTTACTTCTGTCCTATGGGATTTGGATGTCATGTTCTGTTTGGGACGCTTTGGGGCACAGTGTTTAGTGATGTGCACATCATGCTGTCACATGAACATTGACACCATGGCGGTGTGTGCATCTCTCCCCCCATTTCACTGCCATGTGCCTGTCATGCAACTTAGCAAGCAGCCAGGCACGTCGTCCAGCATGTCGCTCCATGTAGCGTGGAGTTGCGCAGGACCATAGAGTCATGAGTTGATCCGGGATAACGGGCACAATAATGTGTTATGATCTTGCTGGCGTCACATACCATCTGCACATTGATGGAGTGGTATTGGTTTCAGTTGCGGTACACCACCTCCATGGCATGCAGGAACACCAACTCCACATGGGTGCAGTCGAGGGCACCTATGCAATTTGGCATGCCTGCCAGTGCATGGAAGCCAACTTTGGTATCAGGAATCTCCTGGGGAATCCGTGGTAGGGATATGTAGTCCATTGTGTGCTTGAGGAGGGCATCCAGCACTTGCTTCAGAATGCGAGAAAATAAGGGTTGTGATATGCCATGCATGTGCCCCACTGTGTGCTGGTAGGTGCCTGTGGCAAGGAAGTGGAGCACCAACATTACCTTGAGTAGAGGGGGGATGGCAGTGCGTATTTCAATGAGGCTGTCAATGTCGTCGTGTATCATGTCCACAATGGTGGTGATGGTGTCCCGGTCCAGACGGTACAGGGTGTGGATCTGCTCCGGGGTTAGGTTTAAAGGACTGGCTCTGATGCGAGGGATTGGGGGCTGCCTGCGTGGTACCGCTGGCTGCACTGGTGGGGCAAGCTGGGCCTGTCTCCCCCTCCTTCTCCTCCTGCGTCTCCTCTGTGGTGCCTGCTGTTGCTGTTGTTGTTGTTGCTGGTGTTGCAATGCAAGCATGTCCTCCAGCTCCAGTATTTCTACTACTATTGGAATCAGCTTGGTCTGGGAAGGGGTGTGGTGTGTGGGTGTGCTCATTTTGTACTGGCCCAGACTCCATTTCCTCCACCTGTGCTGATTGTGTGCGTCTGTGGCAGTTGGGAACACTGCACATAGCATTTTATGGTTGGTTCGAGATGCCGGTATTACTGGTATGCCAGTATGCTCTATTGGTGCCTTCATGATGCCGGTATTTGCTTGTCCGCCTGACTTGTGATTTCCTCCCATTTGCGGCATGCCGGTATTGCCGGTATGATGGGCCGCGTGCCCGCACCCATGCCGCTATTAGCGGCACCGTTATTAACGGTGCCGCTAATAGCGGGGTCTCAGGTCGGAATAGCGCGGAGCGTTAAGCGATGCCGGTAATCCTTTACCGGCATCGTTTTTACCTTACCTCCAACCTTGGAATGACCCCTAAAGTGTTTTGGAGATTACGATTCTTTAGGTATGAATGTTGTATTTGTTTGAGTTTAAGAAATCATACACACCGCTGTCCAACTCATCATCTAAAAATGTCTAATGTGTTGAAAGAGCAACAGAAATTAGATGTTGACTTCTCCAGTGAAAGCACTATATCTTTTTATTCTAAAGTACCAGCATATCTGGAGAAATCTAGTACTATGTTATGTATTGGGGATAGAAATGAATACCGAATCCCAGTTGTATTACAAGGCAAAACCATTTGGGCCCAATTAGATCCTGGAAGTAAGGGTTGTGCCATAAAAGCAAATGTACTCCCTCTGGGATGGACGTCTACAGGATGAAAGACCATAGGGTGTGTTCACTGTCATACCGAAGGACACCACACACCCAGATCTCTGTTGTAATACTAGGAAACGAAGTACAGTTATTAGTGGACGTAATTTCTAATTTACCAACTCAACTGGTTTTGGGGAGTGAGGTTCCCCAGTTTAATCAGTGGATTTCCCAGATAGCACAAATAGGACTTAAAAGTTACAAAGGCCCTGTCCATGTAGCAATACCCAATGAGACCCAAACTGATTGCCAAAAGAATGCTAGTAAACATCCCTTCCTTATTCTCCAATTCACTAATGGAACGGGAAGGATTCCCACCTACAGACTCTGTTTGGGATTGGGATATGCAAACCAAAGAACCTATTCCTTTTATTGGGTTTCATCACCCAATGAGCCTGAAGCGGGAGGTCGGATTTTTAGGGAAAGGGTATGTGATGAATCCTGTGAAGTCATCACTGACCCCCCCCAGCCTAAAATCTCCTCTTATGTGGCCAGGGGAAGGCAGCCGATACCTGATCGTGACCCGGGGGCGGTATAATGAGAGAGGATCGCATGGGAGGAGATGGCTGACAGGGAGATGTGGCAACCCCATCAGGAGGGGCGCAGTATGCTCCTCTTCCGTGTGAAGAAGATCCTATAATCAATGATTTTGTGATAGCATATTGTCAGTATACCAATCCTTTTAATAATAAAACTCAAAGACCTCTTCTTGACAGACACCTTAACCAGGATAACATGCAGATTTCATGTGCACATAATATTCACATAACATCTTCCATGTCTAACCATCTTGACTTGAATAAAAATCCAAAGAATTATAGCTTTACAGAGTCTCAATCTTCAATGGACTCCGAGTCATATAAAGCCTATAGTACTGGGACCAGAAAGAGGAGAAAGGAGTTAATGTGGAGCGTAAAGCACACTAAGCTGAATGAGCAGGCTAGTTGTGATACCAGTCGGTTGTGCAGGACATTTAAAAATGGTGTGCCTTTGAAAATGCAGAGCAGAGGAAGAGGAGAGATGCAGAGCGGTTGCAGCCGGAAGCAGAGCCGGAGGCAGACACACGCGAGCAATCTGCGCTTAAGGAGGCAGGCACGTCCTACCGGAGATACCAGGAACAACATAGCAGGTGCAGAAAGGGGACAGCTGAAGAGCCAGCAGCAAGGAGAAGGCTGTCGGCAGAGCGGTCATGCTGCAGAGTAACCATCCCACCGGCAAGTGAATGAGAAGCTGGCGGGAAGACCGGAGAAGTGCCTGCAGATCAGGGAATGCTTTCCCACCGCATGAACATCGCGGCAGCAGTATGTCGAGGGTCGGGAATGCCAGGAAACACCAGTGAGTCTGTCATGGAGTACTGGGAGGCCCGGGGTGCGACAACAGCGTACAAGCAATTATCAAGCTGTTTTGAATACCCGCCAAGTAACATTGAAAGGCAAAGTTTACACAAGCCAAGGAACATTGCTAATTAAGTAATTGAAAGGCAAGATATTTACAACTCTTCATTTATGAAACGTCAATGTGGGGAAGACTGGAAAAAACATTGCGACAAGCCAAAGAACATTTCTAATGAAATTAACAAGCAAGACTTGAACAAGCCTCCTTATAAGGGATGCCAATGTGGCCAATGTGGGGAAAGTTGGAAAAGTTAATAACTGAAGCTAATGGAGTATACAACAGTGAAGGAGCAAACAATGTGTCAAGAGAAAGAGAATTGAAAGGTTGTAAGAAGACCTGGTGAAGCTCTTGCATCAGGCAGTGAGACTTTGGGGGAAAGATACCTGGCAGGAGAGTGTACCAGGGATCTATCAAGCCCAGAAGGAAAAGGAGCCTAAGAAGACCTGTTGAAAATGTTGCATCAAGCAGTGAGTCTTTGGGGGAAGAATACCAGGCAGTAGAGTGTACCAGGTGTCTACCAAGCCCAGAGAGCAGGATACCTGGCAAGGGCCTACACAACAGGTAATCCATCCAAAGTATGTCAAAGAAGAAAATACATTGTAAAATGGGTTCCTAGCCGGTAAGTATACCAGGCAATCCTTATCAGTAAGTTGCAGAGTGGAAGAAACACTTTTGTTCGCCATCTTTGCACACATCATAAATTGCTTTGAAAAGACATTCTCTGTCATTCTTAAGAAAGACTTGTACAAGAGAGACATTTCCACTACCCTTGGAGAGCCATTGTTTGGAAAGGATAAAGTTTTCAGCATCGCTACGGAAGTGCTAAAACATCACTACTTAAGTTGCCAAGAGATACTTTACCATCCTCAAAGCATCATTTGTTTGAAAGAGACACTTTCACATTCTAGGAAGTATTAAGTAAAAGAGACATTTCTACCACTCTTCAAGACCTATTGTGTGAACTGAATTTTCCAATATTCTACCTGAAACAGTCCTCTGGATAGAAGGACTGTTCTGTTGGATTTATATAATTTGTTTTGCACTTATGTTTCTGAGTTTAAGGCAGAGACATTTACTTTCACATTTAGTTGTTCATTTTTCGTGTGAGGGTCGGATACGTTTTGGACACAAGAACAGTTTGCTTAAGTTGGACGAGGAGACACAGACCGTTCCCTGGTTTTGATTTCATAGGCTGGGAAACTCTCATTTGGATATGGATAGGAAGGCCTTTATTCAAACTGTTTTTATTTAATAAAATATCTAATGTTGAAATAATTACAACTTTGTGTCCGTCTCTCATTTCTGACCCCTCACAGTGGGATCCCCGACCACATTGCCGCTGCTGCTCCCACCGCTCTTGTGGAATGGGCACGAAGCGGTCCATGAAGAGGTCTCTTCGTGTGGCCCCTGGAGATTCCTGGCATAACCCATCAGGCTCTGCCTTGCATGGAGATGCCTTTCCCTTTGTTACGAGTCCCAAAGGCCACAGATAGATGCAATGTGAGCCTAAATTATTGTGTCCGGTCTAGGTAAACCTTCACAGTTCTTGGAAGGTCCAATGAATGTAGAGCCATCTCTGCTGGTGTTGATGGAGTTGAGAAGAACCCTGGTAGGACTTTTGCCGATTGCCCATGAAAATCTGTGAGTATTTTTGGGAGGAAACGTGAATTGGATTTGTTCTCAAAATCACTTTGTCGATTGTAAAGAGAAAGTGTGGTGCTTTTATTAGTAGTGCTTGTGTTTCAGATGTTCTCCTGAATGAGGTGATTGCTAGCAGAAATGCTACCTTCCAAGATACATATTTGATATGAATCGTAGGCATGGGCTCAAACGGCGCCTTCATGAGTGCTTTTAAGACTGTATTTAAGGTCCATTGGGGTGGTATTTTCATCACAGGCGGGTATGTGCGAAATAGCCCCCTCTGAAGTGCTTTAAAATGTATTTGCTGTAGAGCAAGCCTTTTCACCTATTATATCTTGAGTTTGCGGACACGTGCACCTTTATAGATGAATGCGATAGCCCGTCCTTCACCAGTTTAAGTCAGTATGGCAGCAAGCGGCGTGGAGTGATGTTCAGCTGGTTTAGCTGTACTTAACTGCACCATTTACAGAAGTGAGTCCATTTGTATCCGTAGGATTTGTTAGTCGACTTTGCCCCAGCCGCTTGAAGGATTTCTTTGTAATCCTGAGGAATTGGTATGTGTTCGAACTCTATGATGTCAGGAGCCATGCAGTGAGGTTCAGGGATGGTGGGTCGTGATGAAGGACCTGTCCGTTGTTCTGCAAGGGCAAATGTGGGCCTTGTCCCAGTGGGATGGGACGTTGTTACGTTAGGTGACAGAGATCTGAATACCAAGCTTGTGTTGGCCATGCCGGATCTATTAGAATGATTTTGCATTGGTACATGTCCATCACCTGGACAACTCTGCGTATCACCGGGAGAGGGGAAACCGTGTACGCAAACATCCCTCCTCTGGAAGGTGTGAATGCGTCTCCTAGAGAGCCCTTTTGTGGGTATCTCCTGGCGAAGCTGAGGCACTTCCTGTTGTCTAAAGTTGCAGAGAGGTCTATTGGGGGAGCGCCCGACTATTTGAATACTTTTGTCAGCTCTTTGTTTGATAGCTGCCATTCTTGGCACTGGTCTACTGACCTGCTGAGCTGATCCACAATTTCATTTTGAGTGCCTGTGTAGTATGGAGGGACGTGAGCCGAATTCAGTTCAAACAAAATAAACTTTATTCTCAGGTTAACAGGTAGTACACGCTCATTAGGGTTAAAATGTTCAAATTATATGTCTTTCAAAGTATGAGGCAGTTGGGTATTCCTCTGGCAATAGGGACCGACTCTCCTGCTCCTTCTCCATTCCCACCGGTCCTCAACATGCCCAGCGATATCCTTCGTTGTGCTCCTGCAACAAGAGGAATACAAAAGACACCATGTATCGGAGCGTGAGTCATTTGTAGCTTGGTTCCGCCCTGCCACCCAATCAGCAGTTTCAATGGAGCCAAGTCCCAAAGTGTAAGCCCTGACCCCTTGTAAGCTGCTTGTCCACCAAGGCACCATCGTCTCGTCTTCCCACCCCCCCGATCGGTTGGGACACAATCCCTGCCCGTTCCGGCCCCCGGCCGCTCCGATGCACACCGGCACTGTCCTCTGCCTCTAATTTCCACCACGAGTAAACATCCCTGCAGAAATGCTGATGCCCCGGACCGAAGCTAGGCGGGAAGACACAGGGAAAGACGACACCCGCAGGTAAGCTCCTCTTGCCCCGCACTGGCTCCCTACCTACGTGGGGGTGGTCGGGATCCTCTCTTTGTTGTACCCGGGAGCCTGAATGTTTCATTGAGGAGAAACTGACTAGGTCCGTCGGTACCCGGGTTCCTTGGGGTTCCTCAATTCTCAACACCTCCTCGTTCTGAAAGGCTCTCCCATGGCCGTCTTCGCTCAGAAGGATCAACTGGTTACAGCCTGGTAGATAAAATTCTTGGAGCATTATGTGACGCTGCTCGCCCAATGCCATAAATGCTGTGCTTACTGCGATAATGTCCTGGATTTGGTATCACCCTGCTTCCTTATGTAGTACATGGTGGTGGTATTGTCTGTTAACACTTTGACAATTGTACCCTTCAGTACTGGCTGGAATGAACAGAGCGCCTGGGCTACGGCCTTTCGTTCCAGGACATTTATGTGCAACTTGGACTTGTGTGCCTTCATTGCCCCTTGATGCACAGGTCACCTATGGGAGTGCCCCATCCTGCTAGGGACGCATCCATTACTGGCGAATGCTGATGAGGGATTGTCGGCAGAGGCAACCCCTTTGTTATGTGGTGAAGTTGGTGAGCAAGGTGTGTCGTGATCTGTACTTTGTCGTTCCACGTTCTGTGTGTTTGGGGCCACCAGTACGCAAGGACTCTTGTGACGGCCTCATCCATAGCCTGCAATGAGGAGTGAGGGGAATGATTGATGACATGATCCCCAGGAGTTGCATGTATTTTCTCACTGACAGTCATTTGTCTGGCTGGAATGCAGCCAGCAGGTGGGGAATGGACTCTGCTTGTTCGTGTGAAGAAGGACCCCCAAGAAGACAAAATGGTTGGAGGGCATTAGGCATGATTTGCAGTAATTTGCTGAGAATCCCATGGGCTGAAGCATGCGCATTGTGAGTTGTGTAGCGTGCCACGCTTCTTGTTTTATGGCTGGCCTTATCAACCAATCGTCGAGATAGGGGTATATATGATAGCCCCATCGTTTTAGGAACGCCGCCACTCGTGGCAAGCATTTTGTGAAGGATTTTGGTGCCGACTGGAACGCAAACGGCAGATCCCTGAATTGGCAAAAGGTTGTTCCCTACAGTGAATCTTAGGAACCACCTGTGGCACTTGTGAACCAGGACATGAAAGTATGTGCTACTGCCTTGATGACATCGGCTAATGTGATCATCCTGATGTTTTGCTTTCTGATGGACTTGTTGAGGGTACGGAGGTCTAATATAGGGCTCCATGTTCCGTCCGGTTTCCTTACTACAAACAAACAGGAGTAGACTCACTTGCCTCTTGCCTGTTTCGGCATCCTTCGTATGGCCCGTTTGAGGAGCCTCTTTTTACCTCCTGCGTTAGGATGCTGAGATGACGTTGCTGCTGTGTGTCGGGTGGCATTTGTTGCAGTGTTTCTTTGAACTGCAGCAGATGTCCCTGCCGAAATGAGGTCTAATACCCACGCGTCCGTGGTAACTTCCCTCCATTGTTGTAGATGATTTTGGAGGTTGCTTCGCACTTGAGTTGGTATCTTTGTGGGGGCCACTTCATACAGTGAGCCAGGCTTGCTTTTGCTGCTGCCCTCTTTGGGGGGATGGTCCTGGTCTTCTTCTCTGCAGGGCTTTGGAGTCCTTGGACTTGTATTGGGGTGGTTTTCTGTAACCTTGCGAGTAATATGATCTATGAGTAGGATTTTCCTACTAACCTTGTAATAGTAGAGCGACCTGACGCCCCAGGAAAGGGTTGAATAGTGTGTCTGGACTGGAGTGATGTGAGGGATCTGGCAATGTCGGCGTCCGTTTTGATGGCTTTTAATGCGACCAAATAACTGGTCTCCCTCAAAGGGCATCTCAGGTACCTTTGTTTGTATATCTGGTCTAAAGTCAGTACACTTCAACCATGCTTGTCTGCAATAGACTGCGCCATTTCCTATTTGTTTGAACCCCTTTTCCTGCTATGCCGACTGCTATGATTATAGTGTGCTTAGACGCCTCCTCGCCCTCATGTAGGATGGTGAATGCCTTCTTACGCTTATCATCTGGCAGGTGTTGTAGAATGGGGGCCACACTATGCCACATTTCTCAATCGTAGCGTGCCATAATTGCCAGGGAGTTTGCAGCTTTAGCGGTAGTCACTCTGATGGCGAGGATCTTTTTGCCAAAGGCATCGCCTTTCTGCTTTCATTGGCCCTCATTACGACCCTGGCGGAAAGGGGTTTACGCCGGCGTAAACCATGGCGTACCTTTCCGCCCGACTACGAGTTCCCGTAGCGCCATGGTGATTTTTACGCCTGCTTTTTGCAGGCGGAAAAATCCATGGCGCTACGGGACTTGTCGTTAATTACGCCACCGTAATTTACGGTGGCGTAATTAACGCCTTCCCCACTCCCATTATACCCTATGGGGCAAAAATGGGAATGGGGAAGGGTAAATGGGGATTGGGGACTTACCGCCCCGCCAAGGTCGGAATGGGGCGGTAAGTCCGCCAACCCCCATGGCGGAGTTGGCAGCTTTGCGCCATGGACCATGGTGCAAATTGCACCATGGTTCTCCGCCAGGGTCGTAATGAGGCCCATTGTCTGGTTGTACGGAGCATTTAGAGCCCTGGGTCTGTGGCTTACTCCCTGCTGCTGCAGACTGCACAGACGCTGCAGTTGGTTGAGATGTCAAGCACGTGGGAGAGATATCCAGCGCTCTACATTTCTTTTCAAGCCTGCCCTTGAGTGCCAGCTCCGAAAATGGCTTCTTCATTAGGAGGAGGCCCTCCTCCCAAACATGATCCAGTATTGGGATTAAAATCACTGACTTGTGCTTCTTATTCATTAGGTCAAAAAGGAAACAGTTTGTATTTTCCTCTGAAAGTGTCAACACAAACTCTTAGCATGCTTTTGTTATCATTGAATGGAAAGCACAACCTCGTCCGGTGGTAATTGTTTGACTGGTTCGTCGGTTCGTCAGTGATGGGTTCAATGCCAGTATCGCCATCATCACGGTCATCCTGTAGTATTGAGTGAGGCGTAATGGAATCTGTATCTCTTGCATCCCCATCAGTGTCGGTTGAAGGTAGTTCACCCTCTTCCTGCTCCCTAAGCGGAGAACCATATGGTCCTATTGGCGAAGCATGTGGTCCTATTGGTGAAGCATGCAGTTGTTCTGACGACATAGACGCCGGAGATGGGCCGTCTTAATTTTTGTATCTGCTTATGTGAAGAACATGATCTCCCAGGCGGAGAAGGGGATTTCTTGCCCAGTCCTGATGGCATGTCTGGTGACCTCATTGCTGGTCTAGCGGTAGGTGCTCTTGTCCTGGATCGAGATCGGTGAAGCCGGGAAGGACCTGGTACTTCTGGTGAGTATATTGGTTGCTCTTGCATTAGTGGCAGTCGTTTAGCCAGCTGCACTACTAAGGTTTGTAGCGAATTTAGCACTTGTAGTGATAGCAGAATTGATGGTTTTATTCCTGGATTCTGTATTGGTTTTGCTTGTGGGGACACCGGCTGTGCTCGGGGCTGCAGATCTGAGCACTCATCATCTGAGAAGACTGGAGAATACCCCTCCTCAAAATCTAAATCTATTTGGTGCTCCAGGATTTGGTCTGGCATAATGGAGGAAATTGGTAATAGAGAGGGTGACCTACAATGATATGGAGTATGTTCTTCTTGTTCACTGACTTGTACTGGCACAGGTTGTGACAATGCTGTCATTGACATTTTAAGTATTATAGGTGGCTCCCCTGCATCCTTATGAACCTTCTCTTGATGAGTGTTCCTGTGCCGACGATGTGGTTATTTGCTTCATCGACAATTACCCTGCCACAGTTGATTGTCTCTGTGTTGACTGGCCTGTTTTTGTTGATGGCGAGGTTGACGGTGTTGCTGTGTTGACAGCCTTTTTCCTTTCTCAGATGACAGTGTTGTTTTTGTCAATTATGAGATTGTCGATGAGGACTTTTTGTGGGTCGACGACGGGATTGTAGACTATGATGTTGTCGCAGACGATCGTGTTGGAGATAGTGTCGAAGGCGACACCCCATGTACCATTGACGATGTTGTAGTGGCTTTTGCCATCTCCGGAGACGTGGAAGGTGCAGATGATGAAGAGGCAACTGACGGGGTCATAGATATTTTCATGACCGGTGCCGTCGACGGAGTCTTAGTCGTGCTGTCGATGACTATGTCGTGGACATAGCAGACAAGGGCTTATGGGTCATCAACAGATGTTTTATTGTCAAGGACAAGGATGTGGCTGACGCAGTTTTATGTGTTAGAATGGCCAATGACGTGGTTTTCGTCATCGACGGATGTGCCGTTTGTGCAAATAGGGCTTATTTTTCAGACCTTGCGCTTCTTAGTAGAGGCTTATGGCATCTCCTCTGATCCAGCCCTCTTTTCATACAAGGGTTTTACAGAGGCCCTAATTGCCACACTCTTCGAGGACTCTTCCTCAGATGGATGGTACTTTCCCTTATTGAGCCAGCACACAAGAAGTCTGTGCCTATCTCACAACGTTTTGGCACTGAAGGTGTGGCAGATGTCACAATCTTCTGGTGTGCGATTGGGGTAGAGGCAATAGATGCACTCACTGTGTCTGTCCCCCTTATATATATTTGTTATGCCACACGTCTCTTCAAGAGACTTTTTGGACTTCCATTCCATACTTGACCCCAACCTTAACTGTTATAGGAGGAAGGAGATTTCTGAAGGTAATCAGAAGTTGTATTGAAGCTGTATAATGGTTTTCTCCCAGGAGAAAAAGGTCAGAGGATGCCTCAGCACGGCACACAGTTAGAACCTGAAGATGGCCTCCAGGGTGGTCCTACACTTGACGTCCCATTGGCTGGGGCTAAATGCACCCAAAAGGTCATAGATGGACTACAAAACATAGCTGTTTTTTTCTTATTAGTATACTAAAATACTGAGGTAACCGAGGATTCCGAGCCTGACAGTGAGGAATATTCAAAGCATGTGAATCCATGAAAGATCAAATGCGGGAGAACCAGAATCAATCACAAACACTGCAGAAGTCACCACTCAACATTATGACTATCGTATGCACTACAGCATGTACAACTATTCAGCAGGACTTTCTTTCGGCATCATTCATCCTCCTAATACTGGTATCCTCCTCACATCACTTTCCCCTTTGTTCCTTCACCAAGCCCCTCAATTGGCAATAGAAAAACAGGAATTCAACTGTCTGCTGGAGGCCGTGCTAGTTTCCTTCATCTAAGACCACAGAGACCCTAGCCTGACATCATGAAAACACTCCATGCCTACCTTAAGCAGGGCATAATATCCAGTGGCCAAATAAATGAGAACATTACCCCATTACATAGCCACTAGCAGAACTTAATGAAATGACCAATTATTGCCAATCCCCAACAACCTTCTTAGAAAACTACAGGAAGGAAAAGAACCCCATCAACTCTAATTCTTCACTGGCGCGAACATATTCCTCATGATCACAGGCTAGGCTTTAGAACACCTTGAGACACCCAATCCACGCTTACTACCAGGACCGATTGACCTTCCTCGACTGGAAGCAACCTGCAGCCAGAACTGATCGGTAGCTCATTACAGAGATGATCATGAGCTCCTCTTGGATTGACTGAAGAATTGGGCATGAATATCTAGCCTGGTGCTACTTTCAATCGGATCTACGTGATCCGACCGCAGCTGATTTTCCCGCAACGGAAAAGTTTGCACGTGAAATGTACGAATCACAAAAGGTTCGTACATTTCCCATGCGAACACACATTCAAAACCCCTACACAACACACCCACAACCACACTCCCACCCACACCCACAACACCCCTAACCCACACTCCCACCCACACCCACAACACACCCACAACCACACTCCCTGCACACCCACAACACCCCTAACCCACACTCCCACCCACAACACCCCTAACCCACACTCCCACCCGCACCCACAACACACCCACAACCACACTCCCACCCACACCACAACACCCCTAACCCACACTCCCACCCACACCCACCCCTAACCCACACTCCCACCCGCACCCACAACACCCCTAACCCACACTCCCACCCGCACCCACAACACACCCACAACCACACTCCCACCCACACCACAACACCCCTAACCCACACTCCCACCCGCACCCACAACACCCCTAACCCACACTCCCACCCGCACCCACAACACACCCACAACCACACTCCCACCCACACCCACAACACCCCTAACCCACACTCCCACCCGCACCCACAACACACCCACAACCACGCTCCCACCCACACCCACAACACCCCTAACCCACACTCCCACCCGCACCCACAACACACCCACAACCACACTCCCACCCACACCCACAACAACCCTAACCCACACTCCCACCCACACCCACAACACACCCACAACCACACTCCCACCCGCACCCACAACACCCCTAACCCACACTCCCACCCGCACCCACAACACCCCTAACCCACACTCCCACCCGCACCCACAACACACCCACAACCACACTCCCACCCACACCCACAACACCCCTAACCCACACTCCCACCCGCACCCACAACACACCCACAACCACACTCCCACCCACACCCACAACACCCTTACCCCACACTCCCACCCGCACTCCCAACACACCCACAACCACACTCCCACCCCCACCCACAACACCCCTAACCCACACTCCCACCCGCACCCACAACACCCCTAACCCACACTCCCACCCGCACCCACAACACACCCACAAGCACACTCCCACCCACACCCACAACACCCCTAACCCACACTCCCACCCGCACCCACAACACACCCACAACCACACTCCCACCCGCACCCACAACACCCCTAACCCACACTCCCACCCGCACCCACAACACCCCTAGCCCACACTCCCACCTGCACCCACAACACACCCACAACCACACTCCCACCCACACCCACAACACCCCTAACCCACACTCCCACCCGCACCCACAACACACCCACAACCACACTCCCACCCGCACCCACAACACCCCTAACCCACACTCCCACCCGCACCCACAACCACACTCCCACCCGCACCCACAACACCCCTAACCCACGCTCCCACCCGCACCCACAACACACCCACAACCACACTCCCACCCACACCCACAACACCCCTAACCCACACTCCCACCCGCACCCACAACACACCCACAACCACACTCCCACCCACACCCACTACACCCCTAACCCACACTCCCACCCGCACCCACAACACACCCACAACCACACTCCCACCCACACCCACAACACCCCTAACCCACACTCCCACCCGCACCCACAACACACCCACAACCACACTCCCACCCACACCCACAACACCCCTAACCCACACTCCCAACCGCACCCACAACACCCCTAACCCACACTCCCACCCGCACCCACAACACCCCTAACCCACACTCCCACCCGCACCCACAACACACCCACAACCACACTCCCACCCACACCCACAACACCCCTAACCCACACTCCCACCCGCACCCACAACACACCCACAACCACACTCCCACCTACACCCACAACACCCCTAACCCACACTCCCACCCGCACCCACAACACACCCACAACCACACTCCCACCCACACCCACAACACCCCTAACCCACACTCCCACCCGCACCCACAACACACCCACAACCACACTCCCACCCACACCCACAACACCCCTAACCCACACTCCCACCCGCACCCACAACACACCCACAACCACACTCCCACCCACAACACCCCTAACCCACAATCCCAACATAACCAAACCCTTCTTACCTTTTTTACATGCTGAGTCCCTGCAGCGCCAGTTCCCTTTCACTTCCGTGATCGGGAACCGGCGCCACAGGGTCCTTTATTTTTTGACGGAAGGCTGCAGGGGTTTCCCCTGCAACCCCCTCTCACTATCTTGCAGCCCCTGTTTTTCTTGTGTTTTTTTTTAATGTCGGGTGTGCAGCGGGGTTGTCCCCTCCAACCACCGCTCACTATACTGTATACTATGGTGAGCAGGGCGGGGTGTTGCGGGGGACAACCCCGCAGCCCCCATTTTTTTTTTTTAATGTTGGGTGTGCAGTGGGGGTGTCCCCTCCAACCCCCACTCACTATACTGTATAGTATGGTGAGCGGGGTGTTGCGGGGGACACCCCCGCAGTCTCTTTTTTTTAAAGCTTACCTTCAATGCATGCTACCACCAAATGGTGGTAGCATTTTTCAGACTTTTCGTGCATTCAGACTTTTTATTTCGGTCCGTTCGTACAATTCCCTTTGAATCTATTCCTTCTTATCAGACTGGAGTCATCAGGCCAGAATTTGCATTGCGCCCTCGAGAAAAAAAATTGCCCCCTGCGTAGATCCTCAGGGCTCATCTACATCGATGGCACTGTCCAATATGTATATGTTTGCACTGGCCAGTGTGATCTCTGAACACCACATTCAATTTCAGATGTCTGATGAAGGCCCTCAGCTCCACCTCCACCTGAAAAAAGACGAGACTCAGAATCAGCGCTCCTGGGTTGCCTTTTCACAATGAATCCTTTGTGAAACTCATCATGCAGGCCTTTTTCCAGATATGATTTACTGCAGGGATTACACAATCCGAGTCCGGTGTTCCCGGTCCTCCATTCGTATCCTAGGCAATCACAAATGTATGCTTGTCCTAGCTTCCACCTTCAATGCACGCCACTTAAGTGCCCACCTCTTCCTAATCTGTAGGAGTCACTCTCTCCTGCAGTGACGGGGCTTCCTAATCCTGGCGAGACAACCTTTGTCTCTTCCCCTTCCTATTTGCCACCTGAACCCTCTTGCAACCGTACTCACAACGTTTATGCCCTGGCTCTCCTCTGCCAATTCTGCCCAGTACAAGATGTCCACAGGCATGAACCCCACCGTCTCTCGCCATCCTCCGTCATCTTTTCCCTTGGTCCATACATCCCACGTGCATCCACCCACATCAGGAATGGTTGCTTCGGAAAATGTTTACTTTTTTGCAATGGCGATTACTATCGTTTTCCCACTGGATCATATGTGGCACATTTTTGATTTATTGCAAACTGCTGCCCATATCAGGATTACATGTTACAGACAATTCAGGCAGGGTACTAATCCCCTTTCCCTGATCTCAGGAATTGGGGACAACCCTATTACCTTCACAGACATTACAAAATATAGTTGTTTGGTTGAACTCTGACTTATCCTTCCTGACATGGAATTGCATCTGTCACGAAGATCACAGATTTCCAACCTGAAGTGGTGAAAAGGGCGCTCCCACTCTTTAAGGCACAGCACGAGATCAAACTCGATGATGTTCTATTTTTGTCTTATCTCCCGACTATTGCAATATAATATACGTCAGGGCACCCAAAAAGAGATGAAAAATGATAACATCTCCAAGATCAAGTGACTAGACTCAGTCTCAACGTGCAGCAGCCAGACTACATTGACCAGGCATTAAAGGAACTACAATGGCGCTCAGTCAAGACTTTCTGCAGGCATTCCAAAGCCTTAGTTGAGAACATGCTTGGATGCCCATGGAACCTTGCTCCCAAGTTCCTGGTCGTAAGAACAATCGGAGCAACATCAACTTGAATGAGCAATCCAAGTTCAAACTTAAAAAACACAGAGACAACATTGTAACAGTGCAAGAAAATACCAACTATGGAAGTCCTTGGATCTGAAATGTATAACGGTATGAGGATCCCACCCCTGGAACTCCTTGTATCCTAAGTTTATAATTGTGCAAGGATCCCAACTTTGGAACTCCTTGGATCCTCCCATCAGTACTCTCTCAAGCTGAAGACCACCTTACTCAAGGAGGCGTTTAAAGCCATCACCACCACCCCTCCAACAAATGACCAAACCCTGCCAGCCACCCATAGATCCTTGAAGGATCTCCTCTGCCGAGGTGGAACACTGCATGAGTCTGGACATAATGGAACTCAAAACTGCCCAGAGGTGGGAGCTTACGTTTGCACTTACATCCAAACGGGTCCCCTATGGCTATTTTTCATCCTTTGCACCGTGGACTGCAAATGAGACGGGTAAAGAAACGATGGAAGCTTCTTTACAGTACTCTATTTTCACTCTCCAGTGGAACTAAAGTAAATGCTGCCCGCCATGTGCGCCTCTCAGGCAGCGTTTACAATGATTTCCTATGGAAACAGACTGACTTGTGCCAGCTGAAAATTCTCATGCTGGCGTAAAACCAATTTGTTTTTGAAGGCGGAGGGTAAACTGGTGCCCTCCCCACTCCCCACCATCATGTAGGTGTTTAGACAGGAGTTCTTTAGCTTCTTCATTGACGCTCCATGTCCGCTCCAGGGACTCCAAAATGAGCTCTGACATGTCTTTGCATCTGTGCTAAAACACTGGTATGTCTCGTCAATGTACGGAAAGCTTTGGTGCAGGGGTATCGAAGGAAGGAAGGGTTCGAAGAATGGAAGGAAGGACAGAAAGAAGGAAGGGAGGAATGAAAAAAGAAAGAAACAAAGAAAGACAGGGAGGAAGGAAGGAAGGAAGGAAGGATGGATGGATGGATGGGAGTGTGGGAGGGATGGAGGGAGGAAGGAAGGAAAGAGGGGAAGGAAGGGGGGGGAGGGAGGAAGGAAGGGAGGGAGGGGAGAAAGAAAGAAAGAAAGAAAGAAAGAAAGAAAGAAAGAAAGAAAGAAAGAAAGAAAGAAAGAAAGAAAGAAAGAAAGAAAGAAAGAAAGAAAGAAAGAAAGAAAGAAAGAAAGAAAGGAAGGAAGGAAGGCTTTTGGACAACAAGAGAACGCTATATAAAGCGCCTCAAGAAAAAGCACGCTCGTGCTTGCGAACGAGCCCTTCAATGTTATTTATAGGTAATTACAAACCCTGCAATTATAGCGCGACTGTCGCAAATAGAAGGCCTAGTCTCTAAGAACAGCTGCTGCTCCAGTTAGTCTGACTCAGGCTGCCAGCTGTGCTCGGAAACTCCCCATCGGACCAAGAGCGCGCAGAATTCCCAGCAGTGTTTGTTCAGTTGCGCTGGCCCTGCCCCTTTATTTGGGATGATGAGCTCAGGCCTGGCCTATGTCTGTTCAAATCCTACCCCGCTTCCCCCCTGTGCAGATTCCAGCTATAAGCTCAGACTCCAGAATGGTCGCAACATCATGGGGTGCTTGATCTGAACACCCCTTCTCATTCCCTTTAGACAAGGTCAGCTGTTCCTGGTGCTGAGGGCCGCCAGCGGGCGGGGCGTTTGCGCGTGAGGTCTTGCGCCTACGCAGCGACTTTCGAGCACCATAACTGCTGCCTTACCATCCCAAGATGAGGATGGGTGAAGCAGCAAGTGTAAAGAGGTGGCTTTTGGAAGCATAGCTTAAGTGTAATGTACTTCCCTTGCGGCTGTCATGGGTGTGACACCCGAGTTACATACTTGCCAACACTCTGTGACCAAAAAGATGTAGGATTTTTCAAGTTTGAAAAATAATACTTCCCATAACAATGACATCACAGGAAAATACAAAACATACAAACTGCCTAACATGGAAAGATGTTGAAATGTTAAAAATGTATAATTCTGAATGGTAACAGCAAATTGTCGCAGATGCTGGGTAATAGTGTTACACTTTCCACTTGCTTTCACTAGTGGTTCACCTAAGGGTTGCCCTGGCAAGAGTGCAGGACAGAGCCAAGTAGCTGTCAGGTCAATGGATTGGTCTGCGTCCAATCAAAGTAATCACCTATCAGTCCACTGTATAGACAGACTAATTAATGTGTTGCATACTTTGTCCTGGAGCCTGCCTTAGAGTCACATAAATGACTTGCCACTGTAAAAAGCAGTAGGATTTGTCACTGAAATCTGTAGGCGGTAGGACTGCTTCAAAAGCAGTAGCCTACTGCCTGACTCTGGAGGGTTGGCAAGTATGGAGTTACCAACCCCCCTCCGACACCTAAGTACAACCAATGGGTAACAATAGTACCCAGCATGTAGCGATATCAAATAATTACTATCGATTATTGCACAATATTTAGCAAATTGCATCAATGGAGGCGCCTTGCTGGTTTCCTCTGGCCTGAAGTCTGGTACCTTGAGCAAGTACTGAGCTACTATTGCTCTGTAATACAGCACATTCTGCAAATGGTTGGTTAATTAAGGGCTGTGAAAGGGGTCAGTAGTAAGACTCGGACACAGTGGCATCTTAAGTGTTGGTTATAAACTTTTATTGTCAAAATAATACAAGGGGTTGGGGAAATCCTAGCTATCTCTAACTCTATGAAGGGTTTCCCTACGTCAACAAAACTAAGGAAACTTTTTTGTCAGGCTGTTAAACAAAGAGTCTTCAGTCCAGAGGGGGGCGCTGCCAACTGCTCCTGCCCACTCCGATCACTGCCGACATTGAATCCTAGCTTCCACACTCAAACAACGACTGAACTGTTCCGGCTTTTGTTCCCCAGCCTGATGCTATCGATTGGCCTGAATCCGGATCCCAGAGGTGCCTTAGGAACGTACCAGTGCCCCGATCCGGGGAGCGGCCTTGTGGTGATCAGACCCCTGCAGTGTTGCGTGGTTGAGACGCGGCGCCTGAACGTGGCTTGGGAGCGGGGAGCGCCCTGGCTCTGCCGCCAGTCAGTGATATCTTCATCCCAAAAGCGCAGCTGCCCGTCCCTCCTTGCGGAGTAGCTCTGCACCCTTTGTTCCTCCTTCTGGATCCGGTTGGAGCACCGAACCGGCGGAGCGGCCCTGGCTGTGGCCCTGGAGTCTGAATCCCCGGTGGCGGCCCCTACAATGTTTATCTCCCACACGGCGGGGGTGACTCACCGCTGGATCCGTGCCCGGTCTCTCTCTACCGGCAGCTTGTTTGGGGTGACGGCCCTCCCCGCGAGGCTGGCAAGGTCTTTGGGGAACGGACTCCCGAACTCAAGACTGGGCTCACGCCGGTCTGAGGAAGTAAGTGGGCCCTCAACCCCACATCCCATTTCATTACCATTGACTCGGAGGCCCGGGAGAGGCAGAGGTTGGTGCATCTCTCCTTTAACTGTCTGTACTGGGCCTAGCACGCTTATTGTCTGGCTATGTTGTGGGACTGAAGCTTTGGTTGGAGGGTGTGAGTCGCCCCTCCCATTACAGCCTGTGCTGCGCCAGTCCTCACTTGCTTGGTTGGCGTCAGCTGGACTCCTGGAACACTTGGGGGTGTGGTGGGGTGCCCACACGCCTTAAGTGTAGTACTCTTCGAGAACAGACTGTGGCCCGCTAACAAGAATTCCCAACACCACAGCGGGTGCGCTCAGGAAGACTACTGTGGGTGCCAAGGACTGGAACGGGGTCCCCCCCACGATTGACCTGCACCCAGAGGGCTGCATCGATGGGCCCACCAGGATCCCGGGAACATATATGCACACATAGGGGGGTCTGGCTAACATGTTTCTCTGGCCTGGTTGGGGCACTACAGTACATTATCCTCTGGTCCCCCCTGAACTGATGCAGGGCGCTTACCGGCCCCCACCCCACTCCTGTGCGCTTTGCGGCTCTGCTCTGCCCTCGTGGCTCTGTAGGAACGCTATAACGCTTGGACCCCCCATATCTACATGAGGTATTAGAGCATGGTGAACCCTAAGAAGCAGGGAAAGCTGGACCAATTCACCAGGATGGAACCAACGGCACCACCACTGCCTGCACGGCCCGGATCCTCACAGTTGGATGCCGCAACACTTAACCACACTTTGCTGGCCCTTAAAACCAGCACTGACTCCTTTTGTACAAAGATCGACACCCTCACGAGCAAGGTGGATATATCTGCTATCCAAATTGATACATTGTGTGGGCGGATGACTGAGGCGGAGACTAGAATTAGTGAGGGAGAGGATAAAGTGTCGGTCTTACAGCGCAAGGTCTCCCTTCTACAGCAGATTGTCAAGAAGATAGCAGCTAAAAATGAAGACCTGGAGGGGCGCTCTCGGCGGAATAACTTGTGTATTCTCATTGTGCCAGAAACCACCCCCACTGGCAACATGGAGCAATTTGTCAAAATGCTGTTAAAGGAAGTGCAGTCTGACCCCCCCAGTCTCCAAAATGTTCATGGTGGAGAAAGCACACTGCTCCCTTACTGCTAGACCCCGGCCTGGAGCCCCCGAGCGCTCCATAATTGCTTGGATCTTTAACTACCGCGAGAGGGATGTTCTACTGAAAGTGGCTAGAGAAAAGGAAGAACTGTGATGGCACTCCTCGACGATCCGCCTGTTTCCGGACTTCAGTCCTCATGTGCAGAAGCAAAGGAGAACTTTCCAATCGGCCAAGAATATCCCTAATCGGAAACATTTCCAATATGCAATGATGTTTCCGGCCAAGCTCCGAGTGATGCACATGGGGAAAGTATCCTTTTTCACAACACCAGAATCAGTGGAAAGATATCCACAGGAACTGTCCGACCCAAGGTGTTTGCAGACCCATGATCAACTGTGTACTTCCCATCATACACAATGCTAGCTCTGGCATTTTGCAGTGCTCTATGCGGGCATTGACCTGGGAGACCTACCTTCATTAAGGAACAAGCCCGAGTCACTGGAGCCTGTCTGCCACCAGCGGCTCTTCGTTACTGCAGCCACTGCGGTTGTTGTTGGTTACTTAGGTGTTTTGGGGGAATTTGTGGGACGGGGTCTCTGCCGGTATGTTTAGGTTTCTGGCGTGGGAGGGGGTGGGTAATGGGGTTTTAGCTGGGGTTGGATGGGGGTGCGTACTTGTGGGCTCACTTAAGGTTCTAGAATTGGGCATGTCTCTGTCGGGGTCAGGGTCTTTATGGTCCAATCAGGGCCGGTTTTACAACAGATTGCACCCCAGGCGGGAAGCATCGTTGGTTCCCTCCTCCCCCGACCTGTGATCTCTTGCATGTGTCATGGGCTGAGCAGTGGGAGTGGGAACTATGAGTTAACAAAATTGTCAATGCTGGCATCTGCTGAATTTCATGAACCTCAGAAAACAGCAATAAGAGGGTGAAACCCCAACAGGCCTGGTTATGTTAGTCTGCTTTTGCTCTTCATTTTTAGTGACAATGACCAGTTTGCTGCTGTGACTCAGGTCAGAGAATCGACAATGTTAGATCTACACTAATGTCAGTCGTATGACCTCAAACATTTAGCCACTCTTAAAAGGTGATGAACTGGTCTTGAACAGTGTTACTCAAACCTCCAAGAACAAGCACCAGCAACACACCCACTGATAGCTGTGCAAGCCCGTCTATCTCGCCATTAAAATACATGCATTTATGCAATATGTATTGCATCAAATATTTCACGGGAAGTTAAATATATTTAGGAGGGACACACGTAAACAATATCACTACTCCATGTGAGTGGTAAAGTCTACTTTAAACATATGCAGAGCGTTAACATGCATGTACAATTCAATATAGCTCCCAATGTTAATGTTGGAGAGATGACGTTTTAAAATTATGACATTACAATGTGGACTTTACATTGAAACACACTGCAGTGCATTACCGCAGAAGAGACATGGCAGTTTGAGTATTGGGGTTTGTTTCGCTCATGCTCGTGAACTCTCCAAATTCTTAAATGCTTCCTTCGTGATCACTAATTTTAGCTCCCGACAGCACCATGAAACTGTAAGATTGCAAAGAAAAACGATGTCTACCATCCCAACATAAAAACAAAAACAATCAAATTCTTAAACGGTGGAAGATGACTTTTTCTTGGGACTCGTTAAGTTTACTTTTTGCAAATTACTAGTCGCGTGCTGCTTGAATAACAGCGGCCCTTGCACATTGTGCAGTGTATAGACGAATTTCATTTCAAGGGACTTGGAGTACTGCGGGTATCAGGGGAAGCATCTCCAGTGTACCCCAAGCCTAGTGCGCTTTGCCCTCCACCTTCACCCACCAGCTTTGCGGCCCTGCGCTTTTTCACATTCTCCATTATGGTAAAGAACATTGTCCCGAGCTTGGGAGAGAAATGGACTATGCCGAAGGAGCTGCCTTCCCAGGGTGTGTTTAGCTGCTGGTGTATCAGATGCAGAAATGGGTGGCATCAAGAGCTCCACGCTCTGAAACACCTTTTGGGCACTGGTTTGTTACATGACAGAAAGTGTGAGCAGGTGATTCCCCAACACTTGAACCATTCTTTAGAGACCTGGCTTTGATTAATGTGGCATTAGCTAGTCATGGCCATATCCCAGCGTTTGTGTTAAAGGAGATCGGAAGCTGCACCGTGCAGGGTATTTTAAAGGCCATAAATTGATGCTACAGCATGTCGCCCCCAATGGAACAAAGAAAGTGAAGCATGCATCCTACAAGTCTGGGTATTTGCATTATACGGAAGACGGGCCAACCGTCCACGGAGACGGTTTCTACTGTAGTTGCTGAGTCGCTTTCCCAAGCCAGCTGCTGTGCAGACTTCGCACAGCTTTTGGTCCAGCGCCTGCATCCATCCTTCACACCATCATTCACAAGGCGCGTTCGTGTAGGTGTTTATCTCGTTAAACTAGCGTGATTACTATTCCAAACAAAAGAAGCACAACGACAAAGAAGAGCATAAGACAAGTCTGAGCGAACAGTGAAACGTATGAAACTCTTGCACTAACATAAAGTCAGCAGTGCATGCCCAGTAAAGAGGGAGCGACAAACAATATGCTCAGGAGCGGGAACTAGGGGGCGTAGTAACCCCCAAACCGGCCCAATGTGGTACCGGCCCCCAGGGCCTCGCCCTGGAAGTGATTTTGGCCCGGCCAACGGACCGACCAATCCAACCCTACTGGAACGTGCAACTGTGTAAGATCTGCTGACGGTGACACTCTGCCCAGGTCTTCCGAGAATCGGCCTTTTTATCTCCTGAGGAGAGTCCACCACCAGTGCTCGCTTCCTTTTTCATGACTACTTGAGTCTTGACAAAAGTGTCTAGCTTTGTGGCCTCCAGAGGCTGTTCTTGGTTGGCCCAGTCATCTCCGCAATACCATTTAAAATAAATAAAACGCCTATGCAGCAATAGGCCTCACCTACGAGGACGGGAGCAGGAGGAAAGAAGTGTGCTTGCCTCGGCAGGCTGTAGTTACTGCCAGGTTTCCTGAAACAAGGCCAGTCAGTGAGGGCAGGATGCAGAAACTGTTTGTATTTGCTGATTCTGCTGCTGCTTGGCAGTGTGTGCTTGTGATGGGAACAACTTCAGGATTCAGTGACCCACTTGCTCCTCTTTTCAGCAATAACACCAGCCAGCCCCAATCGATCCACACTTCAGTGTCAGTGCGCGCCCATAGCCTGGAGGAGGGCACACCGCACGTGCGCCGGTACCACCCGGGGCCGAGAGAAGGTAATAAAGCAACAAATGTTGCTAATTTATTTGCCAATTGCCCTGCACTGCCTGAGGGTCGAGGCCAGCCTGTTTCTTGGCCTGGAAGAGGTGGGCAACTGCCTGGGGTGCAATAGCCCCGGGGGACGCAATTGTCCCGGTCCCTGGAGCCTCTGGAGGGATGAAATTCCCCAGTTAGTGGGGCGGCGCACTGACATGGGGAAAGTACCGCAGGTCAGGTGCTGGCGCTGCCCCTTCCGACTGTAATGTCACGTAGTACAAAAGTACTACGTGACATTACAGAAGTCAGAGGCTCCCTCTGACCACTTTTGCGCCACTTGGGGTGGGGGCATAAACACACCAATAAAAACACTTTAGGTCCCACTGCAGGTAAGACCAGCCCCTTCCATCACAATGCCGGCAGGAAACTGCTAATGGAGGCCCAGTAGTCACTAAATGGTTTCGTGCTGGCATTGAGATGGGAGGGGAGGTGCAGTCGTCTGTGGGGAGTGTGCGCGCCTTGCAGGGACGACCGTGGGCCCCGACCCGTTTGGGCCCATGGTGCGTCCCTGCAAGCCCAGAAAATGGCCAAAATAATAGTTTAAAGCAGCGCTATTTCTTTCATGCTGCTTCTTTTCCAAACTATACATCAATTACACTTTAAACCACTTCCATGACACTGGTGATGAGTTACTTCACTATGCTGATAATAGTTTTGACCAGTGTTGCTAAGCTACGAACCGGTTTATTTATTTATTTATTTATGCAATGTTTGTCGGGTACATGGAAACAGATTATTTATTTATTTATGCAATGTTTGTCGGATACCTGTATCCGACACACATTGCAAAAATAAATAAATATGCAGGTACCCGACAAACATTGCATGAATAAATAAATAATCCTGGTCCATGTATCCTTACAACAGTCAAGACTTTACTGTATCAAAGCATAACCCTTGATTCCCATTCAAAGAATGTTAAAGTGATTGTTTATTGGGCTCAGGTGTCTCCTTGTCATTGCCCTTTTGGCTTAGGTTGCCTCCAAACCCCCTTCAGCATCTTGTGTTCTTTGTTGGTTGTATATACTGCATCCTGTGCCATATTCATGGTCTCTTGGTTGGTGTGCCCAGTCCTCATTATCTGCCGCCTAAGTGGGACTGGGGCATAAAATGGTCTTGGGCACCAGTGAAAAAGTGGCCCACCGTTGCAAATGGCAATTCATTCCTTGTGTGACAGACTGTTTGACTTTGGCGCGCAGGGTGCAGTGGGAGTGGTGCGGTGGGAGTGGAGCGTGGGGTGCGGTGGGAGTGGCGCATGGGATGGGGTGCAGGGGGGGCGCATTCCTAGTGTTTCGCCCCGGGCACCAAATAGACTAGAAACTGCCCTGGCCGAGGCAGCAGCCTGCAGCAGTTCCAGTGGTAGAATACACGTGTAACACGTTAGTTTCCTAACATTATAAAAATGAACAGGCACATTCATTTTTATAATGTTAGGAACCGAACTTGTTACACGTATATTCTAGCACTGTGGACTGCTGGTGCAGCGCCCCCTAGAGGCTGACTGACGTCAGGCAGCCGCCTGGGCTGCCTGACACAAAGACCGGCCATGGGTTCAATATTCATGATCATGGTCACTACGGGGGCGATGGATGACATCTCAGTGTTGACATGTAATATACAGGGGTTTACCAATAAGAAAAATACAAGGCTAATGACTAATTATGCGAAGAATCACAGTGTTAATGTTGTGTCTTCAAGAAACACACTTATCCAAAGACACTAACTCTCCAACGCTACCAGGCTGGGGGGTTCAGAGGTACAGGTGCTCCTTCACAACAAACTCTATAGGGGTAGCCACTATGTACACCGCTCATTGGAATTTAAGTTGCATGAACAGGACGGGGACTCAGAGGGACGGTTTCTGTTGCTGGCTGGGGAGATTCGGGGGCTGAGAATCTTCATTATAAATGTCTATGCACCTAGAACTGATAGTCCCGAATTCTTCTGGAAATGGGCATCCTATTTGCATAAATACCCTCACTATGGGCGGGAGATTGCAACGTCCCACTTTCACTAGATATGGAGAGGTCCTCGACTACCCAAACCACCCTTCCCAGGGAGGCACAGGCCTGGCTCGACTTCGCTAAGTACCGCGCACTGCATGATGTTTGGAGAGCAATACACCTGAATAGACGGGAATGCACCTTACATTCTGGGGTCCACGGAGGTTCTTCTGGAATTGATTGTGTGATGGTGTCCTCTGAATTGCTCCATAAGGTCAGTGCAATTAGGATTCTCCCCCGCACTCTTTTGGATCACTCCCCAGTTCTGGGCTCCCTGCAGGCCCCTCCCGGTGCTCCCGGGCAGTTGCGCTGGCACTGCCGGGCCCGCGCACTCCAGGACTCCTGCTTCCGGGAAGGAATCGCTCAAGATATAGACACCTTCTTCCATGCCAATGTAGAGTCTGTCCCCGACAATGGGGTAATATGGGAAACCTTTAAGGGATACATTAGGGGGTGTTGTATATCACGGTAGGGTGGTGTCCTGAGACCTCTGCTCACCTCTTTGTCCTCACTCGAACTTGATATTAAAGACCTTGAGCGACGACAGGGGACAACGGCATACCCTCGCTTCAACACGACCTTGGGGAGAAGAGAGCGGCAATGCACACACTCATGGAAAGGGAATAGAGGTTTCTTGGGGACCACATAGCAGCTGTTGCCAATGGGGAAGGTGATCACCCAAGCCGTACACTGGCCTGGGCCGTTAGGGGGGAGCGCCAATTGGAGGACATCACTGAGCCCTGTCAGGTACCACGACTCGCGACTCCGCAGAAGAAAAATTAGCCCTTTCGTGAGGCACGATGCCATCACGCAATATCTAGACAAGGTGGCCTTGGGTTGGCAAGATGCCGAAACCGGTGGTAGTCTGAACATGCCCCCTCCTGAAGAAAAAATCTTAACCACAATCCGTTTTCTTCCGGGGGAAGGCCCCGGGATTGAAGGGTATTACCGCAGAGCTATAAAAAGAATACAGTGACCTTGTGGTTCCCCACTTGCTCAGCATGGTTGAATTTTCATTCTCCTGCAGGGCCTTGCCCGAATCTAAAAGAACTGGGCTAGTCACTGTCCTCCTGAAATTAGGAAAAGATTCCAGTAAAAGCTCCTGCTATCGTCCACTATTTTTAATAAACACTGACAAAACAATGAATTGCTAAAATCCTCGCAGACCGTCTCCTGCCCCATATGCCAGCGCTGCCGACAGGGTGGTTTTATATCTGGCAGGCCTACTCAAAATATTCTTAGACGCCTATTTATGCTAATGCGTAATGTGAATACTGAAATTCCCATGGTCATAGCCACACTCTGTGCCGAGAAGGCTTTTGATTCTATAGAATGGCCCTTCGTCTTTGAAGTCCTTTGCAGATCCGGACTGGGAATGGGGTATCTGCAAAGGATCAGACTGCTTTATACGTCCCCTAGGGCGGCAGTATACACCAACCACCTGCAGTCTGACTATATCTTTCCTACCCGGGGACAAGGCAAGGGTGTCCTCTATCTCCAATCCTGTTCGCCTTGGCCATGGAACCGGTCGCCCGTTTCCTGCGGGAATACCACGCCCACCGTGGCATCAGGATTCATTCCCAGGTCTCCGTTGTCTCCCTGTAGGCGGATGATATGTTGCTTTATATAAAACACCCACGCGATAACCTTCATCCATTAGTAGAAGCAATCACACAGTTTGGGGATCTGTTGGGTCTTAGAATAAATTGGTCTAAGTCTGAACTAATGCCTCTGACTCTGGCAGTGACCCAGCGTGAGGTGCCCGGGGATTTCAGGTGGTGCCCCCAGGGGATACGGTATTTAGGGGTCCAGGTGTCCCGTTCCCCTGACACTCTTTACATGGAGATTGAAACCCTAGAACATTTGGAAAGCAGGGTAAAAGGGTGGCTCCTGCTCCCGCTGTCCCAAGCGGCCAGGATCTCCCTGGCCAAGATGGTTCTCCTCCCTAAATTATTATATGTTTTTAACAACGTTCCCAGCTGGCCCCCCACTGGATTTTGGTCTAGGCTCTGGTCGCTGTTGATTCGCTTGGTGTGGGCTGGCAGACAGGCTAGGGTCTCATATGGCATGCTATGCTTGCCACATGCAGAGGGTGGCCTGCAGTATCCTTATATGTACCATTACATGCTGGCAGCCCAGACACAGTACTCAAAATGGTGGTGGTCCCCCTCGCCCGCGCTGCCTCATAACACAATAGAAAAGGCAACATTCTTCCTGTTCGACCTGAAGGGATTGGCGCGGGGGGGCCCCTCCCGATGCCTCAATCTGAGATACACCCGGTGGAGATTACTTGCAAGGCCTGGGAACACATGGGGCGCATGGCAGACTCAGCTGTCTATCACTCCCCCTATCTCCCGATGCACGTAGTGGGGGAGATCCCGGTCACACAGGAGGCAGTCTTCCTCCAACACTTTGAACGGCTCGGGTCAACTCTTTCGGGGATCTCCTAGTGGAGGGTCAATTCATTACTTGGGACGCCTTAAAGGAAAAGGGTGATTGGAATGCTATCACAATGCTGTTATCTTATCGCCTATAGTCGATGTTTCAATCTAAATGGGACGATTATTCCTGTGCACCCCTCGCCACTTCTTCAATATGTTTCACAAACCTGGGCGGGACCCGAAGCTGGTCTATTCTATATACAAAATCATTAGTTCCCTGAAAACCCATTGTATGTACAACTTCAGTGCGCAGTGGGAGGTGGCGTTGGGTAAGTCACTCTCGGACCCCCAGTGGAAACTTATCTGCATGCAGACGAAAGGCTGGTCTCTGAACAATTGATAGCGTGTAGCATATTTAAAATTCCTACACCAGGTCCATTACTCCCCTGCAGGTTTGCACCGCTTTTACCCGGACAGAACCCCTTCATGCTACAGATGCCACATGGAGGGAGCAGACTATTTCCATGTAGTTTGGCCATGCCCCTGTATACAACAGTTCTAGGTGGAGGTGGAAAAATCAATAGTCGAGATGCTATCTGCCCCTCGGGAGTACTCACCTGAGCTGTGGCTACTGGCCCTGATAGAGGGTGGTCCCCGGGGTGAGAGAAGGCTTCTCGGCAGGGCATCAGTGATGGCCAGATTGCTCATTTCCAGAACCTGGGGTAAGAGGTGTGCCCCAAGCTTCCAGTCCTGGCTGAATTGCATGAACATGTGCGAACTGAGGGAAACTATGTATATGATGTTGCTACCGTTTATCAGTAGACCTCTAGACTACTGGGCTCCCCTCAGATCCTATAGGTCTAAGAACTCTGTGGACAATACTTCTCAGTGAATGAACTCAAACCTCCGCCCTTAACAGTTAATTAATTATTGGAAATGTTTACACACTGTGCATGGCTGTACCCGGCTCCTCTTCTGGACTGACACCCGGTTGAAGCAAATGTTGGTAATATTTCTTCTCATATATATATGCACCATTAGTAGTGGCTCACGGAGTGTACCGTTTGGCTTGTTGGGTGGGATAGGGTGGGTGTACAGGCCATGTGGCCCTGGGGTGGGAATATTTCTTATTGTTTTCTTTTTTTGTTTTATTCTGGAATGCAGGCAGCAGAGGAAGCAGTATAAACCTGCAGCTCCTGGCCCTCTCCTTATATTGATGATTGGAAATAATGAACTCTAAGAAGAAGATTGATATTGCTGATAACCCAATCCCTAAGAAATCCAAGCCTACATCAGAGATGGGAGAGGCCCCTAGCCCACAGGATATTTATTCCTTACTTCTGAAAGTGGCCCAGGACCTAGGAAAAGTGGCCCAGGATGTAAGTGATGTCAAATCATCCATGGAGGACCTGTCTCTAAAAGTCACCCAGATAGAAAGTCGAGCCTCTGTCTTGGAAACTGGATCAGCTTCAATGTCCTCAGAGATTTCTGGTAGTTTCATGGAATAAAGAAATTTGAAAGAAGATTTTCAGAAGGGAAGAGAGAGAAATATGGAGATGGATTTGAAAATCAGAAGCAACAATCTGAGGATTGTGGGAGTGGAAGAAAGGGCCAATAAGGACTTGATTCACATGGTGGTTGAGATACTGAAGTCCTCATTCAACTGTGAATACATTGCCCCTGCTGATATAGACAATGTCTACAGAGTAGGCAAGAAGGTGGGGCCCAAAGCTAGGCAGATCTTGGTCTCCCTTATGAACACAAGAACCAAGGAGGATATATTAAAGGTGGCAAGGACCAAAGAAACTGCCTACTTCCGGAAAAATCCAAGACTACCCAAAACAAATTTTGATGATCAGGAAATCTTTCAAAGAAGCAAAGGATTTGGCGAGATCCTTGGGCATGAAGGCCTTCCTAAACATAGTGAACTTGTTGACACTGGAGTTTCCGGATGAGGAAAAAAATACTTCTGACCCAAATGAGGCCATGAAGTGGCTGGGTGTATTTAAGACTAGCCTACAGCAATGGACCAATAGGTATGAGACAATTTGGCCCCCTCCTCCCTTGTTATTTAATGTTTTAGGATTTTACATTTGGTTTGAAGATCATTTATTGACCGAAAATGGCGCTGCATTGGATTTACTGTTAAACGATTTTTTGATTCCAAAAATGATCACCGCTTTGCTTCATGCATCCATTCCGAGACGAATCTAGAGGAAAGTACCTGGCACCGTAACCTGACGTGCACTCAATCAGCTGACCCAAGCTTCCCGAATACATCCAGGAAAGAGAAGGTAGACCGCTGTGATACGCGGACAGTGGCGGTTGTCTCGTTTGCTGCCATGGGCGATGGGGTAACACAGATGCGGTTCAACGAGAATAAGGTAATGATGATCTCCAAAGACCCCCGCTGTAGTCTGCAGCCCCGATCTGGACAGCCACAGGGAAAGAGCTCTTTTCAACGTATAGGCGGCAGACAGTGGCAATGTTATTAATGCAATACGTGCGCTCAGCACACGCATTTAACAGTAATATCACGGATTAATGGCTGGTTTCGAAACAGTTAATTGGTTATTTTGGGATATGGGGCAAGTCAGTTCAAATGGAAGAAATGTTAGTGATTTCTTTTTGAACCGCAACGTCATACTCTCTATATGTGCAGGTTTGCCCACCAGAATTTGTTGGAATGAGCAGAATCGATGGAAAGTTGGTCAATAAAGAGCTGCAAAGTGACTTTCATGAATTTTCAACAATCCGATTTCGAGTGCTAAACTATGTCTGGATTGTACACAGATTATTTTGTTGTGAAGACTGGATGAGATGATCAACAAATTGTATTGTGACTTTGCTAGCATTCGATAAGTGGTAATGGTTTAAAGCGGTTACGCAATATATGTCTCCAGTTTGAACATGGATAGTACTGTAAGTGTTAGCATACTGATTCACCAGGTCGTTGAAATATTTTTTGACAACTGCTACCGTTGTACAGGAAATTAACAAACAAGCTATGTATAGAATGTGCTAGAACAAAACCAAACATAATGAAATAAAATTCAGAATGGCTGGGTGGTGGAGGGCTGGGAATTATGGGGGAAAACTAATTATAGACTCTGGTTGATAATTTCAATGTCACAATATTAGTAAACTGACCCCTGGAGAAGGGCTTGGGGGATATAGTTAAACACTGTGCCAAAAGATGTTGAGCTAATTAGGACAAATATAGTTGAGCTTTAGATGGTCATAAGGATAAGGGTTAACTTATTGTGTGGCCAAGGGTCTGTATGTTGCTGGACAAATTACGGGCAGGGGAGGCTATAACTTTGCAACATTTGCTCGATCCAAAGGGATCTCAGGATCTCAATTATTGATCTATAGTGTAAATATAAATAATATTAAAAAAGAACAGGTCAGGTTCTGATGGCGTAGGTATGGTTTTCTGGAAGTTTAATAGGGATATTAGTTATTATGGCATATAGGTATAGTCTTTTTGTTTAGTTTGAGTTCTAAATCTTTAGGAGAGGTGTCCAGGGCGCTGGACAATTTAAAATGTGTTATATAAGTTAATCTATTGTGTTGCTCTTTGTGTCTTGCATCTATTTCAGAGTGATTGGGTTAGGGTTCACATTTTGAATATTATTTATGCGGAATAGAATCAATTAATGATTTCAGCTTGAGTGAAGTATTTGAGGAAAAAGTACATTTGAGGATGGGTGATGAATTGCAAGTGGTCACATGGAATGTGAACGGTTTGAACAACATCCAAAAGAGAAAGAGAGTCATGACATATTTAAATGATCTAAGAAGTGATATTTGTTTTATTCAAGAAACACACCTCATACAGGGGGAATTGGATAGTCTGAAGAAATGATGGATTGGAAGAGTGTATGGTTCGTCATTTAATACAAGATCTCGAGGTATAGCAATACTAATTAGGAAGAATGTTCCAATTAAAGTCTTGAGAGAATTGGGTGACGCAGAGGGAAGAATGATTGCATTATTAGTCAACATCCAAGGGACAGAGGTAATTTTTTGTAATATCTATGCACCATCTATTGATAATGGTAGCTTCTTCAGGAAAGTTGCTCAAAATATTCAGAACCTGGGCTCTCGGAATACAGTACTAGGTGGGGATTTTAACACAGTGTTGGATCAGGGTCTGGACAGGAGTACTTCGAGGCCGGGCAAACAACTTGACATACAAACGGTAGCACTGAACAAGCTTTTAGAAGAACACCACTTGAAGGATGTTTGGAGGTCAGAGAATCCCTTGGTTAGGGAATACAGTTTTTACTCTGGGGCACATGCAGTCTACTCCAGGTTGGACATGCTGCTAATGGCAGGGAGAATGTCAGAAAGTTATGTGACAAGCAGAATTGGTAATATTGTGCTGACAGACCACGCACATGTGCTAATGAACCTGGAACTGGACTTTGCCCACAAAAACAATATACTTGGAGGTTGAATACCTCATTGTTAGACAATAAGGAATTATTGGACAATCATTTGGCTGATATAGAAGTTTATGTGGAAGAAAATTGCACACGGGAGGTCGGGGCTGATGTGGTGTGGGAAGCATTTAAGTGCACAATGAGAGGTATCCTCATTGGTTTGGCAAGTCGACGGAAAAAGAAGTTTGAAAAGAAGCATCAAGAATTAGAGTCAAGAATTTAGGACATTTCGCTGAGACTGATGAGTAATCCTGCCTGCACAGGATGGGCTCCAGATCTGCTGAAATTAAAAAGGGAGCTGAAGGTACTAATAGCAGAACGGGTGGAGAAGAGGTGCTTTAATCAAAAATGTACTTACTTTGAAAGGGGAGAGAAATGCGATCGATGGTTGCCTTTTAGATTAAGAAAGAGAGAGTCAGAGCGCACAATCACTTCCATCCAGGGTATGGACGGGAGGATCACTTTCAAACCAAAAGAAATCAATGATGTCTTCAGATCATTTTACACAGAGTTATACAAAAATGAAATGCATGTTAATGGAGCAGACGAAGAATTCCTGAAAGCTATAAAAATTCCAAAGGTCCCAGTAGATGCTGCAAGCGCCCTTGAAGGAGACATAACTCTGGAGGAAGTTAGGAAAACAATTGGTAAGTTGAATTCCGGTAGGTCACCGGGTCCCGATGGCTTTACAGTGGAATTTTATAAATTGCTCACCAATTCTGCACTCAATCTATTGTTGAGTATGTTTTCGACATCACTGTCTAAGGGTTTGTTGCCAGCAACCACGAGGCATGCTATGATTTCAGTCCTCCTAAAGAAAGGTAAGGAAGAAACTCTATCTTCTAGCTACAGACCAATTAGTCTAACTAATGTTGATAATAAGATTTTGGCTAAAGTATTGGCGATGAGATTGGAGTCATTGCTACCAAAGCTGTAGCCAAGATCAATCAGGGTTTGTGAAAGAAAGGAGGATTTCGAGTAATATCAGGAAATTACTGCGCACCATATCAGTAGCAACAGATTTTCAGGAAGATACGGCGGTCCTATCAGTGGACGCCGAAAAAGCATTCGATCGAGTTAATTGTGAATTTCTTTTTACGATCTTAGAGAAAATGGGTTTCAGTGTCCAGTTTAGGTCCTGGGTTAAGTTGCTTTATACCTGTCCGACTGCTGATGTCAACACAAATGGGCAAAGATCAGATCCCTTTAAGTTGGAGCGGGGTACAAGACAAGGGTGCCCACTTTCCCCTTTTTTGTTTGTCATTGTGATTGAACCTCTGGCTATAGCACTTCGAACAGACAAAGGTTTACAAGGTCTGGGCTGCTGGGGTCTACAGCAAATCATTTGGCTATGTGCTGATGATTTACTCCTGGTGTTAGTAATCTAAAACAGTCACTTCCGATACTTATGAACATCTTATCAGCTTTTAACCAGTGTTCAGGTTATAAAATAAAATGGGCAAAATCGGAGGTTCTACCCCTAGTACATTTAGGCGACAGTTTATAACACAGTTGGGGTTTAAATGGTGTGCTGAGAAGTTATAATACTTGAGAGTATGGCTAACAATGGGAATTAACGACTTCATTAAATAAAAATATGACCATGGTTTGTTCTGCTTTTAAATTGGACTTAGAGAGGTGGAGACTACTTCATCTCTCTCTTTGGGGTAAGGTGAATGCTTTGAAGATGGTTTCGACCCCTAGAATAAACTATGTTTTAAGCTTGATACCGCTTGATATTGAGAAAAAATATTGGATGGAGCTTAATAGGATCCTTCAGAATTTCCTTTGGGATCAAAAACCGCAGAGTTTGAAACTAAGTAAACTGCAATTGCCCATGAAAAGGTGTTATGGGGGTACCGAACTTTAAAGTATATCACTTGGCTTTTATTTCACAATTCTTAGTTGATTTCTTAGAACCTGATCCAAATGAGTGGGTGCTTGCAGAGACCAGTTTTCATGGTCCACTCACACCTAAGGCAATGTTGACCACTGTGTCCAGAACAGGTGGTATAAAGGCCTCCCTCACCACCTTCTGCAAAACGTTGAAGACCACCCTCTTCACTTAAGGCCAGACACACCAGCACAAATACCTCCATGTATCATGTATTATACGACCAAAGCGATATATGTAACATTCACAATGTGTCAACAACTTCTACCATGCCTGTAACATGTAACTAAGTTTAATGCAAGTAACAGCGCCTCAATGCCCCTGGGCTGCTTGCGCGCTATATAAATGTAAATAAATAAATAAATAAATAAATAAACAAAAGATCCCTTAACTAAGAACCTATGGAGCTTCTGAGAGAAATTGAATGGTTAACTTGTAATTGATGCCTTGAGAGATCCAGGGGCCTCAATCTGGATGAATCCAAAAATCAAAATAGAGGAAAATTATGTTTTTGGCATGAGTGGTTCCTTTGCGGTGTAAGATGGATTGCAGACCTTTACAAGAATGGAAGATGGATGACAGTGAAGGAATTATAATCTACTTTTAAAATTCCAAATTTGAGTGTGTCAGATTATCGGAAAATAAGGAAGGCTGTAGGTGAGATTGAAGTGAAAGGAGGGTTGGATTTGGACCTGTTTCGGAAAACTCCCAAACCGGGAGAGAGTGGGTTAGCCAGCCGTGTATATGGAATGATTGTGGCTGCATATAAAGGAAATGACTCACTGCGGGAGGAATGGAGCAGGAGAATTGGAAGCAAGATTGATGAAGGGGAGTGGTCTCGTATGTGCGTACATGTCAAACTGTGCTCTCTGGGGCTAACAGAGAGATCCCGTCAAATCAAGATCTTGAACCAGGTTTTCTGGACACCGGAGCGATTAGAGAAGAGAGGCATGAGTGATAATTCAGATTGTTGGGCTTGCGTACAAGAGTGTGGAACACTAGAGCATATGTTATGGGATTGCACAAGAGTGAGAGGTTTTTGGTTAGAGTATGATAATCTGTGAGAAGGTTATAGGTGAAAGACTAAAATGTGATTTCAAGACTCTAGTGTTGGGAAGTGATGTAATGTTGGAAGATCTGACTATTTGTCACAAAAAAATGGATTTTAGATGCACTATGGTGGGGAAAAAAAGAATCCTGAGAGGATGGAAGATGGCAGAATCCATCGACATTGCTTTGTGGCTCATTGAAATGCATAATGTGGCAGAGATGGAAAGAGTGCTTTACCGAAGGGACAAGAAACTTGCATTGTTTGAAAAGATTTGGGGAAAGTTTCTTACATTATACTGATCAATTGATTACAAATGTGAACCTTGAGTTTGGGGGGGGACTAGATTTGATTTTTTTGTATTAACACAATCAGGTGTATTTAATATATATCACTCTGTATATATTTTTTACTAAAATAAAATTTTCTACAAAAAAAGAAAACAATAAAAACAGGTTTGAACAAAGAGTCTTCAGTCCTACGTTCAAAACCTTAAACTGACCCCTACATTCTAAACTAAATGCAATGTGAAAATGGGTATTTCTTTGAGCTATAAACGTATAGCTTATTCTTGAAGTTCCAAACATAAAGTCCTAAGGTTCACAAATGGAACGAAAACAAAGTTCCACCAGAAAATGGGCTTACCTTCCCTTAGATTTCTTCTAGTGATCTTGAAAATGTTTTCTCACAGTTCACACATTGTTCTCTTGAATCCTTGAAGGGCCATGAGTCTTCCCTTTTCTGAGACACACTTTCACATATAGATACTGAAATAACCCTTGTTTTTCGCACGTTGCAATACTGTCCGAATGTTGCATGCATAAACGCGAGTCTAATTTTGTTTACTTTTACTTATGTTAAAGGTTTGTGATGTCGGACACTTAGTGTCTAATTTCACAAATGTTGTGACATCAGGGGGAGGTTTACATAAACAATTGTGGCAACATGACGGCTTAGTAATTTATTTACTGAAACGCGGAAAGTCGCGCAGCCCACAATTGCGGCAAATGGAGCTAAAAGCACCTTGATATAGGTAAGCACTTTGATGTGCAGTCTAAGACATTTGGCAATATTGGATATATGGACCATTCTGGTTCTTAACATACATTTCTAAAGCATATGTGCATTTGAGACAGTTGAACCAGTTGTGCACTAGCAGAATACTTCTGCATGTAAATGGTTTGAATCAGGTGGCAGCTTATAGACTGATTGAAGGTTCCATTCAGTTTTATGTGTTTTTCTGCAGAGCCATTGAACATTGAAGTACAGACGAATGAGAATAGATCAATATATAATTTTTGAACATTATTGCACTTACCAAGAATGTATGGATAAGTCAGAATGATGGGAATTTGTTCATTGCCTATTCACTCATGGACTAAAGGTCATTAGGTGTTTTACATTGACTTAAATTAACTTACATAAGGGCCCATAACGGTGAAATGCGCTGGGAGCCTCTTGAACATATTGGCCGGAAAGTGCGCTTCCGACACCAATATATTCAAGGCGGCTAGCCAGCTCATCATTTGCGCTACAGCTCAGCACCGTGCAAATGAGCAGTTCACCTTTGAGAATAAGGTGGCCTGCCCATTTACAAAAATGGCTTATCTAAAAATAGAATATCCTCGGCTTTATTTTTAGAAACCCTATGTTTTGAGGATCTGGGGTAAAATGTACATTTAATTTTCTTTTTTTAAACTCTTTAGTTCAACAAACAATTACAATTCAGAATCAAAAAAGACATTCATAAGCAAAACAATCAGAGCATATTTTGAGAACAAAATTTAGTAATTACAACTAGACTAATTTAGAAAAAAAAGACAGTCAGCAAAGGACATACATTTTCTGATTACCAATTAACTGCTAATCTATTATCAAAACAAAAACACAATTTTTTATTTCACCAACAAATTTACAACATAGAAGACACAACAAACATCAACCCTCCCCTCCCACCGCCCACCACCAGAAAATAAAAACAAAATCAAAACCATCTGACAGAACATCAAACATAAAACTCATTAAACGTACTGCATTGTTCATTATAGACTTCTTCTCTATGCAATTTACCTAACTTCAATTTCTCAAAACGTGAAAGAATTTGCACCTGAACCAGCCAATCTTCCACGCATGATTTTTTCCTGGTCGTCCAGACATGTAATATTAATCTAGCAGCAACCAAAAGGACTTTATTAATCCAACACAACATCAGATATTCAAGATGCCGAACACAACTAAAAGATGTCATTATCACAGCTAATGGATTTCTAGGAAAAACAATCCCACATACCATATTAACCCCATCCAAGACTTCATTCCAAAAACCCATTACTTTCTCACAATTCCATAACATATGTAACAAAGTACCCTTTTCCTTCAAACAACCCCAGCACTTATCATTATCACAAAGTCCCAATTTACACATCCTATCCAGGGTCCAAAAAAGACGCCCTAAAGTCCTCTGATGAATGAAGCGCAAATTCAAGTCAGCCTTTGCCCTAATTGGAACCTTCCACATATGTTCCCATTCCTTTTGCGATATAACCTCTCCTAGTTCTTCAGACCATGCACATCTCAACTTATCCCATAATACTAAGGAACGACATTCAGTCGGAAAGAGTTTTAAAAAACTAGATACCCTATATGAAACAATAGAAAGAAAATTACACCTCTCAGGTCTCTGCATCAGAGGCAAGTCAATCATCTGTCTCCTCTCAGATATTAAAGCAGTCAACGAAGTATACGTTTGCAATTCCCTTTTATGTAAACCAAATGTATCCATCAAATCCTCAAAGGACGGCATACCCCCATCACACCAAATATCTTCTATCAACAATATACCCCTAATAATCCAGCTTCTCCAAAGTAACGTTCTATTATTAATATCCAGATCCGGATTCAGCCAGATAGAAGCTTCCTTATATAGGTATAGCCCTTGCCTAACCTAAGAGATGATAGCATCCTTAGTGACATTCACTGTTTGCAAATGAGCTACTTGTTTAGGCAACCTTTCAAAGGAGTATAAACTTTCAATATGAAAAGGTCTCAATTTATATTCCTCAATTCAAGCCCAAAGTGGAGCAGAAGGACCATTCATAGAGAAATAAATAGACGATTTCTTTAACAAAAAGCCATTATAGTAATTTTCAAGAATAGGATATCCAAATCAACCTTCAGATGTCCCCCGGGGCATAATATACCTCGGTACTTTGGGTCTCTTACCAGCACACCATATAAATTCTTGGAATATCTTATCTACCCGACCAAGAGCTTTTTTTGAAAATCTTAATGGAAGAGACTGCATAATGTATAAGACCTTAGGTAAGAGTACCATCTTAATGGCATTCACTTTAGCCCAAATAGTCAATGGGAGTCTTACCCATTTATGAATGTCCTTCCTAAGAGCATCAATGACTTTATCAACATTAAACCCAAACATCATTTTCATATCTCTAGTGAGGTACACACCCAAATATTTCACAGATCTATTTTCCCATTTACAGTTCCAATTCAACAAGTGATCACATACAGGAGTATCCCGGACTGGACACACTATAGTTTTTTCCCAATTAATTTTGTACCCTGAGAGCCTACCCACTTCCTCAACCATACCTCATAGAATAGTTCCACCTATTTCACGATTACCAAGGACAATCGTGACATTGTCCGCGAAAGCCAACACCTTAATTTCAATTTCTCCTATCTTGAAGCCTAAAAGACTCCTAGATTGCTGAATAAAAAGCAAGAACGGTTCCAATGCTAAATTAAAAAGGTAAGGCGATAAAAGACACCCCTAATGAGTACCTTTGAATAATTTAAAGGAAGTGGACAGTACCTCGTTCACCCAAACCCTAGCACTAATATTTAATTATAACGCTCCCACATCATTAATGAACAATGGACCAAAACCCATCTTCATCAACGTATAATTTAAGAAGGTCCAGTTTACACTGTCAAAAGCCTTCTCAGCATCAAAAAAATAAAAAGTAAGTCCTCAATTTCTGAACTAGAAAGATTCAGAACATCTAAAAGTGTTCTAATGTTATCATAACCAAAACGCTGTTTCATAAAACCCACCTGAGTACTATCTATCAGAGCACCTATATGTTTCTCAAGTCTATATGTCAGGATTTTAGTAAAAATCTTTATGTCCACATTAAGCGGAGAAATAGGTCGATAATTACTACACTTTGTTGCATCTTTCCCCACCTTTCAAATCACTGTCACAATAGCTTCTCTCATTGAGGGACACAATGGGCCTCATTACGACCCTTGCGGAAATGGAAAAATGATGGCGGAAATGCAATACCGCCATCGAACACCGCTCGTTGCGATCATGACCCGTCACCGTAAAGTACGATGCCATTAGCGACACCGCAGTGAACGGCAACGCTAACTGCACCAAGTACGCGCACGCGCGCCTTGCAAAACCGGAATCACCGCCATGGCGCAACGGTACGCGAATTCTGACCCTAGCGGACATGTACTGAACGCCATCAAGCACGTCGTAAAGTACCATTCCGCCATGGCGAGAAATACGGCAACGTGAACCAACCGTAAATGGCCCACTGAGTGCCTGTACTCCACTCCCTGGCCACATTGCACAACTCCTGGCAGGCGCAATGTACTCACACTATGCAACCAGTGAAATCTACAATTCACCCATGCATGCCAACGTAGAAAAGCATGCAGGGGCTCAAAGCGCCCCGTGAGTGGGCATCCATGTACGGCATGTCACCATAGCCGTACTGACGCAGCACAGGCATGTGAAGGTACAATACATCAAAATGAAAATCAAGAACACATGACACAAAACAACAGTAGTCCCCCATCGCTTGCCACCAGCGCAAGGCAACATCCAAAACAGCATCCTGAGGGGGATTGCACCAGCCCTGTACTCATGCCAGTAAACAAACCAACCATCAGCAGAAGCATGTACCACACAAGTTGGCAGAGTGACTGAGCAGCCAGGCTCATCCCAAGAGGGGCCGATGGGAGCTGCAGGGCACAGATGGCATCAATACAGAAGCTATTCCAATGGACATGACCCCAGTCCCCCTCCAACAAACGCACGCAAACACAGTCACCTGTGACCAGCCACATTCTGAACATCCCATCATTCCACCAATCGACCTGGCTGACAGGCACCAGTCGGCCAAAAGCCAATCCCCCGCCCCTGAACAGCACATCATGTAAACAGTCACAATGGCAGCCCCTATCCGTGACCATACTGTGCTACGTAGGCAAACGCGGCCAGTACTGTACCACACAACTCAACTCAGAAGGCGGAACACAATGCAGATCATCTCGCAATACATACCGCCACAAAGCGAAAATCGCCACATCACCTGCAAAGAACAACGCAACACGACAAATATCGGAATACAATTTAAATGCACATCCAAATGACAAAGGCCCCACAGCAATTTGCAAAATAACACCAAAACAACCATCATCACCGAGGTCTGCATCTGCAATAATTGACCAGCTTCCACTTGTGTGACGCCCTGTACCATCATGGCACACAGGGCCTACATCAACGTTCCAAAAGGCAACATGGAAGCGGCAAGAACCGCAGGTCCGTCCCATGAGGCAGGCACTAGTCGAGCTGAAAGGCCGAAATGTTGCACCTAGCCACCAGTACAGCGTAAGGGCATGTGGCCCATTGGCGATCGTCCCATAAGATCGAAATGGTGCTCCACTGATTCACCCGAAGCTGCAGGAGTCGAGAGTAAAAACCATCTGGAGGAGTGGCGTAGAGATGGCATCTGCAATAGGGCAGGAGATACCTGTCACCCAAAAGAAACACAAATTAACCGATTGCATTACGGGACTCATGATGCATTACAATCTTCATTCAACACACCAAATCCACACCCATATGCATGCTAGCCCACTCCAAAGGAATATACACACCCCTAAATCAGTATCGAATCATAACGAAATCAATCGAGCTAAATACACCATTGGCAACGTCGGTTACTGTGCATGCGTCCGTCAAGATAGAACCCATGACATGGGATTAGTAACGTGCCTAGACACAAGTGTATGAAGGCGCGTCGAGACAGGGAGGATCCGACAAGGGCAGATAGACGTATGTCCCACTATGGCAGCCTTGCATCACATAGCGCAGGGGAAGGGGAGTGATTCAAAAAACCCATGTACATGGCAGACCCTAAACGGAATCATCAGTCCATGCATCCATTCATCATTCCCTCATCCCGCAATGAAAACGCATGAATATTCACTCACATTATATGTGAAACTTCCATCGCGTCTGTGCGTAATGCAGTCCGCAAAAACCACTGTGCCCCTGGCCGGATCTGTAGTGTTGTGAAGCAAGATGGATTTGGGAACGTCCTGCCTTATCGTCCACTACGCTACTGCGCATCCCATTCAATTCATATCATTCATTGCCTGCTCGTTATGGGCCATGTCCCAAGGACATTCTACAATAGAACGTTACATTTCCAGCCAGACCTGTGGGCGTATCCTCGCCGCTACTTCAAAACCAAAAATGCTGGCCTTCGAATTCCTCACTTGCAACATTACGTCGAAAAGGCTTCTGTGAACGCTTGCATTCACAATTACATCAATGTAGTGCGGCTGTGTGTCATGATGCTAACTGGCTGCAATCACAAATGGGACGCCACGCCCGTCGGTGAAGTACGTTACTGTGCTGCATGAGGGTCGGCCATCGATCGAGCCCTACATACCACTGACTCTTCACAGGTATGTAAGCGGCTGCAATCATAGCATGTGTAACAATGGGAGCATAGCATGAAAATCAGTCAAAGTACATCACACTGCCATCGGGATTTGATACATGATTCCAATCCCAAGATGCCATGCGGCCAAATGCAGCCTTACGTGCGGGACGTGCTCGGCCAGAAGGGATAGCATCTGCCACAGAATCATTCAATCAGCACAGGTGGAGGCCATACAGGCCGACAGCACATATATAGCAGACCCAAACCCCTCCCACAACCACTCCCACTCCAAAATGCTACCGGCAGGACTAGCGATGTTGGGCCTGGGGGACCAGATAGCACTGCAAGTGCTACAACTACAAGAAGACGACGAACAACAACAGGTACAACAACCGGGCGCACAGGGGAGACGGAGGAGAAGGAGGAGGAGGAGGGCAAGGCAGGGTCAGCAAGGCCCACAAGCACTGCCACTACCACCACGCAGGCGGCCCGCAATCCCACGCCTCCGAGCCGATCCGTTCAACCTCACTGCTGAGCAGATCCACACCCTCTACCGTTTGGACCGGGACACCATAATCGCCATTGTGGACATGACACATGCTGACCTCGTGAGCATGATAGATAGCCCAACCGCCATCCCACCCCTACTGAAGGTGGTGTCTGCACTCCACTTCCTGGCCACAGGCACCTACCAGCACACAGTGGGACAGTTGCATGGCATTTCACAGCCACTGTTCTCACGGACACTCTTCCAAGTGCACGATGCCCTCCTGAAGCACGCCGACGACCACATCACACTACCACGCACGTACCAGGAGATTACCAACGCAAAAGTGGGATTCCATGCACTTGGCGGCATCCCGGGTTGCATTGGTGCCATCGACTGCACCCATGTTGAATTGGTTGTCCCACATGCCATGGAGGTCCAGTACCGCAACCGGAAACAATTTCATTCAATCAATGTGCAAATGGTGTGTGACTCCAACAAGATATTTACGCATTGTTGTGCCAGATTTCCAGGATCTACACATGATTCTATGGTCCTGAGGAACACAAGAATACCACGCTACATGGAGCGACACGCAGGGCACAGATCCTGGCTACTCGGTGAGTCTCATTCCATGCATGACATCGTGGCCCATTTGATGCGTCAATGACCTTGCAGGAGGGGGGGGGGGGCTACTTAGCACTATCATTCCACTGACACCCTTTATTCGTCTCATACAGGTGATGCCGGGTATCCACTGAAGAGATGGCTCCTTACACCAATCCGGAACCCACAGAACGAGCATGAGGAGGACTACAACCATGCCCACTCACGTACCCGTGTGGTCATTGAACAGGCATTCGGCCTACTGAAGGCTCGTTTCCGCAGCCTCAGCAGGTCTGGCGGGGCACTCATGTACAGCCATGAGAAGGTTTCTAAGATGGTCATGGCATGTGTCATGCTGCACAACATGTGCATACGTAGGAATGTGCCCATGCCCCCTGACGCTGTACTGCATGCACCTGAAGATGATGATGATGATGAGGGTGGGGATGTGGAGGCACCTCAAGGAGTCCATGAGGCACAGGATGCACGTGCAATCCGACAGAGCATCATAGATGCATGCTTCTAGCAACCACGCATGGTGCCTATTACACGGAAAGGGGACCTGTGGCACTGTGTGTGTGTAGTACAGGCACATTGTGGACTGTACGCCTATGAAGGCCTCGTACGCAAATATCAATGTCCACACATGTCATTGGATGATTATGAGATGCTGTATTGTTAATGTGATTTGATTTATACACCCTATGGACCCGCCACCCAGTGAAGCCCAACACACCCCCTCCACCCTACTACCTCCCCCCCCAACACCAGTGTCCAAATATGCATGCTGTCCGTGGTTGGACGCTATTGCAAGCCCCCTCTACGGGTATCAGGGGCACCCCTGCCCGTGGAGCGCAGGTTCCTGCCAGATCTGCGTTGGGGGCTGCCCTGGACGGAACTTGCCACGGATGATGTCTCTGCCTGCTCGCGTCCATGCATGTCTCTGAGGGTTTGTGAGAGCTCCGAGAGCACACGGCGCACAGCAGCAAGTTCAGCACAAACGTCTTTGGACGTCGCATGCAGTTCCCCCCTCAGGCTCTCGGTGCTTTTCTCCATTTGTGCTCTCAGGCTCTCGGTGCTTCTCTCCATTTCTCCCCTGAGGCTCTCACTACTTTTCTCTATTTGTGCCCTGAGTGTCTCGGTGGATGTTTCCATGGCTGCCCTGGAACCCCCGCATTCATTTGCATGGTCCTTGAGTAGCGTGGACACTTCCTGCTGTTGCTCGATCAGCAGGTCGAGGGACTGTTGCCTCTGCTGGGCCATGGACATTTGCGGTGGTGTGACAGGGGGGCTGCTCAACACATGTTGCCTTGGCACAGGACTTGTGGGGGTTGGCCAGTCGTCGTCTTCAGGGTGCCCCTGCGTGGTTCCGTCATGGTGTAGGGGATGGAACATGCAGGGGGATTGGGAAAGGTCATGGATGGTACCTACGTCGCCAGCACTGTTTTCCGTGTCGGAGCATGCTGGCATGACAGCTGTGTCACCTATGGTGCTGCTACCACCAGAGGCAGTGCCATCAGATACGTTCTTTGGGGGGACCTGTGGTGCTGGGGTTGTGGACTTGCTGGCTGCTGGGGTGCCTGTTGCAGTCCCCTCCAGTGTGCTGCCACTTGATTCCTGCTGCTGCCGTGTCTTGATCCTTGCACCTGAGGTGGAGGCTCTTGGGACGTTGGTCCTGGCCCTCTTTGCAGGCGTGCTGGTAGGGGTGTCCTGCAGCTCGTCGTTGGTATCGGACCCTGTGGTGGAGTAAAGAGGGGCGAGCGTTAGTTATGGGTCTGTCGGATTTGGAATGGCAACGTATCAAATGCATTGGGGTGGTACATGAGGCTGATTTGGGACTGGGCCTTGGAGGTGGTCTCATTTTCGTGTGGATTGAGGATGCATTCATTTGGCTGCCTGCAGTTAGGGGGTGCATGCTGCACATGTAGGGGTTGTTTATGGCATCTTGATTGATTTGTTTATTCATTCTGACTTTTAGAGGGCGCTGTCAGGGCAAAGTATGTATTGCACTATGGGGTCACATGGTACTGCACATGTTCGTGGTTTGTGGATTTCGCATTGATTCTCTTGGCCAACCTACCTGATTCTCCGGATGTCGGCACTCCTTTCTCCATCCCTCCGACTCCCTCTATGCTCTCCATTCCTATGGTGGAGGCGCAGATTTCCTCCCAGGGGGTCAACTTGATGGGCGACTCTGAACCCCCCCCGGTAGCTGTGGCGATGTTCCTGTTCGCAGAAAGTATGCTGCGTACGCGGATCCGCAGGTCGTCCCACCGCTTGCGACATTGCTGTGGCGTGCGGGGTGTTGTCCCCACCGCACTTACGCGCTGTGCCACCAGGGCCCATATGGCCTTCTTGTTGGCAAGGGCCGTCCTGGTCATTTGACTGGAGAAGACGACGGCGGCATTTTCCTGGAGGGTCTCGGTGAGCACGGTCAGTTCCTCTCGGGAGAAGTGTACCTGCCGCTTGCGGTCACACGCTTTCTTGGCTACCTTTCCCATATTTATTTTTTTAACTGGGGTTGCTAACGGGTTGGGATGTGTGTCAGGGTCGGATTTTTAATGGTTGTGTTGGGATTCGGTTTTTATAGTTGTGCGGCGTGCTGTTTCCCGTTCCGGCCACATGCTTTTACTTCCGTTTCCGTATATTTACGGTGGCCGTAATTTGCGGTGCCCGCTCGTTACGGTGACCGCTCATTACGGTGACCGCTAAGATGGGTGGCGGTATTGCACCTGGTGCAGCGTACGGCGGCGGTAAGGGCCGTTTTGGGGTCATTTCCGCCATCGCAGCCTTTCGGATTCCGCCATGGCGTAATGCTCGTGCCCGATGGGTCGTGATTAGCCGCACTTTGCTCCTTCGTGCAATGGCGGAAACGCTATTTACGCTGTTGCGGTCCGGTCAGTCACTTTCCGCCAGGGTCGTAATGAGGGCCAATATACCCTCCATTAAAAATCTATTGTAGAGAGCACATAGTTCTGGGGCAAGCTGCTCACTGAAAGACTGGTAAAATTCAGTCGACAGACCATCTAGCCCTGCCGACTTTCCAATCTTTAAATCTTGGATAGCCCGTGGGACCTCATCAATCAATATTGGAGAATCAATAAAGTCCCTAGACAGATAGGAAACCTCAATTTTATGAAAAAACTTTTCAAGATCATTTTCTGACAGATTATGGTCCTCAGCATATAAAGCAGGGTAAAAGGAACGAAAACACTTGTTTATCTCCTCTCTCTTAAACACCACATTACCTGAACCATTATCCAGCTTACGAATGAAAGATCGTTCATTAAAACCTGTCAATCTCCTCGCTAGCAACCTACCATTACAATCTCCATTCTCCCAGAAACACTGTTTTGCATAGAAGATACCACATTCAACTTGGGCATCAACCTCACATTTCAACAATTCTCTCACCTTATCCATTCTAATACGATCTTCCACAGCTTTAGTACGGACAAATGTAGATTGTAATACACCTAATTCCAATTCCAGATCTCTCAGCCTATTTTCCCCTTTGCGCCTAAACCTACCAGTCCAATTCATTAATTCACCTCTCATAAAGGCTGTGAAAGTGTCCCATACTAATAGACTATCAGTGGATCCATTATTCTCATCAAAATAATTCACAATAGATCTATTTAACGATTGTAAAGCATTTTCCTCTTTCAGAATGAAAGATTTTAATCTCCATCTGCCAGAAAATCGTCTAAATAATCCAAAATGCAATTCAACCTTAACTAACGAATGATCAGAAAGAAACCGTTCACAGATCTTTGCCTCCACTACAGCCTCAACCAGAGTATCAGAGATGAGTATGTAGTCAATCCGAGAGAAAGAGTCATGAGTCGGAGAATAAAATGAGAAACTCCTTTCCCCCTTATGTAAAGTCCTCCAAGAGTCAATTAAGTCAAATGTTTCAATAAAATTTTGAATTTCCTTACCAGAGTTCTGGCCAATAAAATGACATTTCGAAGCCCTATCCAATTTGTAATCCGGGACACAATTGAAGTCCCCCCCTAAGACAATAAGCTCCCCCTTCCTTCCACACAACAACTTAGTAAGAGAATTTAAAAAAACACCACAGACACATTTTTATAGTCACTGTTAAGACAGATTTCTGAACTCTGACCTGGTGGGCGATGTTCGGAAGGCCAGCCTAATTTCTTGGAACGTGGTAACCTCTGGACAAGCCAGACCAATCAAGGTAGCTATGGTCTGCGGTCAAGACTAAGTCTCAGGAGGGGTGAGGGTGATTGAAAAACCTCAATGAGCACACAGAGCAAGGACACTTACAAATTACTCCCAGACAGGTGTATATATCAAAAATATAAACACATTTATTACAAGGCCTTTGTAACTCAACACACAGTAAAAGAATCACAGCAAAACTATCAAACCAACACAACACCATCAATACAAGATATATACAAGACCATTGGGGTCTAAAGGGTTAAAAGCACAAAATATGTTCACAACCTAGAGGGGAAGGAAAATAGGCCATGTAGGTAGTCTTTAGTCCCCTTCAAAATCAAACACGCACCTAACTAAGAGGCAGTCCAAACCCTAAGAAGAGAGGAGCCTTATGCTCAATAGTACATGTAGTGCATGTGCATGCAGTTGTTCCAATGGGCAAAACGGGGTCTCTTCAGGGATCTCTAGCAGCTCAGGAAGGTGGGTGAGGCGATGAAGAATAGATTCCCACTATTCGAGGAGGGCCTCCATTTGAAGGCAGAGGGGATTCCAAGGTTCGGGAATAGTTCGCTAGTTTGCACTAGCAGTGGAAAGGAGAGGGACCCCCAGGGGCCACTCATGCATAATAATGGATGGAGGCACTAGGGGCCACCGGTTAAGGTTAGGGTTACTAAACGGCCCGAGGCGCACTCCGGACCAAACTTCGCCAGTTGAGTCCACTGCGGCTGCAGGTTCAAATGCGACAAAAAGGACGTCTCTGCGGCTTTCAGTTCCGGCGATACAGTGATGATCCCCAAACAGGACAGTGCCGATTTCTCGGTTCCTGATGGATGGATCAGGCCAGTTTCACTGCAGCAGGCTTCAGGGGCAAGAGGGTCACAAATGCAGCACACCTGCAAAGATTGTTGCCATGGCTGGGCAACACTGTAACCGCGTTTACTCCAGTCCTGGCGCACTTGTCTCACTTCAGACCTGGGAATGCCAAGTGTTCGAAATTCGGTGTGAGGGTGCCGGGGACACAGAGCTAGCAGTATGCCAAGTTTCGAGGGCCTCCTCGAAAGGACGGCGGAGACAGAGCAAAGGTCCTGCGTAAACTGGTCAGCCCACTAGTTGGCCCAGGTACACTTACGAGAAGGCTTACTTGCAGGTTTTGTTGAAGGTGCCGAGAATAGTTGGTCCCACTATTCTAATGGGTCGAAGCGTCTTCGCAGACCTTCTAGGACAACCAGATGCAGAGGGGTCCCACCAGACAACAGCAGGCTCAGGTGCCAAACCTTCCAGCGGTTCACCAGCGGTTCCTCGACTCGGCTTCTTAGTTTCAGGATATTTGGATCCTATCCTTCGTCCAGTGAGAACTCCAGAGATCGACATGGTATGTGTGTTTTCAGCCTCCTCTTATCCAAAGTTCCCTTTGCGCTAAAAAGTAGAGGACCCAATGGGAGATCTGCTCACAAACACACACGCCATACGTGGACCAATCATGGACCATGGTGGTCCCAGTCATTCACTGCACTCCAGACTCTCTGACACCCAGGATGTGTATTGGGGACAGACACCCCAGCCCACAGCCTGGAGGCACACACACAAGGCATGCAGAAGCCCGCGAAAACTTGGCGTTTCGTGGAAAACTGCATGTCCAAATAAGGACTGACCAAGGTCGACTCAACCCGGGGAAGGCAAAGGGGCAAGATGGCCAAAGGACAGGACAAAGAACCTTGTGGGTTAGACATTTTGGAGTCAGGCCACCTATTCGTGCTAAACACAGTTAACTCAGTTTAAATGGCAGAAAAGGGTTAAAATTATATGAAAAGATAAGCTGCCACCAGCCCTGTCCATCACACATCTGCACATCTCCCAAAAAGTCCTACGAGAGTATCTAGGGTCTTTGTAATTGACTAGGAGACCCAAGTGCACTGTACTGTAAGGTACATTGTGCACTTGTTACATGTTGCAGGAAAGTTGCAACATTGGAAAAGGACTAAGGGAATCAAAGACTCCCAGTACTGACTGTCTTAAGGGCATGTCAGTTTCCCCATCAAAAGTGAGCGAAAGCCCAGAGGAGTGCAGCTGAAGGGTGTGCTCCCCTGGCAAAGTCAGACTAAGGTGTTTAAACAGCAGCAAAACGTTTGGAGGGTGTACAACTGGAGGGAAAATTACATATAAAATTAAATCTTTCCTAACAGTCACAATATGAGCGGGAAAGGAGAGAGAGAGGGAGTGATGGGTCAGATGGGGAGCGATATGCAAGAAATCAGAGGGCGATCATTGGGTCAGAGGGGGAAGCAGTGCGCAAGAGAGCAAAGAGGAAGCAGTGGAGGGTGCGGGGGGTTGGCCAGAAATCAGAGTGGGAGCAGCGGCCCAGAAAGCATAGGGAACGCAAGCTACAGGGGTAGCGGTGGGCAAGAAAGCAGAGAGGCAGCGGTTGGCCGAAAAGACGCAGCGAGCTGCAGATTGGGAGAAAGGATGACGGAAGAGTGCAAAAGCATGCAAGATACAGAAGTAGCAAGGACTGTAGATTTCGGGACGAATTGAGGAGAGTACGGTCCGAGTATGATTTGGAGTGTGGCAGGGACTGGGGAGTGCAAATTGTGACTTGGCAAGTGACATGTCCATGACTGAGAGTGAGAGGTTCAGGAGTGTAAATTGTTATGGGGGAACTGGTGAGTGGAAGGGGTGTTGGTGAGAGAGGTGTGTGGGTGTTTTGGCGATTGGGGAACATAGAAGGGGAATATTTCCACCATTATACCTGAAAATGATCAGTACAGTTAGTAATATTAAACAGGCATGCACATTATGCCAGAAATGTAGCGCAAAACAAACACTTCTGTCAAGCCATGGTCATCTGGGACTCTTCCTGTTAAATTGATACAAAAGGAACAAATCATAACAATCTGGCTCTCTTGTAGTGCTGAACACTGCCTCTTTCCTGCAATGTGCCAATCTTACACCGTCCAATCAAAATAAAATGTGCTGCAAAAATGCTGCAAAAATGAACGTTTGTGCTGCAAAATGTGCTCTTTTATGTCTATGTTACTGTTCACACGGATCCCACCCGGGTTCCTTACAATGTCTTTCTTACATTGCAGCCTATCTGCGCCTTGGCGCTGATTTTGTCCGGGCAGCTTTCTGCCCACCTCATGGTTCTGGTTCTCCAAGCCACTTCCCATGCAAGCATTCTGCCATTTTCTCAGGTAAACGCGTTCTGCATCTCTTGTCATCGCTAACCTCATTACTAACAGACTTCTTATTGCTCATTCTTTTTCTTTTTCTTTTTCTATTTTTTCTTTTCTGTATCAATCGATTTCGTCTTCTTCTACCACTACAATGATTGGTGTGTTATTTTTATGTGAATGTGCATTGTGATACACTTTCTTTTGGATGTCATGTAAACGTACATGTTAATTACAGACTTGCCCTGACAAAGGATTTGTAGATCCGAAATGCATTGGCAAGAAATTGTTTTGGTCTGATGTAAAATGCTAGTGGCTTTTTTCTTCCTCACTAAGATATTAGTGACGCCTCATATCAAGAGATGTATTTATTTCACAAAACCATTGATTGATAAAAGTCTTTATGAAATACCACTGAACTTTCATTATTATCATTAGTTTTGAATATGTAAACATTTTACTTTGGAGTTTACCAAGCTTCGGAGAGTTTACATTACTTTCATACCCTGATTGGGTCTTCTGAGAGAGCGGCTGTGTGACCTTGTATCCCACTTGGTCTTTGGCTTCTTCTGGTTCACTAACCTGCCAGGACTTCCCCGCTCTTTGCTTCACTTTCTCTTTTATCAAGCTTACAACAATGTTTCAATATCGGGTCAGCAGCCCTTTCTTACTTCCATCGCCTTTGTCTAGGCTTTTGCCTTTCAAAAATGGTCATACTTGCAACTATTTCACTGTCTTCGCTCAGGTTCTTTCTCTCAACAATGTTCGTGCCAGAAATAGTTGCACTGCCTTTACTTAGGCTCTTTCTCTCAACAATTTTCGCATTGGTAATACTCGCACTGCCCCCACTTAGGATTGTTCCTTTAATAATGTTCTTATCAGTAATATTCACTCTGCCTTTACTTAGGCTCGTTGTTTCAACAATGTTCGTTATCTATGTGGTACACAGCATTCACTTAGATGTTCACCGGTAACCCACTCACTCTCGGTGGGTTTACCGGTTGTGGATGCCGTTTTCAGCACTCGCCGTGTTTCCCCAGCATCTGGGTCCTGGTCCATTGACTGGTCTTGCGTCCGGCGAGGTGTTCACTTCCTGCTTCCCCTTCCTCTGGCTTTGGCAAGTCCGGCTGCCCGCTGTCGAAAAGCAGCAAACTTCTGCCGGTCTGGTTCCTATGCACACTATGCCTGTTGGCCTCTGTACTGCGCTCTGAAGCCTGCTCACCTTCAGCGTCCTCCGCAGTGTCAGCACAAGTGAGGTGCCTCTCCAGTTACTGGCTTTCTCATTCTGCTGACTTCAGTTCACCTGTGTTGCTTTTAAATGTCCCAGTCTTCCTCTGCAATCTCCAATGACTAAAACACGGCGTGGGTTAACCGTATCCAGTCATCCTCATTACTCCATCTCTCTTCCTTGACTCAGTGCTCAAAAAAGGGAGACCGGGCAATGAGGTTTTGGGCTAGAAAACCCAAGGAAATCAGTATCTATATTACAATAGGCCATTTCTGAGTGTTGCAGAGGTACATGGATGTCACTGAAAGGTGTAACTGAAGGGTTATCTTGACTTACTCTCTGTCTCCCTGGAGGTTGTCCTCTCCCACATGGTCCTCCTGCAGATAGCCACCACTAGGGTCAGAGTCAGGTAGCTTCTGCCCTTCCCTGGCCATGTGAGGCTTGCTTCCAGGGAATCAGTGAAAAAGATGTTAGTTTCATGACAGTTGGCATATTGGCAAGGGATTGTTCAAATATGGCAAATTCTCTAAACTGGTACTTGGGCTAGACATTTTCTGAGATGGTTAAAAAAAATCAAAAGGAAATGCAAAGCCAGGTTGCTGTGCGTTGTCATAAAGTGCCATGAAGCCAAAGTCCATACACCTTGTTTATTTCAGTGGAACTGGGAGAACACTTAACGATCATAGAGGCAGCCTTGAGGTTAGAGAGGTTTCGGCTGCATTGCCATGTCTTTGGTGGGATCTCTTGGAGGGGTAATGAGTTCATGCACTTGCTGTGTTGCTACAATCTATGGTTTTTGTGTGATCCCCGCTGGAGGGGTGGCGAGAGGGGGGCTGCTTGATGGGTGGCGAGAGGGGGGTTGCTGAGCAGACTAAATTGACTGGTGGTCCTTTGTGTTCATGTTTGCCGTTTAATTAATTTCTGTTTAGCTGCACAGATCAGAGGCCCGGCTTTTATATTAAGGAAATACCCCTCACACCAGTTCCCTTCTTTTAGATCAAGGTTCCTATGTCTTTGGTCAGATTTCCCTTCCCTTATGAGCGAGTTCTCCCCTGTATATCAAAGTTCCTAACGTTTAGGTCAGGGAACTCCCCGGCATTAGATCAAGGTGCCTATAGCGTACACTCCACGGACATTCTCTAACCAACAAATATACCCAGGACATCTTCTACCCAAAATGGGCCCATGTGTGGATTCAATTCCCTAAACATGTACACTCTGGTCAATCCCAATCCAAATGTTAAATTCTGGACATCACCTACCCTGACAAACAGACACTCCACATCTGCCACAACAACCCCACTCTTATCATCTAATATACAACATGGAAACCTTTCAAAAAAACATTGGTGTGAAACCAAGAGAAAATGTATGATAGCCACCATGGCACTAAGTAAATTCATAGGATGTCAAGGTAACTTCTCAGTAAGTACTGTTTTGAAACTATACTCTGCTAAGATCGTTTCCTGTATGGTATATGGTGCTGAAATTCAGAGTGGCCATTTTAAAAATGAGTTGGATAAATTGGAAGCTAAATTGCTGAGGATATTAATGAGAATGTTCAATAATCTCTCGTATGAATACATCTTATTAGAGTGTGAGCTAAATAGTGTTAACAGTAGAGTGCAATATATGATGGCTATGCTGCATGTTCAACTGACAAGACTAACTAATGGTACCTTCATGGTGAAGTTACTAGAGCAATATGGACAGTTAAATAACAAAGCTGTCCTCTTAACATTACATAGATGGAGAGGAGTTTATCTTAAATGGATCAATAATGATGTGTCTTGCTGGCTATTATATTCAATTGCTCAGGTTAAGTGGAACCTGAAAGGCCTGATATACGTTTTAGATAGAGAACAAAAGATGGTTAACCTGGCAACAAAAGCTAATAGTAGAATGTTCCTAGAACACTGGTATTTTAGAGAGAGTAAACCATTATATCAACTAGCCTATCCTATTGTATAACCATTCCTTAGTATTTGATGTTTAAATTTAATACATGTAATGTTTTAGAAATATTAGGTGCAAGATTTGGTAATCAAAAAGAACATAGATATTGCAGACTATATGGAATAAATATATTAGAATCTGCGCAGCATATTATATGTGATTGTGAATGCCTAACAGAGCTGCGCACGATAATACCACGCATAACTGCAATCTGAGTGATATTTGGGTAAGATTTTTAGAAGGGAATGATATGAATTTAATCTTTTATATGACATTTATGCGATGATATTATCTATTTTAAAAGAACTATCAGATGAAATATTCATGTTTTAACAAAGATTTATCTATTTTATGGAAGTTAATAGATTTTTTTCTTTTTAGATTTCGATTGTTAATGAGTCTATTGAGATGTAGTTTTAGGTGTATACACATATGCAAAGCTTTTATTGCTGTGAGCATATTATCAATAAATCAAATCAATATGCAACATGCAGAGCCCTGGTGATCTCCTGCACTAACGCGAACTCTGGGGCCATTGCATACCATAACATGCACAGTGTGTACAGCCTTCTGCCCCAACAATCACTGCATGGGCCATCCTGTACCCCCACATGCTCATCCTGGGCTATCTACCCCCTCTGCCCCAACATGCTCATCCTGGGCTATCTACACCCTCTACCCCAACATGCTCATCCTGGGCTATCTACACCCTCTACCCAAAAATGCTCATCCTGGGCTATCTACACCCTCCACCCCAACATGCTCATCCTGGGCTATCTACACCCTCTACCCCAACAGGATCATCTTGGGCTATCTACACCCTCTACCCCAACATGCACATCCTGGGCTATCTACACCCTCATCCACAACATGCTCATCCTGGGCTAGCAACACCCTCTACCCCAACATGCTCATCCTGGGCTATCTACACCCTCTACCCAACATGCTCATCCTGGGCTATCTACACCCTCTACCACAACATGCTCATCCTGGGCTATCTACACCCTCTACCCCAACATGCTCATCCTGGGCTATCTGCACCCTCCACCCCAACATGCTCATCCCGGGCTATCTACACCCTCTACCCCAACATGCTCATCCTGGGCTATCTACACCCTCAACCCCAACATGCTCATCCCGGGCTAGCTACACCCTCCACCCAAACATGCTCATCCTGGGCTATCTACCCCCTCTACCCCAACATGCTCATCCTGGGCTATCTACACCCTCTATCCCAACATGCTCATCCTGGGCTATCTACACCCTCTACCCCAACATGCTCATCCTGGGCTATCTACACCCTCCGCCCCAACATGCTCATCCTGGGCTATCTACACCCTCTGCCCCAACATGCTCATCCCGGGCTATCTACACCCTCCACCCCAACATGCTCATCCTAGGCTATCTACACCCTCTGCCCCAACATGCTCATCCCGGGCTATCTACACCCTCTACCCCAACATGCTCATCCTGGGCTATCTACACCCTCTACCCCAACATGCTCATCCCGGGCTATCTACACCCTCTACCCCCAACATGCTCATCCTGGGCTAGCTACACCCTCTATACCAACATGCTCATCCCGGGCTATCTACACCCTCTACCCCAACATGCTCATCCCGGGCTATCTACACCCTCTACCCCAACATGCTCATCCTGGGCTATCTACACCCTCCACCCCAACATGCTCATCCTGGGCTATCTACACCATCTACCCCAACATGCTCATCCTGGGCTATCTACACCCTCTACCCCAACATGCTCATCCTGGGCTATCTACACCCTCTACCCCAACATGCTCATCCTGGGCTATCTACACCCTCTACCCCAACATGCTCATCCTGGGCTATCTACACCCTCTACCCCAACATGCTCATCCTGGGCTATCTACACCCTCAGCCCCAACATGCTCATCCTGGGCTAACTACACCCTCAACCCCAACATGCTCATCCTGGGCTATCTACACCCTCTACCCCAACATGCTCATCCTGGGCTATCTACACCGTCTACCCCAACATGCTCACCTGGGCTATCTACACCCTCTACCCCAACATGCTCATCCCGGGCTATCTACACCCTCTACCCCAAAATGCTCATCCCGGGCTATCTAAACCCTCTACCCAACATGCTCATCCCGGGCTATCTACACCCTCTATCCCAACATGCTCATCCCGGGCTATCTACACCCTCTACCCCAACATGCTCATCCCGGGCTATCTACACCCTCTACCCCAACATGCTCATCCTGGGCTATCTGCACCCTCTACCCCAACATGCTCATCCCGGGCTATCTACACCCTCTACCCCAACATGCTCATCCCGGGCTATCTACACCCTCTACCCCAACATGCTCATCCTAAGCTATCTACACTCTCTACCCCAACATGCTCATCCTGGGCTATCTACACCCTCAACCACAACATGCTCATCCTGGGCTATCTGCACCCTCTACCCCAACATGCTCATCCTGGGCTATCTGCACCGTCTATCCCAACATGCTCATCCTGGGCTATCTGCACCCTCTACCCCAACATGCTCATCCTGGGCTATCTACACCCTCTACCCCAACATGCTCATCCTGGGCTATCTACACCCTTTCCCCCAACATGCTCATCCTGGGCTATCTACACCCTCTGCCCCAACATGCTCATCCCGGGCTATCTACACCCTCTACCCCAACATGCTCATCCTGGGCTATCTACACCCTCTACCCCAACATGCTCATCCCGGGCTATCTACACCCTCTACCCCCAACATGCTCATCCTGGGCTAGCTACACCCTCTATACCAACATGCTCATCCCGGGCTATCTACACCCTCTACCCCAACATGCTCATCCCGGGCTATCTACACCCTCTACCCCAACATGCTCATCCTGGGCTATCTACACCCTCCACCCCAACATGCTCATCCTGGGCTATCTACACCATCTACCCCAACATGCTCATCCTGGGCTATCTACACCCTCTACCCCAACATGCTCATCCTGGGCTATCTACACCCTCTACCCCAACATGCTCATCCTGGGCTATCTACACCCTCTACCCCAACATGCTCATCCTGGGCTATCTACACCCTCTACCCCAACATGCTCATCCTGGGCTATCTACACCCTCAGCCCCAACATGCTCATCCTGGGCTAACTACACCCTCAACCCCAACATGCTCATCCTGGGCTATCTACACCCTCTACCCCAACATGCTCATCCTGGGCTATCTACACCGTCTACCCCAACATGCTCACCTGGGCTATCTACACCCTCTACCCCAACATGCTCATCCCGGGCTATCTACACCCTCTACCCCAAAATGCTCATCCCGGGCTATCTAAACCCTCTACCCAACATGCTCATCCCGGGCTATCTACACCCTCCAACCCAACATGCTCATCCCGGGCTATCTACACCCTCTACCCCAACATGCTCATCCTGGGCTATCTACACCCTCTACCCCAACATGCTCATCCTGGGCTATCTACACCCACTACCCCAACATGCTCATCTTGGGCTATCTACACCCTCTACCCCAACATGCTCATCCTGGGCTATCTACACCCACTACCCCAACATGCTCATCTTGGGCTATCTACACCCTCTATCCCAACATGCTCATCCCGGGCTATCTACACCCTCTACCCCAACATGCTCATCCCGGGCTATCTACACCCTCTACCCCAACATGCTCATCCTGGGCTATCTGCACCCTCTACCCCAACATGCTCATCCCGGGCTATCTACACCCTCTACCCCAACATGCTCATCCCGGGCTATCTACACCCTCTACCCCAACATGCTCATCCTGAGATATCTACACCCTTTACCCCAACATGCTCATCCTGGGCTATCTACACCCTCTACCCCAACATGCTCATCCCGGGCTATCTACACCCTCCACCCCAACATGCTCATCCTGGGCTATCTAACCCTCTACCCCAACATGCTCATCCTGGGCTATGTACACCCTCCACCCCAACATGCTCATCCTGGGCTATCTACTCCCTCTACCCCAACATGCTCATCCTGGGCTATCTACTCCCTCTACCCCAACATGCTCATCCTGGGCTATCTACTCCCTCTACCCCAACATGCTCATCCTGGGCTATCTGCACCCTCTACCCCAACATGCTCATCCTGGGCTATCTACACCCTCTACCCCAACATGCTCATCCCGGGCTATCTACACCCTCTACCCCAACATGCTCATCCTGGGCTATCTACACCCTCTATCCCAACATGCTCATCCTGGGCTATCTACACCCTCAACCACAACATGCTCATCCTGGGCTATCTGCACCCTCTACCCCAACATGCTCATCCTGGGCTATCTGCACCGTCTATCCCAACATGCTCATCCTGGGCTATCTGCACCCTCTACCCCAACATGCTCATCCTGGGCTATCTGCACCCTCTACCCCAAAATGCTCATCCTGGGCTATCTGCACCCTCTACCCCAACATGCTCATCCTGGGCTATCTGCACCCTCTACCCCAAAATGCTCATCCTGGGCTATCTACACCCTCTACCCCAACATGCTCATCCCGGGCTATCTACACCCTCTACCCCAACATGCTCATCCTGGGCTATCTGCACCCTCTACCTCAACATGCTCATCCTGGGCTATCTACACCCTCTACCCCAACATGCTCATCCTGGGCTATCTACTCCTTCCACCCCAACATGCTCATCCTGGACTATCTACACCCTCCACCAAAACATGCTCATCCTGGGCTATCTGCACCCTCTACCCCAACATGCTCATCCTGGGCTATCTACACCATCTACCCCAACATGCTCATCCTGGGCTATCTGCACCCTCTACCCCAACATGCTCACCTGGGCTATCTACACCTTCTACCCCAACATGCTCATCCTGGGCTATCTGCACCCTCTACCCCAACATGCTCATCCTGGGCTATCTACACCATCTACCCCAACATGCTCATCCTGGGCTATCTGCACCCTCTACCCCAACATGCTCACCTGGGCTATCTACACCCTCTACCCCAACATGCTCATCCTGGGCTATCTGCACCCTCTACCCCAACATGCTCATCCTGGGCTATCTACTCCTTCCACCCCAACATGCTCATCCTGGACTATCTACACCCTCCACCCCAACATGCTCATCCTGGACTATCTACACCCTCTACCCCAACATGCTCATCCTGGGCTATCTGCACCCTCTACCCCAAAATGCTCATCCTGGGATATCTACACCCTCTACCCCAACATGCTCATCCTGGGCTATCTGCACCCTCTACCCCAACATGCTCATCCCGGGCTATCTACACCCTCTACCCCAACATGCTCATCCCGGGCTATCTACACCCTCTACCCCAACATGCTCATCCTGGGCTAGCTACACCCTCTACCCCAACATGCTCATCCTGGGCTATCTACTCCTTCCACCCCAACATGCTCATCCTGGACTATCTACACCCTCCACCCCAACATGCTCATCCTGGACTATCTACACCCTCCACCCCAACATGCTCATCCTGGGCTATCTACTCCTTCCACCCCAACATGCTCATCCTGGACTAGCTACACCCTCTACCCCAACATGCTCATCCCGGGCTATCTAAACCCTCTACCCAACATGCTCATCCCGGGCTATCTACACCCTCTATCCCAACATGCTCATCCCGGGCTATCTACACCCTCTACCCCAACATGCTCATCCCGGGCTATCTACACCCTCTACCCCAACATGCTCATCCTGGGCTATCTGCACCCTCTACCCCAACATGCTCATCCCGGGCTATCTACACCCTCTACCCCAACATGCTCATCCTGGGCTATTTACACCCTCTACCCCAACATGCTCATCCTGGGATATCTACACCCTCTACCCCAACATGCTCATCCTGGGCTATCTGCACCCTCTACCCCAACATGCTCATCCTGGGCTATCTGCACCCTCTACCCCAAAATGCTCATCCTGGGCTATCTACACCCTCTACCCCAACATGCTCATCCTGGGCTATCTGCACCCTCTACCCCAACATGCTCATCCTGGGCTATCTACACCCTCTACCCCAACAGGATCATCCTGGGCTATCTACACCCTCTACCCCAACAGGATCATCCTGGGCTATCTGCACCCTCTACCCCAACATGCTCATCCTGGGCTATCTACACCCTCTACCCCAACATGCTCATCCTGGGCTATCTACACCCTCTACCCCAACAGGATCATCCTGGGCTATCTGCACCCTCTACCCCAACATGCTCATCCTGGGCTATCTACACCCTCTACCCCAACAGGATCATCCTGGGCTATCTGCACCCTCTACCCCAACATGCTCATCCTGGGCTATCTACACCCTCTACCCCAACATGCTCATCCTGGGCTATCTGCACCCTATACCCCAACATGCTCATCCTGGGCTATCTGCACCCTCTACCCCAACATGCTCATCCTGGGCTATCTACTCCTTCCACCCCAACATGCTCATCCTGGGCTATCTACACCCTCTACCCCAACATACTCATCCTGGGCTATCTGCACCCTCTACCCCAACATGCTCACCCTGGGCTATCTACACCCTCTACCCCAACATGCTCATCCTGGGCTATCTACACCCTCTACCCCAACATGCTCATCCTGGGATATCTGCACCCTTTACCCCAACATGCTCATCCTGGGCTATCTGCACCCTCAACCACAACATGCTCATCCTGGGCTATCTGCACCCTCTACCCCAACATGCTCATCCTGGGCTATCTGCACCCTCTACCCCAAAATGCTCATCCTGGGCTATCTACACCCTCTACCCCAACATGCTCATCCTGGGCTATCTGCACCCTCTACCCCAACATGCTCATCCTGGGGTAGCTGCACCCTCTACCCCAACATGCTCATCCTGGGCTATCTGCACCCTCTACCCCAACATGCTCATCCTGGGCTATCTGCACCCTCCACCCCAACATGCTCATCCTGGGCTATCTGCACCCTCTACCCCAACATGCTCATCCTGGGCTAGCTACACCCTCTACCCCAACATGCTCATCCTGGGCTATCTACACCCTCTATCCCAACATGCTCATCCTGGGCTATCTACACCCTCTACCCCAACATGCTCATCCTGGGCTATCTACACCCTCTATCCCAACATGCTCATCCTGGGCTATCTACACCCTCTACCCCAACATGCTCATCCTGGGCTAGCTACACCCTCTACCCCAACATGCTCATCCTGGGCTATCTACACCCTCTATCCCAACATGCTCATCCTGGGCTATCTACACCCTCTACCCCAACATGCTCATCCTGGGCTATCTACACCCTCTACCCCAACATGCTCATCCCGGGCTATCTACACCTTCCACCCCAACATGCTCATCCTGGGCTATCTACACCCTCTATCCCAACATGCTCATCCCGGGCTATCTGCACCCTCTACCCCAACATGCTCATCCTGGGCTATCTGCACCCTCCACCCCAACATGCTCATCCTGGGCTATCTGCACCCTCTACCCCAACATGCTCATCCTGGGCTATCTGCACCCTCTACCCCAACATGCTCATCCTGGGCTATCTACACCTTCCACCCCAACATGCTCATCCTGGGCTATCTGCACCCTCTACCCCAACATGCTCATCCTGGGATATCTACACCCTCTACCCCAACATGCTCATCCTGGACTATCTACACCCTTAACCCCAACATGCTCATCCTGGGCTATCTACTCCCTCTACCCCAACATGCTCATCCTGGGCTATCTACACCCTCTACCCCAACATGCTCATCCTGGGCTATCTACACCCTCTATCCCAACAGGATCATCCTGGGCTATCTACACCCTCTATCCCAACATGCTCATCCTGGGCTATCTACACCCTCTATCCCAACATGCTCATCCTGGGCTATCTACACCCTCTACCCCAACATGCTCATCCTATGCTATCTACTCCCTCTACCCCAACATGCTCATCCTGGGCTATCTACACCCTCCACCCCAACATGCTCATCCTGGGCTATCTACACCCTCTACCCCAACATGCTCATCCCGGGCTATCTACACCCTCTACCCCAACATGCTCATCCCGGGCTATCTACACCCTCTACCCCAACATGCTCATCCCGGGCTATCTACACCCTCTACCCCAACATGCTCATCCCGGGCTATCTACACCCTCTACCCCAACATGCTCATCCCGGGCTATCTACACCCTCTACCCCAACATGCTCATCCTGGGCTATCTACTCCCTCTACCCCAACATGCTCATCCTGGGCTATATACACCCTCTACCCCAACATGCTCATCCTGGGCTATCTACACCCTCTATCCCAACATGCTCATCCTGGGCTATCTACACCCTCTACCCCAACATGCTCATCCTGGGCTATCTACACCCTCTACCCCAACATGCTCATCCTGGGCTATCTACACCCTCTACCCCAACATGCTCATCCTGGGCTATCTACACCCTCTACCCCAACATGCTCATCCTGGGCTATCTACACCCTCTACCCCAACATGCTCATCCTGGGCTATCTACACCCTCTACCCCAACATGCTCATCCCGGGGTAGCTACACCCTCCACCCCAACATGCTCATCCTGGGCTATCTACACCCTCTACCCCAACATGCTCATCCTGGGCTATCTACACCCTCTACCCCAACATGCTCATCCTGGGCTATCTAAACCCTCTACCCCAACATGCTCATCCTGGGCTATCTACTCCCTCTACCCCAACATGCTCATCCTGAGCTATCTACACCCTCTACCCCAACATGCTCATCCTGGGCTATCTACACCCTCTACCCCAACATGCTCATCCTGGGCTATCTACACCCTCCACCCCAACATGCTCATCCTGGGCTATCTAACCCTCTACCCCAACATGCTCATCCTGGGCTATGTACACCCTCCACCCCAACATGCTCATCCTGGGCTATCTACACCCTCAACCCCAACATGCTCATCCTGGGCTATCTACACCCTCTACCCCAACATGCTCATCCTGGGCTATCTACACCCTCAACCCCAACATGCTCATCCTGGGCTATCTACACCCTCTACCCCAACATGCTCATCCTGGCCTATCTACACCCTCTACCCCAACATGCTCATCCTGGGCTATCTACACCCTTTACCCCAACATGCTCATCCTGGGCTATCTACACCCTCAACCCCAACATGCTCATCCTGGGCTATCTACACCCTCTACCCCAACATGCTCATCCTGGGCTATCTACACCCTCTACCCCAACATGCTCATCCTGGGCTATCTACACCCTCTACCCCAACATGCTCATCCTGGGCTATCTGCACCCTATACCCCAACATGCTCATCCTGGGCTATCTGCACCCTCTACCCCAACATGCTCATCCTGGGCTATCTACTCCTTCCACCCCAACATGCTCATCCTGGGCTATCTACACCCTCTACCCCAACATACTCATCCTGGGCTATCTGCACCCTCTACCCCAACATGCTCACCCTGGGCTATCTACACCCTCTACCCCAACATGCTCATCCTGGGCTATCTACACCCTCTACCCCAACATGCTCATCCTGGGATATCTGCACCCTTTACCCCAACATGCTCATCCTGGGCTATCTGCACCCTCAACCACAACATGCTCATCCTGGGCTATCTGCACCCTCTACCCCAACATGCTCATCCTGGGCTATCTGCACCCTCTACCCCAAAATGCTCATCCTGGGCTATCTACACCCTCTACCCCAACATGCTCATCCTGGGCTATCTGCACCCTCTACCCCAACATGCTCATCCTGGGGTAGCTGCACCCTCTACCCCAACATGCTCATCCTGGGCTATCTGCACCCTCTACCCCAACATGCTCATCCTGGGCTATCTGCACCCTCCACCCCAACATGCTCATCCTGGGCTATCTGCACCCTCTACCCCAACATGCTCATCCTGGGCTAGCTACACCCTCTACCCCAACATGCTCATCCTGGGCTATCTACACCCTCTACCCCAACATGCTCATCCTGGGCTAGCTACACCCTCTACCCCAACATGCTCATCCTGGGCTATCTACACCCTCTATCCCAACATGCTCATCCTGGGCTATCTACACCCTCTACCCCAACATGCTCATCCTGGGCTATCTACACCCTCTACCCCAACATGCTCATCCCGGGCTATCTACACCTTCCACCCCAACATGCTCATCCTGGGCTATCTACACCCTCTATCCCAACATGCTCATCCCGGGCTATCTGCACCCTCTACCCCAACATGCTCATCCTGGGCTATCTGCACCCTCCACCCCAACATGCTCATCCTGGGCTATCTGCACCCTCTACCCCAACATGCTCATCCTGGGCTATCTGCACCCTCTACCCCAACATGCTCATCCTGGGCTATCTGCACCCTCTACCCCAACATGCTCATCCTGGGCTATCTACACCTTCCACCCCAACATGCTCATCCTGGGCTATCTGCACCCTCTACCCCAACATGCTCATCCTGGGATATCTACACCCTCTACCCCAACATGCTCATCCTGGACTATCTACACCCTTAACCCCAACATGCTCATCCTGGGCTATCTACTCCCTCTACCCCAACATGCTCATCCTGGGCTATCTACACCCTCTACCCCAACATGCTCATCCTGGGCTATCTACACCCTCTATCCCAACAGGATCATCCTGGGCTATCTACACCCTCTATCCCAACATGCTCATCCTGGGCTATCTACACCCTCTATCCCAACATGCTCATCCTGGGCTATCTACACCCTCTACCCCAACATGCTCATCCTGGGCTATCTACTCCCTCTACCCCAACATGCTCATCCTGGGCTATCTACACCCTCCACCCCAACATGCTCATCCTGGGCTATCTACACCCTCTACCCCAACATGCTCATCCCGGGCTATCTACACCCTCTACCCCAACATGCTCATCCCGGGCTATCTACACCCTCTACCCCAACATGCTCATCCCGGGCTATCTACACCCTCTACCCCAACATGCTCATCCCGGGCTATCTACACCCTCTACCCCAACATGCTCATCCCGGGCTATCTACACCCTCTACCCCAACATGCTCATCCTGGGCTATCTACTCCCTCTACCCCAACATGCTCATCCTGGGCTATATACACCCTCTACCCCAACATGCTCATCCTGGGCTATCTACACCCTCTATCCCAACATGCTCATCCTGGGCTATCTACACCCTCTACCCCAACATGCTCATCCTGGGCTATCTACACCCTCTACCCCAACAGGATCATCCTGGGCTATCTACACCCTCTACCCAAACATGCTCATCCTGGGCTATCTACACCCTCTATCCCAACATGCTCATCCTGGGCTATCTACAGCCTCCACCCCAACATGCTCCTCCTGGGCTATCTACACCCTCTACCCCAACATGCTCATCCTGGGCTATCTACACCCTCCACCCCAACATGCTCATCCTGGGCTATCTACACCCTCTACCCCAACATGCTCATCCTGGGCTATCTACACCCTCTATCCCAACAGGATCATCCTGGGCTATCTACACCCTCTACCCAAACATGCTCATCCTGGGCTATCTACACCCTCTACCCCAACATGCTCATCCTGGGCTATCTGCACCCTCTACCCCAACATGCTCATCCTGGGCTATCTACACCCTCCAACCCAACATGCTCATCCTGGGCTATCTACGCCCTCTACCCCAACTTGCTCATCCTGGGCTATCTACACCCTCTACCCCAACATGCTCATCCTGGGCTATCTACACCCTCTACCCCAACATGCTCATCCTGGGCTATCTACACCCTCTACCCCAACATGCTCATCCTGGGCTATCTACACCCTCTACCCCAACATGCTCATCCTGGGCTATCTACACCCTCTACCCCAACATGCTCATCCTGGGCTATCTACACCCTCTACCCCAACATGCTCATCCCGGGGTAGCTACACCCTCCACCCCAACATGCTCATCCTGGGCTATCTACACCCTCTACCCCAAAATGCTCATCCTGGGCTATCTACACCCTCCACCCCAACATGCTCATCCTGGGCTATCTACACCTTCCACCCCAACATGCTCATCCTGGGCTATCTACACCCTCTACCCCAACATGCTCATCCTGGGCTATCTACACCCTCTACCCCAACATGCTCATCCTGGGCTATCTACACCCTCTACCCCAACATGCTCATCCTGGGCTATCTACACCCACTACCCCAACATGCTCATCTTGGGCTATCTACACCCTCTACCCCAACATGCTCATCCTGGGCTATCTACTCCCTCTACCCCAACATGCTCATCCTGAGCTATCTACACCCTCTACCCCAACATGCTCATCCTAGGCTATCTACACCTTCCACCCCAACATGCTCATCCTGGGCTATCTACACCCTCCACCCCAACATGCTCATCCTGGGCTATCTAACCCTCTACCCCAACATGCTCATCCTGGGCTATGTACACCCTCCACCCCAACATGCTCATCCTGGGCTATCTACACCCTCTACCCCAACATGCTCATCCTGGCCTATCTACACCCTCTACCCCAACATGCTCATCCTGGGCTATCTACACCCTTTACCCCAACATGCTCATCCTGGGCTATCTACACCCTCAACCCCAACATGCTCATCCTGGGCTATCTACACCCTCTACCCCAACATGCTCATCCTGGGCTATCTACACCCTCCACCCCAACATGCTCATCCTGGGCTATCTACACCCTCTATCCCAACAGGATCATCCTGGGCTATCTACACCCTCAACCCCAACATGCTCATCCTGGGCTATCTACACCCTCTACCCCAACATGCTCATTCTGGGCTATCTACACCCTCCACCCCAACATGCTCATCCTGGGCTATCTACTCCCTCTACCCCAACATGCTCATCCTGGGCTATCTACACCCTCCACCTCAACATGCTCATCCTGGGCTATCTACACCCTCTACCCCAACATGCTCATCCTGGGCTATCTACACCCTCCACCCCAACATGCTCATCCTGGGCTATCTACACCCTCCACCCCAACATGCTCATCCTGGGCTATCTACACCCTCCACCCCAACATGCTCATCCTGGGCTATCTACACCCTCCAACCCAACATGCTCATCCTGGGCTATCTACAGCCCCCACCCCAACATGCTCATCCTGGGCTATCTACACCCTCTACCCCAACATGCTCATCCTGGGCTATCTACACCCTCCAACCCAACATGCTCATCCTGGGCTATCTACACCCTCCACCCCAACATGCTCATCCTGGGCTATCTACACCCTCCACCCCAACATGCTCATCCTGGGCTATCTACTCCCTCTACCCCAACAGGATCATCCTGGGCTAGCTACACCCTGAACCCCAACATGCTCATCCTGGGCTATCTACACCCTCTACCCCAACATGCTCATCCTGGGCTAGCTACACCCTCTACCCCAACATGCTCATCCTGGGCTATCTACACCCTCTACCCCAACATGCTCATCCTGGGCTATCTACACCCTCCACCCCAACATGCTCATCCTGGGCTATCTACACCCTCCACCCCAACATGCTCATCCTGGGCTATCTACACCCTCCACCCCAACATGCTCATCCTGGGCTATCTACACCCTCTACCCCAACAGGATCATCCTGGGCTATCTACACCCTCTACCCCAACATGCTCATTCTGGGCTATCTACACCCTCTACCCCAACATGCTCATCCTGGGCTATCTACACCCTCTACACCAACAGGATCATCCTGGGCTATCTACACCCTCAACCCCAACATGCTCACCCCGGGCTAGCTACACCCTCAACCCCAACATGCTCATCCTGGGCTATCTACACCCTCTACCACAACATGCTCATCCTGGGCTAGCTACACCCTCCACCCCAACATGCTCATCCTGGGCTATCTACACCCTCTACCCCAACATGCTCATCCTGGGCTAACTACACCCCTCCCCCAACATGCTCATCCTGGGCTATCTACACCCTCAACCCCAACATGCTCATCCTGGGCTATCTACTCCCTCAACCCCAACATGCTCATCCTGGGCTATCTACACTCTCTACCCCAAAATGCTCATCCTGGGCTATCTACTCCCTCTACCCCAACATGCTCATCCTGGGCTATCTACTCCCTCAACCCCAACATGCTCATCCTGGGCTATCTACACCCTCAACCCCAACATGCTCATCCTGGGCTATCTACACCTTCTACCCCAACATGCTCATCCTGGGCTATCTACTCCCTCTAGCCCAACATGCTCATCCTGGGCTATCTACACCCTCTACCCCAACATGCTCATCCTGGGCTATCTACACCCTCTACCCCAACATGCTCATCCTGGGCTATCTACACCCTCTACCCCCAACATGCTCATCCGGGTCTATCTACACCCTCCACCCCAACATGCTCATCCTGGGCTATCTACACCTTCCACCACACCATGCTCATCCTAAGCTATCTACACTCTCTACCCCAACATGCTCATCCTGGGCTATCTACCCCTTCCACCCCAACATGCTCATCCCGGGCTATCTACACCCTCTACCCCCAACATGCTCATCCTGGTCTATCTACACCTTCCACCACACCATGCTCATCCTAAGCTATCTACACCCTCTACCCCAACATGCTCATCCTGGGCTATCTACCCCTTCCACCCCAACATGCTCATCCCGGGCTATCTACACCCTCTACCCCAACATGCTCATCCCGGGGTAGCTACACCCTCTACCCCAACATGCTCATCCTGGGCTATCTACACCCTCTACCCCAACATGCTCATCCTGGGCTATCTACACACTCTTCCCCAACATGCACATCCTGGGCTATCTACACACTCTTCCCCAACATGCTCATCCTGGGCTATCTACACCCTCTACCCCAACATGCTCATCCTGGGCTATCTACACCCTCTACCCCCAACATGCTCATCCTGGGCTATCTACACCCTCTACCCCAACATGCTCATCCCGGGGTAGCTTCACCCTCCACTCCAACATGCTCATCCTGGGCAATCTACACCCTCCACCCCAACAGGATCATCCTGGGCTATCTACACCCTCTACCCCAACATGCTCATCCTGGGCTATCTACACCCTCTACCCCAACATGCTCATCCTGGGCTATCTACACCCTCTACCCCAACATGCTCATCCTGGGCTATCTACACACTCTTCCCCAACATGCACATCCTGGGCTATCTACACACTCTTCCCCAACATGCTCATCCTGGGCTATCTACACCCTCTACCCCAACATGCTCATCCTGGGCTATCTACACCCTCTACCCACAACATGCTCATCCTGGGCTATCTACACCCTCTACCCCAACATGCTCATCCCGGGGTAGCTTCACCCTCCACTCCAACATGCTCATCCTGGGCAATCTACACCCTCCACCCCAACAGGATCATCCTGGGCTATCTACACCCTCTACCCCAACATGCTCATCCTGGGCTATCTACACCCTCTACCCCAACATGCTCATCCTGGGCTATCTACACCCTCTACCCCAACATGCTCATCCTGGGCTATCTACACCCTCTACCCCAACATGCTCATCCTGGGCTATCTACTCCCTCTACCCCAACATGCTCATCCTGAGCTATCTACACCCTCCACCCCAACATGCTCATCCTGGGCTATCTAACCCTCTACCCCAACATGCTCATCCTGGGCTATGTACACCCTCCACCCCAACATGCTCATCCTGGGCTATCTACACCCTCAACCCCAACATGCTCATCCTGGGCTATCTACACCCTCTACCCCAACATGCTCATCCTGGGCTATCTACACCCTCCACCCCAACAGGATCATCCTGGGCTATCTACACCCTCTACCCCAACATGCTCATTCTGGGCTATCTACACCCTCTACCCCAACATGCTCATCCTGGGCTAGCTACACCCTCCACCCCAACATGCACATCCTGGGCTATCTACACCCTCTACCCCAACATGCTCATCCTGGGCTATCTACACCATCAACCCCAACATGCTCATCCTGGGCTATCTACACCCTCTACCCCAACATGCTCATCCTGGCCTATCTACACCCTCTACCCCAACATGCTCATCCTGGGCTATCTACACCCTTTACCCCAACATGCTCATCCTGGGCTATCTACACCCTCAACCCCAACATGCTCATCCCGGGCTATCTACACCCTCTACCCCAACATGCTCATCCCGGGCTATCTACACCCTCTACCCCAACATGCTCATCCTGGGCTATCTACACCCTCTACCCCAACATGCTCATCCCGGGCTATCTACACCCTCTACCCCAACATGCTCATCCCGGGCTATCTACACCCTCTACCCCAACATGCTCATCCTGGGCTATCTGCACCCTCAACCCCAACATGCTCATCCTGGGCTATCTACTCCCTCTACCCCAACATGCTCATCCTGGGCTATCTACACCCTCTACCCCAACATGCTCATCCTGGGCTATCTACGCCCTCTACCCCAACATGCTCATCCTGGGCTATCTACACCCTCTACCCCAACAGGATCATCCTGGGCTATCTACACCCTCTACCCCAACATGCTCATCCTGGGCTATCTATGCCCTCTACCCCAAAATGCTCATCCTGGGCTATCTACGCCCTCTACCCTAACATGCTCATCCTGGGCTATCTACGCCCTCTACCCCAACATGCTCATCCTGGGCTATCTACACCCTCTACCCCAACAGGATCATCCTGGGCTATCTACACCCTCTACCCCAACATGCTCATCCTGGGCTATCTACACCCTCTACCCCAACATGCTCATCCTGGGCTATCTACGCCCTCTACCCCAACATGCTCATCCTGGGCTATCTACACCCTCTACCCCAACAGGATCATCCTGGGCTATCTACACCCTCTACCCCAACATGCTCATCCTGGGCTATCTATGCCCTCTACCCCAAAATGCTCATCCTGGGCTATCTACGCCCTCTACCCCAACATGCTCATCCTGAGCTATCTACGCCCTCTGTCCCAACATGCTCATCCTGGGCTAGCTACACCCTCTACCCCAACATGCTCATCCTGGGCTATCTACACCCTCTACCCCAACATGCTCATCCTGGGCTAGCTACACCCTCTACCCCAACATGCTCATCCCGGGCTATCTACACCCTCTACCCCAACATGCTCATCCTGGGCTATCTACACCCTCTACCCCAACATGCTCATCCTGGGCTATCTACACCCTCTACCCCAACATGCTCATCCTGGGCTATCTACGCCCTCTACCCTAACATGCTCATCCCGGGCTATCTACACCCTCTACCCCAACATGCTCATCCTGGGCTATCTACACCCTCTACCCCAACATGCTCATCCTGGGCTATCTACACCCTCTACCCCAACATGCTCATCCTGGGCTATCTACACCCTCCACCCCAACATGCTCATCCTGGGCTATCTACTCCCTCTACCCCAACATGCTCATCCTGGGCTATCGACACCCTCTACCTCAACATGCTCATCCTGGGCTATCTACACCCTCTACCCCAACATGCTCATCCTGGGCTATCTACACCCTCCACCCCAACATGCTCATCCTGGGCTATCTACACCCTCCACCCCAACATGCTCATCCTGGGCTATCTACACCCTCCACCCCAACATGCTCATCCTGGGCTATCTACACCCTCCACCCCAACATGCTCATCCTGGGCTATCTACACCCTCCACCCAAACATGCTCATCCTGGGCTATCTACACCCTCAACCACAACATGCTCACCCCGGGCTAGCTACACCCTGAACCCCAACATGCTCATCCTGGGCTATCTACACCCTCTACCCCAACATGCTCATCCTGGGCTAGCTACACCCTCCACCCCAACATGCTCATCCTGGGCTATCTACACCCTCCACCCCAACATGCTCATCCTGGGCTATCTACACCCTCCACCCCAACATGCTCATCCTGGGCTATCTACACCCTCTACCCCAACATGCTCATCCTGGGCTATCTACACCCTCTACCCCAACAGGATCATCCTGGGCTATCTACACCCTCAACCACAACATGCTCACCCCGGGCTAGCTACACCCTGAACCCCAACATGCTCATCCTGGGCTATCTACACCCTCTACCCCAACATGCTCATCCTGGGCTAGCTACACCCTCCACCCCAACATGCTCATCCTGGGCTATCTACACCCTCCACCCCAACATGCTCATCCTGGGCTATCTACACCCTCCACCCAAACATGCTCATCCTGGGCTATCTACACCTTCCACCCCAACATGCTCATCCTGGGCTATCTACACCCTCTAGCCCAACATGCTCATCCTGGGCTAGCTACACCCTCTACCCCAACATGCTCATCCTGGGCTATCTACACCCTCTACCCCAACATGCTCATCCTGGGCTATCTACACCCTCCACCCCAACATGCTCATCCTGGGCTATCTACTCCCTCAACCCCAACATGCTCATCCTGGGCTATCTACACCCTCCACCCCAACATGCTCATCCTGGGCTATCTACACCCTCCACCCCAACATGCTCATCCTGGGCTATCTACACCCTCCACCCCAACAGGATCATCCTGGGCTATCTACACCCTCTACCCCAACATGCTCATTCTGGGCTATCTACACCCTCTACCCCAACATGCTCATCCTGGGCTATCTACACCCTCTACCCCAACATGCTCATCCTGGGCTAGCTACACCCTCCACCCCAACATGCTCATCCTGGGCTATCTACACCCTCCACCCCAACATGCTCATCCTGGGCTATCTACACCCTCCACCCAAACATGCTCATCCTGGGCTATCTACACCTTCCACCCCAACATGCTCATCCTGGGCTATCTACACCCTCTACCCCAACATGCTCATCCTGGGCTAGCTACACCCTCTACCCCAACATGCTCATCCTGGGCTATCTACACCCTCTACCCCAACATGCTCATCCTGGGCTATCTACACCCTCCACCCCAACATGCTCATCCTGGGCTATCTACTCCCTCAACCCCAACATGCTCATCCTGGGCTATCTACACCCTCCACCCCAACATGCTCATCCTGGGCTATCTACACCCTCCACCCCAACATGCTCATCCTGGGCTATCTACACCCTCCACCCCAACAGGATCATCCTGGGCTATCTACACCCTCTACCCCAACATGCTCATTCTGGGCTATCTACACCCTCTACCCCAACATGCTCATCCTGGGCTAGCTACACCCTCCACCCCAACATGCACATCCTGGGCTATCTACACCCTCTACCCCAACATGCTCATCCTGGGCTAACTACACCCCTCCCCCAACATGCTCATCCTGGGCTATCTACACCCTCTACCCCAACATGCTCATCCCGGGCTATCTACACCCTCTACCCCAACATGCTCATCCAGGGGTAGCTACACCATCTACCCTAACATGCTCATCCTGGGCTATCTACACCCTCTACCCCAACATGCTCATCCTGGGCTATCTACTCCCTCTACCCCAACATGCTCATCCTGGGCTATCTACTCCCTCAACCCCAACATGCTCATCCTGGGCTATCTACACCCTCAACCCCAACATGCTCATCCTGGGCTATCTACACCTTCTACCCCAACATGCTCATCCTGGGCTATCTACTCCCTCTAGCCCAACATGCTCATCCTGGGCTATCTACACCCTCTACCCCAACATGCTCATCCTGGGCTATCTACACCCTCTACCCCAACATGCTCATCCTGGGCTATCTACACCCTCTACCCCCAACATGCTCATCCTGGTCTATCTACACCTTCCACCACACCATGCTCATCCTAAGCTATCTACACCCTCTACCCCAACATGTTCATCCTGGGCTATCTACACCTTCCACCCCAACATGCTCATCCCGGGCTACCTACACCCTCTTCCCCAACATGCTCATCCCGGGGTAGCTACACCCTCTACCCCAACATGCTCATCCTGGGCTATCTACACCCTCCACCCCAACATGCTCATCCTGGGCTATCTACACCCTCCACCCCAACATGCTCATCCTGGGCTATCTACACCCTCTACCCCAACAGGATCATCCTGGGCTATCTACACCCTCAACCACAACATGCTCACCCCGGGCTAGCTACACCCTGAACCCCAACATGCTCATCCTGGGCTATCTACACCCTCTACCCCAACATGCTCATCCTGGGCTATCTACACCCTCCACCCCAACATGCTCATCCTGGGCTATCTACACCCTCTACCCCAACATGCTCATCCTGGGCTATCTACACCCTCTACCCCAACAGGATCATCCTGGGCTATCTACACCCTCTACCCCAACATGCTCATCCTGGGCTATCTACGCCCTTTACCCCAACATGCTCATCCTGGGCTATCTACACCTTCCACCCCAACATGCTCATCCTGGGCTATCTACACCCTCTACCCCAACATGCTCATCCTGGGCTATCTACACCCTCTACCCCAACATGCTCATCCTGGGCTATCTACACCCTCCACCCCAACATGCTCATCCTGGGCTATCTACACCCTCCACCCCAACATGCTCATCCTGGGCTATCTACACCCTCCACCCCAACATGCTCATCCTGGGCTATCTACACCCTCCACCCCAACAGGATCATCCTGGGCTATCTACACCCTCTACCCCAACATGCTCATTCTGGGCTATCTACACCCTCTACCCCAACATGCTCATCCTGGGCTATCTACACCCTCTACACCAACAGGATCATCCTGGGCTATCTACACCCTCAACCCCAACATGCTCACCCCGGGCTAGCTACACCCTCAACCCCAACATGCTCATCCTGGGCTATCTACACCCTCTACCACAACATGCTCATCCTGGGCTAGCTACACCCTCCACCCCAACATGCACATCCTGGGCTATCTACACCCTCTACCCCAACATGCTCATCCTGGGCTAACTACACCCCTCCCCCAACATGCTCATCCTGGGCTATCTACACCCTCTACCCCAACATGCTCATCCCGGGCTATCTACACCCTCTACCCCAACATGCTCATCCAGGGGTAGCTACACCATCTACCCTAACATGCTCATCCTGGGCTATCTACACCCTCTACCCCAACATGCTCATCCTGGGCTATCTACTCCCTCTAGCCCAACATGCTCATCCTGGGCTATCTACTCCCTCAACCCCAACATGCTCATCCTGGGCTATCTACACCCTCAACCCCAACATGCTCATCCTGGGCTATCTACACCTTCTACCCCAACATGCTCATCCTGGGCTATCTACTCCCTCTAGCCCAACATGCTCATCCTGGGCTATCTACACCCTCTACCCCAACATGCTCATCCTGGGCTATCTACACCCTCTACCCCAACATGCTCATCCTGGGCTATCTACACCCTCTACCCCCAACATGCTCATCCTGGTCTATCTACACCCTCCACCCCAACATGCTCATCCTGGGCTATCTACACCTTCCACCACACCATGCTCATCCTAAGCTATCTACACCCTCTACCCCAACATGTTCATCCTGGGCTATCTACACCTTCCACCCCAACATGCTCATCCCGGGCTATCTACACCCTCTTCCCCAACATGCTCATCCCGGGGTAGCTACACCCTCTACCCCAACATGCTCATCCTGGGCTATCTACACCCTCTACCCCAACATGCTCATCCTGGGCTATCTACACCCTCTACCCCAACATGCTCATCCTGGGCTATCTACACCCTCTACCCCAACATGCTCATCCTGGGCTATCTACACCCTCTACCCCAACATGCTCATCCTGGGCTATCTACACCCTCTACCCCAACATGCTCATCCCGGGCTATCTACACCCTCTACCCCCAACATGCTCATCCTGGGCTATCTACACCCTCTACCCCAACATGCTCATCCCGGGGTAGCTACACCCTCCACTCCAACATGCTCATCCTGGGCAATCTACACCCTCCACCCCAACAGGATCATCCTGGGCTATCTACACCCTCTACCCCAACATGCTCATCCTGGGCTATCTACACCCACTACCCCAACATGCTCATCCTGGGCTATCTACACCCTCTACCCAAAAATGCTCATCCTGGGCTATCTACACCCTCTACCCCAACATGCTCATCCTGGGCTATCTACACCCTCTACCCCAACATGCTCATCCTGGGCTATCTACACTCTCTACCCAAACATGCTCATCCTGGGCTATCTACACCCTCTACCCCAACATGCTCATCCTGGGCTATCTACACCCTCTTCCCCAACATGCTCATCCCGGGGTAGCTACACCCTCTACCCCAACATGCTCATCCTGGGCTATCTACACCCTCTACCCCAACATGCTCATCCTGGGCTATCTACACCCTCTTCCCCAACATGCTCATCCCGGGGTAGCTACACCCTCTACCCCAACATGCTCATCCTGGGCTATCTACACCCTCTACCCCCAACATGCTCATCCTGGGCTATCTACACCCTCTACCCCAACATGCTCATCCCGGGGTAGCTACACCCTCCACCCCAACATGCTCATACTGGGCTATCTACACCCTCTACCCCAACATGCTCATCCTGGGCTATCTACACCCTCTACCCCAACATGCTCATCCTGGGCTATCTACACCCTCTACCCCAACATGTTCATCCTGGGCTATCTACACCCTCTACCCCAACATGCTCATCTTGGGCTATCTACACCCTCCACCCCAACATGCTCATCCTGGGCTATCTACACCCTCTACCCCAACATGCTCATCTTGGGCTATCTACACCCTCTACCCCAACATGCTCATCCTGGGCTATCTACACCCTCCACCCCAACATGCTCATCCTGGGCTATCTACACCCTCTACCCCAACATGCTCATCTTGGGCTATCTACACCCTCTACCCCAACATGCTCATCCTGGGCTATCTACACCCTCAACCCCAACATGCTCATCCTGGGCTATCTACACCCTCTACCCCAACATGCTCATCCTGGGCTATCTACACCCTCTACCCCAACATGCTCATCCTGGGCTATCTACACCCTCTACCCCCAACATGCCCATCCTGGGCTATCTACACCCTCTACCCCAACATGCTCATCCCGGGGTAGCTACACCCTCCACCCCAACATGCTCATCCTGGGCTATCTACACCCTCTACCCCAACATGCTCATCCTGGGCTATCTACACCCTCTACCCCAACATGCTCATCCTGGGCTATCTACACCCTCTACCCCAACATGCTCATCCTGGGCTATCTACACCCACTACCCCAACATGCTCATCTTGGGCTATCTACACCCTCTACCCCAACATGCTCATCCTGGGCTATCTACACCCTCTACCCCAACATGCTCATCCTGGGCTATCTACACCTTCCACCCCAACATGCTCATCCTGGGCTATCTACACCCTCTACCCCAACATGCTCATCCTGGGCTATCTACACCCTCTACCCCAACATGCTCATCTTGGGCTATCTACACCCTCTACCCCAACATGCTCATCCTGGGCTATCTACACCCTCTACCCCAACATGCTCATCCTGGGCTATCTACACCCTCTACCCCAACATGCTCATCCTGGGCTATCTACACCCTCTACCCCAACATGCTCATCCTGGGCTATCTACACCCTCTACCCCAACATGCTCATCCTGGGCTATCTACACCCTCTACCCCAACATGCTCATCTTGGGCTATCTACACCCTCTACCCCAACATGCTCATCCTGGGCTATCTACACCCTCTACCCCAACATGCTCATCCTGGGCTATCTACACCCTCTACCCCAACATGCTCATCTTGGGCTATCTACACCCTCTACCCCAACATGCTCATCCTGGGCTATCTACACCCTCTACCCCAACATGCTCATCCTGGGCTATTTACACCCTCTACCCCAACATGCTCATCCTGGGCTATCTACACCCTCTACCCCAACATGCTCATCCTGGGCTATCTACACCCTCTACCCCAACATGCTCATCCTGGGCTATCTACAGCCTCCACCCCCACCCCAACATGCTCCTCCTGGGCTATCTACACCCTCTACCCCAACATGCTCATGCTGGGCTATCTACACCCTCTACCCCAACATGCTCATCCTGGGCTATCTACACCCTCTACCCCAACATGCTCATCCTGGGCTATCTACACCCTCTACCCCAACATGCTCATCCTGGGCTATCTACACCCTCCACCCCAACATGCTCATCCTGGGCTATCTACACCCTCTACCCCAACATGCTCATCCCGGGGTAGCTACACCCTCCACCCCAACATGCTCATACTGGGCTATCTACACCCTCTACCCCAACATGCTCATCCCGGGCTATCTACACCCTCTACCCCAACATGCTCATCCTGGGCTATCTACACCCTCTACCCCAACATGCTCATCCTGGGCTATCTACACCCTCTACCCCAACATGCTCATCCTGGGCTATCTACACCCTCTACCCCAACATGCTCATCCTGGGCTATCTACGCCCTCTACCCCAACATGCTCATCCTGGGCTATCTACTCCCTCTACCCCAACATGCTCATCCTGGGCTATCTACACCCTCAACCCCAACATGCTCACCCCGGGCTAGCTACACCCTCTGCCCCAACATGCTCATCCTGGGCTATCTACCCCCTCTGCCCCAACATGCTCATCCTGGGCTATCTACTCCCTCTACCCCAACATGCTCATCCTGGGCTATCTACACCCTCTACCCCAACATGCTCATCCTGGGCTATCTACACCCTCTACCCCAACATGCTCATCCTGGGCTATCTACACCCTCTACCCCAACATGCTCATCCTGGGCTATCTACACCCTCCACCCCAACATGCTCATCCTGGGCTATCTACTCCCTCTACCCCAACATGCTCATCCTGGGCTATCTACACCCTCTACCCCAACATGCTCATCCTGGGCTATCTACACCCTCCACCCCAACAGGATCATCCTGGGCTATCTACACCCTCAACCACAACATGCTCACCCCGGGCTAGCTACACCCTGAACCCCAACATGCTCATCCTGGGCTATCTACACCCTCTACCCCAACATGCTCATCCTGGGCTAGCTACACCCTCCACCCCAACATGCTCATCCTGGGCTATCTACACCCTCCACCCCAACATGCTCATCCTGGGCTATCTACACCCTCCACCCAAACATGCTCATCCTGGGCTATCTACACCTTCCACCCCAACATGCTCATCCTGGGCTATCTACACCCTCTACCCCAACATGCTCATCCTGGGCTATCTACAGCCTCCACCCCAACATGCTCATCCTGGGCTATCTACACCCTCTACCCCAACATGCTCATCCTGGGCTATCTACACCCTCTACCCCAACATGCTCATCCTGGGCTATCTACACCCTCTACCCCAACATGCTCATCCTGGGCTATCTACACCCTCTACCCCAACATGCTCATCTTGGGCTATCTACACCCTCTACCCCAACATGCTCATCCTGGGCTATCTACACCCTCTACCCCAACATGCTCATCCTGGGCTATCTACACCCTCTACCCCAACATGCTCATCTTGGGCTATCTACACCCTCTACCCCAACATGCTCATCCTGGGCTATCTACACCCTCCACCCCAACATGCTCATCCTGGGCTATCTACACCCTCCACCCCAACATGCTCCTCCTGGGCTATCTACACCCTCTACCCCAACAGGATCATCCTGGGCTATCTACACCCTCTACCCCAACATGCTCATTCTGGGCTATCTACACCCTCTACCCCAACATGCTCATCCTGGGCTATCTACACCCTCTACACCAACAGGCTCATCCTGGGCTATCTACACCCTCAACCCCAACATTCTCACCCCGGGCTAGCTACACCCTCAAGCCCAACATGCTCATCCTGGGCTATCTACACCCTCTACCACAACATGCTCATCCTGGGCTAGCTACACCCTCCACCCCAACATGCTCATCCTGGGCTATCTACACCCTCTACCCCAACATGCTCATCCTGGGCTAACTACACCCCTCCCCCAACATGCTCATCCTGGCTATCTACACCCTCTACCCCAACATGCTCATCCCGGGCTATCTACACCCTCTACCCCAACATGCTCATCCAGGGGTAGCTACACCATCTACCCTAACATGCTCATCCTGGGCTATCTACACCCTCTACCCCAACATGCTCATCCTGGGCTATCTACTCCCTCTACCCCAACATGCTCATCCTGGGCTATCTACTCCCTCAACCCCAACATGCTCATCCTGGGCTATCTACACCCTCAACCCCAACATGCTCATCCTGGGCTATCTACACCTTCTACCCCAACATGCTCATCCTGGGCTATCTACTCCCTCTAGCCCAACATGCTCATCCTGGGCTATCTACACCCTCTACCCTAACATGCTCATCCTGGGCTATCTACACCCTCTACCCCAACATGCTCATCCTGGGCTATCTACACCCTCTACCCCCAACATGCTCATCCTGGTCTATCTACACCCTCCACCCCAACATGCTCATCCTGGGCTATCTACACCTTCCACCACACCATGCTCATCCTAAGCTATCTACACCCTCTACCCCAACATGTTCATCCTGGGCTATCTACACCTTCCACCCCAACATGCTCATCCCGGGCTATCTACACCCTCTTCCCCAACATGCTCATCCCGGGGTAGCTACACCCTCTACCCCAACATGCTCATCCTGGGCTATCTACACCCTCTACCCCCAACATGCTCATCCTGGGCTATCTACACCCTCTACCCCAACATGCTCATCCTGGGCTATCTACACCCTCTACCCCAACATGCTCATCCCGGGGTAGCTACACCCTCCACTCCAACATGCTCATCCTGGGCAATCTACACCCTCCACCCCAACAGGATCATCCTGGGCTATCTACACCCTCTACCCCAACATGCTCATCCTGGGCTATCTACACCCACTACCCCAACATGCTCATCCTGGGCTATCTACACCCTCTACCCAAAAATGCTCATCCTGGGCTATCTACACCCTCTACCCCAACATGCTCATCCTGGGCTATCTACACCCTCTACCCCAACATGCTCATCCTGGGCTATCTGCACTCTCTACCCAAACATGCTCATCCTGGGCTATCTACACCCTCTACCCCAACATGCTCATCCTGGGCTATCTACACCCTCTACCCCAACATGCTCATCCTGGGCTATCTACACCCTCTTCCCCAACATGCTCATCCCGGGGTAGCTACACCCTCTACCCCAACATGCTCATCCTGGGCTATCTACACCCTCTACCCCCAACATGCTCATCCTGGGCTATCTACACCCTCTACCCCAACATGCTCATCCCGGGGTAGCTACACCCTCCACCCCAACATGCTCATACTGGGCTATCTACACCCTCTACCCCAACATGCTCATCCTGGGCTATCTACACCCTCTACCCCAACATGCTCATCCTGGGCTATCTACACCCTCTACCCCAACATGTTCATCCTGGGCTATCTACACCCTCTACCCCAACATGCTCATCTTGGGCTATCTACACCCTCTACCCCAACATGCTCATCCTGGGCTATCTACACCCTCTACCCCAACATGCTCATCCTGGGCTATCTACACCCTCTACCCCCAACATGCTCATCCTGGGCTATCTACACCCTCTACCCCAACATGCTCATCCCGGGGTAGCTACACCCTCCACCCCAACATGCTCATCCTGGGCTATCTACACCCTCTACCCCAACATGCTCATCCTGGGCTATCTACACCCTCTACCCCAACATGCTCATCCTGGGCTATCTACACCCTCTACCCCAACATGCTCATCCTGGGCTATCTACACCCTCTACCCCAACATGCTCATCCTGGGCTATCTACACCCACTACCCCAACATGCTCATCTTGGGCTATCTACACCCTCTACCCCAACATGCTCATCCTGGGCTATCTACACCCTCTACCCCAACATGCTCATCCTGGGCTATCTACACCTTCCACCCCAACATGCTCATCCTGGGCTATCTACACCCTCTACCCCAACATGCTCATCCTGGGCTATCTACACCCTCCAACCCAACATGCTCATCCTGGGCTATCTACACCCTTTACCCCAACATGCTCATCCTGGGCTATCTACACCCTCTACCCCAACATGCTCATCCTGAGCTATCTACACCCTCTACCCCAACATGCTTATCCTGGGCTATCTACACCCTCTATCCCAACATGCTCATCCCGGGCTGTCTACACCCTCTATCCCAACATGCTCATCCCAGGCTAGCTACACCCTCTACCCCAACATGCTCATCCTGGGCTATCTACACCCTCTACCCCAACATGCTCATCCTGGGATATCTACACCCTCTACCCCAACATGCTCATCCTGGGCTATCTACACCCTCTACCCAAAAATGCTCATCCTGGGCTATCTACACCCTCTATCCCAACATGCTCATCCTGGGCTATCTACACCCTCTATCCCAACATGCTCATCCTGGGCTATCTACACCCTCTACCCCAACATGCTCATCCTGGGCTATCTACACCCTCTACCCCAACATGCTCATCCTGGGCTATCTACACCCTCTACCCCAACATGTTCATCCTGGGCTATCTACACCCTCTACCCCAACATGCTCATCCCAGGCTATCTACACCCTCTACCCCAACATGCTCATCCTGGGCTATCTACACCCTGTATCCCAACATGCTCATCCTGGGCTATCTACACCCTCTATCCCAACATGCTCATCCTGGGCTATCTACACCCTCTACCCCAACATGCTCATCCTGGGCTATCTACACCCTCTACCCCAACATGTTCATCCTGGGCTATCTACACCCTCTACCCCAACATGCTCATCCTGGGCTATCTACACCCTCTACCCCAACATGCTCATCCTGGGCTATCTACACCCTCTACCCCAACATGCTCATCCTGGGCTATCTACACCCTCTACCCCAACATGCTCATCCTGGGCTATCTACACCCTCTACCCCAACATGCTCATCCCGGGGTAGCTACACCCTCCACCCCAACATGCTCATCCTGGGCTATCTACACCCTCTACCCCAACATGCTCATCCTGGGCTATCTACACCCTCTACCCCAACATGCTCATCCTGGGCTATCTACACCCTCTACCCCAACATGCTCATCCTGGGCTATCTGCACCCTCAACCCCAACATGCTCATCCTGGGCTATCTACACCCTCTACCCCCAACATGCTCATCCTAGGCTATCTACACCCTCAACCCCAACATGCTCATCCTGGGCTATCTACACCCTCTACCCCAACATGCTCATCCTGGGCTATCTACACCCTCTACCCCAACATGCTCATCCTGGGCTATCTACACCCTCTACCCCAACATGCTCATCCCGGGGTGGCTACACCCTCTACCCCAACATGCTCATCCTGGGCTATCTATACCCTCTATCCCAACATGCTCATCCTGGGCTATCTACACCCTCTACCCCAACATGCTCATCCCAGGCTAGCTACACCCTCTATCCCAACATGCTCATCCTGGGCTATCTACACCCTCTACCCCAACATGCTCATCCCGGGGTAGCTACACCCTCTACCCCAACATGCTTATCCTGGGCTATCTACACCCTCTATCCCAACATGCTCATCCTGGGCTATCTACACCCTCTACCCCAACATGCTCATCCCGGGCTATCTACACCCTCTACCCAAACATGCTCATCCTGGGCTATCTACACCCTCTATCCCAACATGCTCATCCCGGGCTATCTACACCCTCTATCCCAACATGCTCATCCTGGGCTATCTACACCCTCTACCCCAACATGCTCATCCTGGGCTATCTACACCCTCTACCCCAACATGCTCATCCTGGGCTATCTACACCCTCTATCCCAACATGCTCATCCTGGGCTATCTACACCCTCTACCCCAACAGGATCATCCTGGGCTATCTACACCCTCTACCCCAACATGCTCATCCTGGGCTATCTACACCCACTACCCCAACATGCTCATCTTGGGCTATCTACACCCTCTACCCCAACATGCTCATCCTGGGCTATCTACACCCTCTACCCCAACATGCTCATCCTGGGCTATCTACACCCTCTATCCCAACATGCTCATCCTGAGCTATCTACACCCTCTATCGCAACATGCTCATCCTGGGCTATCTACACCCTCTATCCCAACATGCTCATCCTGGGCTATCTATACCCTCTACCCCAACATGCTCATCCTGGGCTATCTACACCCTCCACCCCAACATGCTCATCCCGGGCTATCTACACCCTCTACCCCAACATGCTCATCCCGGGCTATCTACACCCTCTACCCCAACATGCTCATCCTGGGCTATCTACACCATCTACCCCAACATGCTCATCCCGGGCTATCTACACCCTCTATCCCAACATGCTCATCTTGGGCTATCTACACCCTCTACCCCAACATGCTCATCCTGGGCTATCTGCACCCTCCACCCCAACATGCTCATCCTGGGCTATCTGCACCCTCTACCCCAACATGCTCATCCTGGGCTATCTGCACCCTCTACCCCAACATGCTCATCCTGGGCTATCTACACCTTCCACCCCAACATGCTCATCCTGGGCTATCTACACCCTCTACCCCAACATGCTCATCCTGGGCTATCTACACCCTCTACCCCAACATGCTCATCCCGGGCTAGCTACACCCTCTACCCCAACATGCTCATCCCGGGCTATCTACACCCTCTACCCCAACATGCTCATCCTGGGCTATCTACACCCTCTACCCCAACATGCTCATCCCGGGCTATCTACACCCTCAACCCCGACATGCTCATCCTGGGCTATCTACACCCTCTACCCCAACATGCTCATCCCGGGCTATCTACACCCTCTATCCCAACATGCTCATCCTGGGCTATCTACACCCTCTATCCCAACATGCTCATCCTGGGCTATCTATACCCTCTACCCCAACATGCTCATCCTGGGCTATATACACCCTCTACCCCAACATGCTCATCCTGGGCTATCTACACCCTCTACCCCAACATGCTCATCCTGGGCTATCTACACCCTCTACCCCAACATGCTCATCCTGGGCTATCTACACCCTCTACCCCAACATGCTCATCCTGGGCTATCTACACCCTCTACCCAAACATGCTCGTCCTGGGCTATCTACACCCTCTACCCCAACATGCCAACATGCTCATCCTGGGCTATCTACACCCTCTACTCCAACATGCTCATCCTGGGCTATCTACACCCTCTACCCCAACATGCTCATCCTGGGCTATCTACACCCTCTACCCCAACATGCTCATCCTGGGCTACCTACACCCTCTACCCCAACATGCTCATCCTGGGCTATCTACACCCTCTACCCCAACATGCTCATCCTGGGCTATCTACACCCTCAACCCCAACATGCTCATCCTGGGCTATCTACACCCTCTACCCCAACATGCTCATCCTGGGCTATCTACACCCTCAACCACAACATGCTCATCCTGGGCTATCTACACCCTCTACCCCAACATGCTCATCCTGGGCTATCTACACCCTCTACCCCAACATGCTCATCCTGGGCTATCTACACCCTCTACCCCAACATGCTCATCCTGGGCTATCTACACCCTCTACCCCAACATGCTCATCCTGGGCTATCTACACCCTGTACCCCAACATGCTCATCCCGGGCTATCTACACCCTCTACCCCAACATGCTCATCATGGGCTATCTACACCCTCTACCCCAACATGCTCATCCCGGGCTATCTACACCCTCTACCCCAACATGCTTATCCTGGGCTATCTACACCCTCTACCCCAACATGCTCATCCTGGGCTATCTGCACCCTCTACCCCAACATGCTCATCCTGAGCTATCTACACCCTCTACCCCAACATGCTTATCCTGGGCTATCTACACCCTCTACCCCAACATGCTCATCCTGGGCTATCTACACCCTCTATCCCAACATGCTCATCCTGGGCTATCTACACCCACTACCCCAACATGCTCATCCTGGGCTATCTACACCATCAACCCCAACATGCTCATCCTGGGCTATCTACACCCTCTACCCCAACATGCTCATCCTGGGCTATCTACACCCTCCACCCAAACATGCTCATCCTGGGCTATCTGCACCCTCCACCCCAACATGCTCATCCTGGGCTATCTACACCCTCTACCCCAACATGCTCATCCTGGGCTATCTACACCCTCTACCCCAACATGCTCATCCTGGGCTATCTACACCCTCTACCCCAACATGCTCATCCTGGGCTATCTACACCCACTACCCCAACATGCTCATCTTGGGCTATCTACACCCTCTACCCCAACATGCTCATCCTGGGCTATCTACACCCTCTACCCCAACATGCTCATCCTGGGCTATCTACACCCACTACCCCAACATGCTCATCCTGGGCTATCTATACCCTCTACCCCAACATGCTCATCCTGAGCTATCTACACCCTCAACCACAACATGCTCATCCTGGGCTATCTACACCCTCTACCCCAACATGCTCATCCTGGGCTATCTACACCCTCTACCCCAACATGCTCATCCTGGGCTATCTACACCCTGTACCCCAACATGCTCATCCCGGGCTATCTACACCCTCTACCCCAACATGCTCATCCTGGGCTATCTACACCCTCTATCCCAACATGCTCATCCTGGGCTATCTACACCCTCTACCACAACATGCTCATCCTGGGCTATCTACACCCTCCGCCCCAACATGCTCATCCTGGGCTATCTACACCCTCCGCCCCAACATGCTCATCCTGGGCTATCTACACCCTCTGCCCCAACATGCTCATCCCGGGCTATCTACACCCTCCACCCCAACATGCTCATCCTAGGCTATCTACACCCTCTACCCCAACATGCTCATCCCGGGCTATCTACACCCTCTACCCCAACATGCTCATCCTGGGCTATCTACTCCCTCTACCCCAACATGCTCATCCTGGGCTATATACACCCTCTACCCCAACATGCTCATCCTGGGCTATCTACACCCTCTATCCCAACATGCTCATCCTGGGCTATCTACACCCTCTACCCCAACATGCTCATCCTGGGCTATCTACACCCTCTACCCCAACATGCTCATCCTGGGCTATCTACACCCTCTACCCCAACATGCTCATCCCGGGCTATCTACACCCTCTACCCCAACATGCTCATCCTGGGCTATCTAAACCCTCTACCCCAACATGCTCATCCTGGGCTATCTACACCCTCCACCCCAACATGCTCATCCTGGGCTATCTACACCCTCTACCCCAACATGCTCATCCTGGGCTATCTACACCCTCTACCCCAACATGCTCATCCTGGGCTATCTACACCCTCTACCCCAACATGCTCATCCCGGGCTATCTACACCCTCTACCCCAACATGCTCATCCTGGGCTATCTAAACCCTCTACCCCAACATGCTCATCCTGGGCTATCTACACCCTCTACCCCAACATGCTCATCCTGGGCTATCTAAACCCTCTACCCCAACATGCTCATCCTGGGCTATCTACACCCTCCACCCCAACATGCTCATTCTGGGCTATCTACACCCTCTACCCCAACATGCTCATCCCGGGCTATCTATACCCTCTACCCCAACATGCTCATCCTGGGCTATCTACACCCTCTACCCCAACATGCTCATCTCGGGCTAGCTACACCCTCTACCCCAACATGCTCATCCCGGGCTATCTACACCCTCTACCCCAACATGCTCATCCCGGGCTATCTACACCCTCCACCCCAACATGCTCATCCTGGGCTATCTACACCCTCTACCCCAACATGCTCATCCTGGGCTATCTACACCCTCTACCCCAACATGCTCATCCTGGGCTATCTACACCCTCTATCCCAACATGCTCATCCTGGGCTATCTACACCCTCTACCCCAACATGCTCATCCTGGGCTATCTACACCCTCTACCCCAACATGCTCATCCTGGGCTATCTACACCCTCTACCCCAACATGCTCATCCTGGGCTATCTGCACTCTCTACCCAAACATGCTCATCCTGGGCTATCTACACCCTCTACCCCAACATGCTCATCCTGGGCTATCTACACCCTCTACCCCAACATGCTCATCCTGGGCTATCTACACCCTCCACCCCAACATGCTCATCCCGGGCTATCTACACCCTCTACCCCAACATGCTCATCCTGGGCTATCTACACCCTCTACCCCAACATGCTCATCCTGGGCTATCTACACCCTCTATCCCAACATGCTCATCCTGGGCTATCTACACCCTCTACCCCAACATGCTCATCCTGGGCTATCTACACCCTCTACCCCAACATGCTCATCCTGGGCTATCTACACCCTCTACTGATACATGCACAAGAAAAAAGAGTGCAACACAATCCAGACCATAAAAGACTCTAAATCCAACGACCTGGCGGCACATTCTGTGCCCAGTGAAATCGGGGTATATACCCTGACATGCTCATACTGCAAGCACACTATAGCATGCACGCCTTCACAGTGAGCCGAGGGGACTAGCACACAAGCACACACACGTGCCCCCTCCATCATAGACAGACGCGTTTGCACTTTGCTCAGAGAAGAGAATAAACCCCCACCCATTCCAGAGCTAAGAATAGCTCGGGGTCAGCTGTTACTCTGTGACCTCTGACGGACCCTCCAGCTGGCTCTTCAGAGGACGAATGGGGGAGGGCGCCATTCTCAGAAAGACCTCGCAACCCCTCCTCCCAGGCTAGAAAGCAGGTGTCCTGCTGGAAAGGACCCACGGGAAATAGCAGGACGCCGAGGGTGATGCAGAGGAGGGGGCAGGGGGCAGGGGAGGGAAGGGAAGGGGAAGGGAAGTGAAAGGGCAGGAGAAACGAATATGCCCCTCTCGCTAATAAGGGAAGTTACAAATCAAAAAACCCTGCTTCTCCAAACACGTCACACTGATAACAAGTGCATGTCAGAGATTGCACCCAAGAGAAACGTGCAGGAGTGTCTCACAATCAAAGCTCGCACTCAACAGTCAGAGTCTAGCCTCTACCCAAAAAGAAATGCTGCACACACAGTACCCCTGTAAAAATAAACTACCTCCACAAGAAACGGAGTCAACATTTCCAGAGAATCAAGTGTTATTTTAGGTCTTTATGAATGTTATGTTCTGGCTCCGCGCGGAGTCAGAACTGTGTGGGCCTCTGAGGTAGGCCGCAGTTGCGCAGCTCCAGCCGGAGCGAAATGAAACACACCACATGTTGCTGGAGTCTGTGCCTGGAACTGCCTCCCTTGCGCGAGGGCGGGGCTTTTATTCAGACGCCCTGCGTCACCGCGTAACGGGGCGCAGGGCGGATGTAACATTCCTCCTTTATTATAAACAAACACAACAACTGAACATGCCCACACGAATGGGCCTATACTTATGAACTCAACAAATGCAAACGTTTTTCACTTTCACAGTTCTCAGAGTACAAACTACCACACACAGTCCTTGAGCCGAGCTGGCGGCTGGGGGGCGGTTCTCAGGCCATACCTGCCATCTCTCGAGGTGGTTTCTACTGTCTCATCAGATCTCTCACCTTCCACCTCCGGTTAACCCAGGTCCGGTTCACTCCACTGCTCCCACGTTCTGTCACCTGCATTTTCTTCGCCCTGGTGATTTTCATGTTCGTCCTCAATCAGCGGGGAATCCTCATCTTCTTAGGGACAGTCCCCATCAGCCAAAGGTTGTGCGGCACTGCCTTGAACCACGACGCGTTGCGCGTGACCTGACGGTGCCACCTTTGTACGGTTATCATGGTCCCTTGTGTCTCGCGGACGGTCCATGGGAGAGTCTCATAGCGGGAGTCCATCTTGGACTTTGTCGGGTTCCGTAACATGACCACCTGGTCGCCCACCTGGTGGTTGGAGGGTCGCGACCTCCTCTTGGCACTCATGTGTGCATTGGCGTCCCTTCTCCTTCTTTCGGTGCGCCCATCGTCAAGGTCGTCCGGTCTTCTGCTGGGGGATGTGGAATGGACAACCTTATGACGGTGCCAAACATGAGATCAGCTGGGGGGACACCAGTTTTGCAGTGCGGGGTGACCCTGTAGTTCCTCAGGAACCGATAGAGGTCGACTTTCCACGGACTGGCATTTGCCTTCGATAGCCTCAACACTTTGTTAATTGTTCTCATGAACCGTTCCACATCCCCATTCGCCTGGGGCCATCTTGGCATGATGTGGTGATACCGAATGTTCAGATCTTGCAAGTATTGTTTGAACTCCACCCTTTGGAAAGGTGCGCCATTGTCACTTTTGATCGTAGTGGGTAGTCCATGTGTCGCAAACATCTTCTTGATGGCGGGGATGACCACCTCCACCGCCGTGGATTCGACCACCTCGACTTTGGGGTATCGGGAGTGGTCATCGATAGCCACCAGGAGGTACAGGCCCTCTCGTAGTTTACAGAAATCAATGCTGATTGCGTCCCACCTGCCAGAGCCTCGCTCCGCCGATAGGATAGGTTCTGGATCAGGGGGTGCTCCGGTTATCAGGCAGGGTAGGCAGGTGTTGACTAGTTTTTCCACCTTTTCGACTATCCGTGGAAACCACACTCGGTGTCGAATTCGAGCCTTCGTTGTAGCCATCCCTTGGTGGCCCTCATGGGCGAGGGCCACTATCCAATCGTGCAGGCTTGGCGGAATGACGATGCAATTTCCGCGGAGCAACAGACCCTGCTCTATTATCGACAGATCCTGGCGGACGGTGAATGCTCCTGTGAGGAACGCCTTTGCCTCATCCGTCCTGCTGTACGTGTCTTTCATGAATGACCTCCAGTCACCCGAAATGATGGCATCTTTCACCAAGTCGCAGCAGGGGTCATTGCCTGTTTCCTCCGCGATGTCCTCAATGCTGACCGCCTTCGGCCTCATGGCCCGCACCACCTGGCAGATGTGCTCTTCGGTTTCTTCGGCCACCTGAGCCTCCTGTGGCGTTGCCGCTCTCGGGTGCCTGGAGAGAAAATCCGCCGGGTTGCCGCATCCCGGCTGATAAATGAACTCAAAATTGTACTGTTGGAGGTGTAGCAGCCACTTGGCTATTCTGGCCGGCGGGTGCGAGGAGGTGCCCATGAAGATTGGTAGGAGGGGTTTGTGGTCCGTAATCGCCGTGAACCTGCGGCCGTACAGATAGAGGTGGAAATGGCGGCACAGCCACAGTACAGCGATTGCCTCTTTCTTGATGTGAGGGTATCGCTGCTCTGTCGCCGTAAGAGCTCGCGATGCGTAGGCGATGGGTCTCTTTTCGCCATTCTTGGTGACCTGCATGAAGATTGCCCCTAGGCCGACAGGGCTGGCGTCCACATAGAGCTCAGTCGGGAGTGTTGTATCATAATACGCCATTCTCGTTTCCACGGAGAGCGACTCTTTAATACTCTTGAAGGCATCCTGGCAAGCTGTCCCCCATTCCCACTTCGCGTTGAGCTTTGTAAATTCTCGAAGGGGTTCCGATAAATTGGCCAGGTTTCGGATGAATCGCACACAGTACGTGGCCATCCCCAGGAAGCTGCGGACGTCGGTGGGTGTCCTGGGTGGGCTTGCAGCCTGTATGTCAGCGACCTTCTGGGGGTCCGGTGAGATGCCAGAACTGCTGAACTTGTAGCCGAAGAACGAAATCTCTGTCTTGAAAAACTCACATTTTTCCTTATGGATGGTTAGGCCTGCATCCTCCAATCGGTCCAGAAGCATCTGTAGCCTTCTCAAGTGTTCAGCTTTGTCCTGGGCGTGGATCAGGATGTCATCACTCACATTCAGGACACCTGGTATGTCCCGGATGACTTCTTGAATGGTCTGTTGGAAGACTTCGGCCGCCGAAGATATGCCAAAGCTTAGCCGCTTGTACCTTCGCAGACCCAAATGTGTGGAAAATGTTGTTATATACCGAGAGTCTTTGTGAAGCTTCAGCTGATGGTAACCTGCTTTCAAGTCAACCTTCGAGAAGACTCTCGATCCCGTGAGGTCAGCCACAATTTCATCAAGGGTTGGCGTGATGTGGCGCTCCTTCTTGATGGCAGTGTTCGGGAGACGCATGTCTATGCAGATGCGGACCTTTCCCGGCTGTTTGGGTTTCCTTGTGACCACCATCGGGGACACCCATGGGGCGGGCCCCGTCACCTCTTCGATGATGCCAGCTTCTTCCAACGCCTTCAGTTCTGTCTCCACCTGTTCGCGCATGTGGAATGGAGTCCTCCGATGTTTGACGGCCCTTGGCTGAACTGACTTATCAATGTGGAGCTTGATCGTCTTTCCTTTAAGACACCCAATCCCGTTTAGCAGGTTGGGATGTTGTGCCAAGAGTTCCTCGACCTCCTGGGCTTCCTTGATTTGATTGACGAACTGTACCAACCCCAGGTCGTCAGCCCCATCACCTCTCAGGAGGCACTCAATCCCTGCATTCACTACGTATATTTTGGACGGTAGCTTGTTTTCACCATGGCTGAGGGTGGTGCGGAATCTGCCAACCACCGGTAGCGGCTTTTTGCAGCCATATGCAAACAGAAGAGTTTCAGTGTTCTTGAGGGCTGGTCTTGGTTGCAATGTTTTGAAAGTACACGTGGGCATGACGTTCACTGGGGCTCCCATGTCTATGGTCATCCATATCTGCTGGTCTTGGATGGTGACCTGACATTTGCGCCTCCAGAGCCCTTTCTTCTGCGTAGCATGCCCACGATCCAAAGCTGACACTAGGTAGACTTTTCTGCCTTTGGTCTGCAGGTCTCTGCCGGGGTCCAGTTGAGTGCCTGTGATGTCATCCCCGTCTTCTTCGGTCGACGAGTTGGTCGTTTCGACGCGCCTTGTGACTGCTTGTTTCTTTTTCTTTGTTCCAGTCCTCTCCTGGGGGTTCTGCGGAGGCGGTAGTGGAGCGCCCGAAGAACAGCACACCTTGGCGTAGTGGTCTTTTCTGCCACATGCCCCACACGTGGTGCCTTGTGCCGGGCAATTTCGCCGTCCATGACGCGATCCACCACACCATCCACACTCTGTGGGCCCCGGGATCCGTGACTGCCATCTGGCCGGTGCGTAGTTGCCGCCAGATTCATCTCTATGTTGACTGTCTGTTGGTGACATGGGCCACCATGGACGACGCGAGGGCCGGTTGTAATTTTTGCAGAGTCATGCCCATGTTGGCAGCCCTGGCATGTACCAGCTCCCTTTGACGCCCCAGTTCCAGAATGTGCGTCAGGGAGATGCCTCTCTCACCCAGCACCAACCTTCTTAGTTTCTCGGATTGGATGCCGTTGATGAGTTGTCTCCGGATTTCTTTCTCGACATCCGTGAACTCACACGACATTGCCAGTTTCCTGAGCCGGGTGTGATAGGCATCCAAAGTCTCCTCTTCTGCCTGAAAAGTGGTGCAGAATATAAAAGTTTCATAATCAGGGTTGAGTTGCGGGAGAAAGTGAGCCGTCAGAGCGTCTTTCGATAGTTGATAAATGTCCTGGCCATCCGCAATGGTTAACGCGTTGAAAATGCGTAGCACCTCGTCACTCACGTTCAATAGTAGATGTGATCTCATCTTCCTGGACGATGTTACGTCTTTGCACTCCATAGCCAGCTCGAATTTTTGGAGCCACAGTTGCCACCGGGGGCCAACCGAGGATGGATCCATGAATGGGTCGAATGGCTGAATCATAGTAGAGGAGCTGCTTTGTGGGCGAGCTGGCGATGGCGTAACCGACAGATTTGCAGCGAGTCTGGAGGGTGTGCCAGGCCCTGGGGTGGACGTGCCGGTCGCCATCACGGCTGTCGTCGTCATTTCATGGTTCTGGAAAATTCTCCAAAAATTCACAGCCGTGAACGCACGCGGGCACTGCGTGTGCGGTAGGCCCACCGTCGAGGAGCGGTGCCAGTGGCACGTGGATGTCGGCCGGCCATGCGCAGCAGGAGGAATGAGATGGTCGGGCACCGAGCGCGTGTGCTGGGTCCCGTTTCCCTCGTCGCCAGTGTTATGTTCTGGCTCCGCGCGTAGTCAGAACGGTGTGGGCCTCTGAGGTAGGCCACAGTGGCACAGCTCTAGCCAGAGCGAAATGAAACACACCACACGTTGCTGGAGTCTGTGCCCGGAACTGCCTCCCTTGCGCGGGGTCGCGTAACAGGGCGCAGGGCGGATGTAACAATGAATACATTTTGGGTGTGTGTATGCCGTCCAAAACAGTTTGGATGCTCCCACAAAGTTCACTGGGGCTCATTACATGTTTGCAGGTCCAGAAAGTAAGTGCTGGTATGCCGGTATGCCGGCACTTTTCTGCACTCGCAAACTATAAGTTTGCCGGAGGGTGTTCACTGACTTACCTCCAGCTGTGGAGGAAAATCAGGTCCCCATAGGCAAAAAAACGTTTAATACCGTTACCGGCAGATTACAGGTGCCATTAAGGGTAGGTTAATCCGCATTCCATGGAGTCCCAGAAGACTCCATTGGGGGATTGCTGGTATTACCGGTACCGGTAATACTGGTGCTGGTAGTACCGGCTGTGTTTTGCTGGTGGGGTGCCTGACTTACCTCCAGCTATTGGCCACCCCACCGGCAGACTTGTAGTGTGCCGATCCGGAAACATAAACGGAATTGTCGGCACGTCAATTCCAGGCTGGCATACTTGTAATGAGACCCAGTAAGTACTCTCTTAACCAAACAGAACTAAAGACTCCAGGGAAGCGCGGCCCTTCAGCAAAAATGCCACTTTCCGCACATACAAACCTTCAAATGTATATACTGTGGTAGTTCAGACATAGGGAGCGGACAGGAAGATATGCTTCATAGGGAGCGGACAGGAAGACATGCTTCATAGGGAGCGGACAGGAAGACATGCTTCATAGGGAGCGGACAGGAAGACATGCTTCATAGGGAGCGGACAGGAAGACATGCTTCATAGGGAGCGGACAGGAAGACATGCTTCATAGGGAACGGACAAGAAGACATGCTTCATAGGGAGCGGACAGGAAGACATGCTTCATAGGGAACGGACAGGAAGACATGCTTCATAGGGAGCGGACAGGAAGTCATGCTTCATAGGGAGCGGACAGGAAGACATGCTTCATAGGGAGGGACAGAAAGACATGCTTCATAGGGAACGGACAGGAAGACATGCTTCATAGGGAACAGACAGGAAGACATGCTTCATAGGGAGCGGACAGGAAGACATGCTTCATAGGGAGCGGACAGGAAGACAAGCTTCATAGGGAGCGGACAGGAAGACATGCTTCATAGGGAACGGACAGGAAGGCATGCTTCATATGGAACGGACAGGAAGACATGCTTCATAGGGAACGGACAGGAAGACATGCTTCATAGGGAGCGGACAGGAAGACATGCTTCATAGGGAGCGGACAGGAAGACATGCTTCATAGGGAGCGGACAGGAAGACATGCTTCATAGGGAGCGGACAGGAAGACATGCTTCATAGGGAACGGACAGGAAGACATGCTTCATAGGGAGCGGACAGGAAGACATGCTTCATAGGGAGCGGACAGGAAGACATGCTTCATAGGGAACAGACAGGAAGACATGCTTCATAGGGAGCGGACAGGAAGACATGCTACATAGGGAGGGACAGAAAGACATGCTTCATAGGGAACCGACAGGAAGAAGTGCTTCATAGGGAGCGGACAGGAAGACATGCTTCATAGGGAACGGACAGGAAGAAATGCTTCATAGGGAGCGGACAGGAAGACATGCTTCATAGGGAAAGGAAAGGAAGAAATGCTTCATAGGGAGCGGACAGGAAGACATGCTTCATAGGGAGCGGACAGGAAGACATGCTTCATAGGGAACGGACAGGAAGACATGCTTCATAGGGAGCGGACAGGAAGACATGCTTCATAGGGAGCGGACAGGAAGACATGCTTCATAGGGAGCAGACAGGAAGACATGCTACATAGGGAGGGACAGAAAGACATGCTTCATAGGGAGCGGACAGGAAGACATGCTTCATAGGGAGCGGACAGGAAGACATGCTTCATAGGGAGCGGACAGGAAGACCTGCTTCATATGGAGGGACAGGAAGACATGCTTCATAGGGAGCGGACAGGAAGACATGCTTCATATGGAGGGACAGGAAGACATGCTTCATAGAGAGCGGACAGGAAGACATGCTTCATATGGAGGGACAGGAAGACATGCTTTCTAGAGAGCGGACAGGAAGACATGCTTCATAGGGAACGGACAGGAAGACATGCTTCATAGGGAGCGGACAGGAAGACATGCTTCATAGGGAGCGGACAGGAAGACATGCTTCATAGGGAGCGGACAGGAAGACAAGCTTCATAGGGAGCGGACAGGAAGACATGCTTCATAGGGAACGGACAGGAAGACATGCTTCATAGGGAGCGGACAGGAAGTCATGCTTCATAGGGAGCGGACAGGAAGACATGCTTCATAGGGAGGGACAGAAAGACATGCTTCATAGGGAACGAACAGGAAGACATGCTTCATAGGGAACAGACAGGAAGACATGCTTCATAGGGAGCGGACAGGAAGACATGCTTCATAGGGAGCGGACAGGAAGACAAGCTTCATAGGGAGCGGACAGGAAGACATGCTTCATAGGGAACGGACAGGAAGGCATGCTTCATATGGAACGGACAGGAAGACATGCTTCATAGGGAAAGGAAAGGAAGAAATGCTTCATAGGGAGCGGACAGGAAGACATGCTTCATAGGGAACGGACAGGAAGGCATGCTTCATAGGGAACGGACAGGAAGACATGCTTCATAGGGAGCGGACAGGAAGACATGCTTCATAGGGAGCGGACAGGAAGACATGCTTCATAGGGAGCGGACAGGAAGACATGCTTCATAGAGAGCGGACAGGAAGACATGCTTCATAGGGAGGGACAGGAAGAAATGCTTCATAGGGAGCGGACAGGAAGACATGCTTCATAGGAAGCAGACAGGAAGAAATGCTTCATAGGGAGCGGACAGGAAGGCATGGTTCATAGGGAACGGACAGGAAGACATGCTTCATAGGGAGCGGACAGGAAGACATGCTTCATAGGGAGCAGACAGGAAGACATGCTTCATAGGGAACAGACAGGAAGACATGCTTCATAGGGAGGGACAGGAAGACATGCTACATAGAGAGCGGACAGGAAGACATGCTTCATAGGGAACAGACAGAAAGGCATGCTTCATAGGGAACGGACAGGAAGACGTGCTTCATAGGGAACGGACAGGAAGACATGCTTCATAGGGAACGGACAGGAAGACATGCTTCATAGGGAGCGGACAGGAAGACATGCTTCATAGGGAACAGACAGAAAGGCATGCTTCATAGGGAACAGACAGGAAGACATGCTTCATAGGGAACGGACAGGAAGACATGCTTCATAGAGAGCGGACAGGAAGACATGCTTCATATGGAGGGACAGGAAGACATGCTTCATAGGGAGCGGACAGGAAGACATGCTTCATAGGGAGCGGACAGGAAGACATGCTTCATAGGGAGCGGACAGGAAGACATGCTTCATAGGAAGCGGACAGGAAGAAATGCTTCATAGGGAGCGGACAGGAAGACATGCTTCATAGGAAGCGGACAGGAAGACATGCTTCATAGGGAGGGACAGAAAGACATGCTTCATAGGGAGCGGACAGGAAGACATGCTTCATAGGGAACCGACAGGAAGAAGTGCTTCATAGGGAGCGGACAGGAAGACATGCTTCATAGGAAGCGGACAGGAAGACATGCTTCATAGGGAAAGGAAAGGAAGAAATGCTTCATAGGGAGGGACAGAAAGACATGCTTCATAGGGAGCGGACAGGAAGACATGCTTCATAGGGAACCGACAGGAAGAAGTGCTTCATAGGGAGCGGACAGGAAGACATGCTTCATAGGGAACGGACAGGAAGAAATGCTTCATAGGGAGCGGACAGGAAGACATGCTTCATAGGAAGCGGACAGGAAGACATGCTTCATAGGGAGGGACAGAAAGACATGCTTCATAGGGAACGGACAGGAAGACATGCTTCATAGGGAGGGACAGAAAGACATGCTTCATAGGGAACGGACAGGAAGACATGCTTCATAGGGAGCGGACAGGAAGTCATGCTTCATAGGGAGCGGACAGGAAGACATGCTTCATAGGGAACGGACAGGAAGACATGCTTCATAGGGAGCGGACAGGAAGTCATGCTTCATAGGGAGCGGACAGGAAGACATGCTTCATAGGGAGCAGACAGGAAGACATGCATCATAGGGAGCGGACAGGAAGACATGCTTCATAGGGAACAGACAGAAAGGCATGCTTCATAGGGAACGGACAGGAAGACATGCTTCATAAGGAACGGACAGGAAGACATGCTTCATAGGGAACGGACAGGAAGAAATGCTTCATAGGGAGCGGACAGGAAGACATGCTTCATAGGGAACGGACAGGAAGACATGCTTCATAGGGAACGGACAGGAAGACATGCTTCATAGGGAGCGGACAGGAAGACATGCTTCATAGGGAGCGGACAGGAAGACATGCTTCATAGGGAGCGGACAGGAAGACATGCTTCATAGGGAGCGGACAGGAACACATGCTTCATAGGGAACGGACAGGAAGACATGCTTCATAGGGAGCAGACAGGAAGACATGCTTCATAGGGAACGGACAGGAAGACATGCTTCATAGGGAGCGGACAGGAAGACATGCTTCATAGGGAGCGGACAGGAAGACATGCTTCATAGGGAACAGACAGGAAGACATGCTTCATAGGGAGCGGACAGGAAGACATGCTACATAGGGAGGGACAGAAAGACATGCTTCATAGGGAACCGACAGGAAGAAGTGCTTCATGGGGAGCGGACAGGAAGACATGCTTCATAGGGAACGGACAGGAAGAAATGCTTCATAGGGAGCGGACAGGAAGACATGCTTCATAGGGAAAGGAAAGGAAGAAATGCTTCATAGGGAGCGGACAGGAAGACATGTTTCATAGGGAACGGACAGGAAGACATGCTTCATAGGGAGCGGACAGGAAGACATGCTTCATAGGGAGCGGACAGGAAGACATGCTTCATAGGGAGCAGACAGGAAGACATGCTACATAGGGAGGGACAGAAAGACATGCTTCATAGGGAGCGGACAGGAAGACATGCTTCATAGGGAGCGGACAGGAAGACATGCTTCATAGGGAGCGGACAGGAAGACCTGCTTCATATGGAGGGACAGGAAGACATGCTTCATAGGGAGCGGACAGGAAGACATGCTTCATATGGAGGGACAGGAAGACATGCTTCATAGAGAGCGGACAGGAAGACATGCTTCATATGGAGGGACAGGAAGACATGCTTCATAGAGAGCGGACAGGAAGACATGCTTCATAGGGAACGGACAGGAAGACATGCTTCATAGGGAGCGGACAGGAAGACATGCTTCATAGGGAGCGGACAGGAAGACATGCTTCATAGGGAAAGGAAAGGAAGAAATGCTTCATAGGGAGCGGACAGGAAGACATGCTTCATAGGGAACGGACAGGAAGAAATGCTTCATAGGGAGCGGACAGGAAGACATGCTTCATAGGGAACGGACAGGAAGACATGCTTCATAGGGAGCGGACAGGAAGACATGCTTCATAGGGAGCGGACAGGAAGACATGCTTCATAGGGAGCGGACAGGAAGACATGCTTCATAGGGAGCGGACAGGAAGACCTGCTTCATATGGAGGGACAGGAAGACATGCTTCATAGGGAGCGGACAGGAAGACATGCTTCATATGGAGGGACAGGAAGACATGCTTCATAGAGAGCGGACAGGAAGACATGCTTCATAGGGAGGGACAGGAAGACATGCTTCATAGAGAGCGGACAGGAAGACATGCTTCATAGGGAACGGACAGGAAGACATGCTTCATAGGGAACGGACAGGAAGACATGCTTCATAGGGAGCGGACAGGAAGACATGCTTCAACCAGTTTTATTAAAGAAAAGAAAACCTCAACTAACCCTAGAGCTGTAGTGATGGGATTCCCTAACTTGTAAAGAAAATAATAAAATGGTGCTCATCGGGTGTCTCATACAAATTCATCCTCTGTCCAAACCCAAGCTAGCCTATGTTATATACCTACCAGTAATAACCTAAATACCATAAACTCGTACCTTAGTAAGTTGGTTCCCACGATACCCCGTTTTGGGTGGCTGATTCCTAACCCCCACCCACTTGTGTCTTTGGTTTCCTCTCACAGGCCCCGGCGTGCGGATAGAGTTCAAAATCTGGGTCCTTCAAATCTTTCTCTTTACTTGGAGCAGGTAGCTCAGGAGCCTTGGGTAGGTGTTCATAGCAAACGCCAAAGCTCATCTTGTATTTAGTTGGCCAAACCTTCTCCTGGTTATCTTTGAGCCCCACATGGGCTGTCTTACCCTCCCAGCTGTCTCTGTACTGGATAGTGTCCACCCCCTCAGGTAGAGTACTCTATGTCTCAGCCCCTCATGGGATATCCGACCTTGTGACAGCCCCTCGTGAGCTTTCCCACCTGCAGGGCTCAGGTTAAGGGTACACGTGGGTGGATGAGTCGCCCATTTGTTTCAGAAGTTCCCCCAGCACCCACCCCACCAGCCTGAGAGACAGCAGTATTAGGACCAAAGACGTAATACTTAGCAATACGAAGACAGTAAACTCAGGACAACCCGTCAATAGGACCCTTACCCTAAACTATAGCTACTCCCAACAGACCTATTCACAGCAAACATCTAGGGAACAGGAAACCCCTTACCACTAGCCCCAACCCAGAGGTTAGAAACAGAATAAGCACTAGGATGTCTCGTCAACAGCATTCCCAACCTGAACTATTCAAAGCTTCCACTGACCAGTGTCACACTAGATAACAAGACAATAGATACTACCAACGCAGTTCCACGCCCGGAGTAATGGCTCAGACACACCTCCCACCCATACAATACTCCCCATGACACAGCTGGATACGCAAAGCACCACCACAGTGAGACAGCCCATAAGGAACCAACTACAACCCCACCTGCAAGGATACATCTTAAACGGAACCAGAAGTACCTGAACCATGATACAGACCCCACTAACCCAACCCTCACTTTTCTCCATACGTAACCCACACAAAACTCACACAACCATTTCTCTCCCAGCAATCCGCATGCACTTTACCATGCCGCATCAACACATAGACAGCACCCACAGCACACGAGGCTTCACCCGATCCGATACTTGCACCAAAGCCCAGCACTCGGTGTATACCGAGCTGGAGCCGCCAACTGCACACCACCTCTCCTACTCTCCTACTCCCCTCTTCCCAACTAACCTACCCACCCTCCTTCTTGTTTACAGATCTACCAGAGCGCCTGGGGACCAATTCCGTTGGTGACGGTGCGCTATATAAGTACCTTTAACATAACACAACATAACTTTGATCAGAGGGCAGATTGATATGCTAATTTCAGGTGACACCACATTCAATTAGTACGTTAATGAGTCCCCCCACTTTTTTTTCAGGACTTGACCCCTGCCCACCTGTGATGATTCACAGGATCTCGTTACATCTCCCCAGAGGGGAGCCCTTCTCTGTGAGGTTAGGGAGGTGAGCCCACTACGCGATATTCCCCCTAGGGGTGGCAGAAAGTGGGACCTCACAGGGAGAGACACCCCTCTTGGGTCAAGGAGTCCAGTTCTGTCAATGAACTCCCTAGACCTGTTTATCAGGAGTCGACAAGAATATCTGAAGACCACTCAAGTCACTCCAAACCAGTTACTATCTGTCACTGCAATATCGCCAAGAATCCACCTAATCAGGCCAGTTGTACTGTGAAGAAGAAGAATGTGAGAACCACAGCCAACCACACTAGGACGAAGAAGATAAACCTAAGAGCCACAAGTCCTCAAGAGAAGGAAACAAAGGACTGTGCTGATATGCTAGGGAGGACCCAGTATTGTCTAATAAAAAGAAAAGAAGGGCCAGTGAGGTTTGTCACTAGCGCATGAGAAGTTGAAAACAGGGCTGAGGAAGAAGCCAGGGGATGCTAACAGGTCCTGAGCAAAAAGGACGACGGAAAGCTATCGAAGGAGGCACGGAGAAGGCAGGGAGCCATGCTTGGGAAGAACCTGGAGGCAGTGGCGTGCCCAAGAAAGGTAAGACCGGTTGGTCCTTGAACGTTGCCAAGACCATACCAGAAAGGACTCCAGAACGACTGAAGCAGTTGTGCCAGAAGGAGGAACCTGAACGCAAGGGAAGAACCGGTGACGCCTACCCAATTCAAAAGAGGTAATGGGGAATGGGTGGGAGATCTGGGTGGGGGTTTGGTTAGAAAGAGTGTGAAGATTACCAAGGGACTAATCATACTTGTCACAGTACAAGTAACTGTTGGAAAGAGAGTGAAGATTACCAAGCGACTAATAATATTCGTCCCAGTACAAATAACAATTGCAAAGAGAGTGAAGATTACCAAGAGACTAATTATACTTGTCCCAGTATAAGTAAATCAAGAAAGGAGAGTGAAGACTACCAGGGGACCAATCATACTCATGCCAGTACATGTGAATATTGGAAGAGAGTAGAGACTGCCAAGGGACCAGTCAGGCTCATCCCCGTAAAAGGGATTACGCTAAACCAAGTAAGGCACTCCATGAAAGCCTTCTGATGTACTTCCAGAAAAGTATTTAGACTTGTAAAGAGACACTGCAAGATTTAAAGAAAAAGCAGGAAGGAAATCATGATTTCTGGCACAAGGGAAGTTTTTATAAAGAAGACAAGAGGCACCCCAGGAGGGGTAAAATCTCCCTTGAAGAATTAAAATAACTCTTAGATGACAATACCAGAAGTCAACCCAAGATAGAACTGTTTAGGCTATAGAAGTTTGCCCAGGGCAAGGGAGTCATTCACCTGGACCCCTCTTTTTTTTAGTGCTAGGGGCCACAATAAGATCGTTTTGGGTGGAGGGCGGGCTGTTGAGTTGGACAACCTCACTAATGACGAGCACCCTAGTTAGTTAGGTGTTAGGTAGGGAAAACACCTTATTACTAGAGATAGATAAGCCTTTTATTTATTATTTCAATAAACAAACCTGCATAAATACCACCAATTTGTCTCCTTATTTTGGCTTACCACAGGTCTCACAGGCTGTCTGAGTCTCTGGTTGCTTTCAGGCAGTTCTGACTGTTAGTCACTTGTGGTCTTTTGGCTTTCTCACCCCGGCATGGGATACAGGGATTGTCACCCCGTTTCAGGCAGTTCTGACTGTTGGTCCCTCGTGGTCTTTTGGCTTTCTCACCCCGGCATGGGATACAGGGATTGTCACCCCGGTTCAGGCAGTTCTGACTGTTGGTCCCTCGTGGTCTTTTGGCTTTCTCACCCCGGCATGGGATACAGGGATTGTCACCCCGGTTCAGGCAGTTCTGAATATTAGCCCCTCTTGGGATTTTGGCTTTTTCACCTCAGAGTGCGTTATGGGGATTGTCACCCTGGATCAGGAAGTTCTCAAGGTAAGCCCCTTGTGGGTTTTCAGCTTTCTCTCCGCGGTGTTGGGCATGGGGACTGCTATCCCGGGTTCAGGTAGTTCTCAATGCTAGCCCCTCGTGGGCTTTTGGGTTTCTATCCCAGGCATGGGCTATCTGTTGCTCTGTCCGCCTGATTCCTGGTTCGCGTACCTGCTTTGCTTGGGCTTCCCGTAGCCGAGGTGGTGATGGTGTGGTTCCCAGTCATCTTGTAGACACCACTGAGATGGGTGGCCTTCAGGGTTCGTCCTCTGGCGGTCCGGCATCAGCTCCAGCCAGCTCGAGGCCTAACTCCAAGGGCCAGCATTCCACGAGTCTGTCACCTGCACCGCGGTTCCTTCCGGATCATGGGATTGATGACTGACTCTGTCTACCGCCAGCACAGCACCTCCTCTGTGCCATGGCTCCGTGATTGCACAGCTCTTTGTCCTGCTTCGTCTGGTGTAGGTCTCTGCCTCTTCCCTCTCTCTCTACAGATGCCCAGGCCTGAGAGAAGTGACAAACCATCACCATTATAGCAGAGGAATGTAAATAAATGCCCTGATCATGCCAGCTGAGGGTAGTGGGAAGGAGCCTAGGATGGGCCTGAGAGAAGTGTCACACCATTATACCAGAAGAATGGAAATAATTTGCCTGGTCATGCCAGCTGAGGGTAGCGGGAAGGAGCCTAGGCCTGAGAGAAGTGACAACCCATCAGCATTATACTAGAAGAATGGAAATACATGGCCTGATCATGCCAGCTAAGGGTAGCAGGAAGGAGCCTAGGATGGGCCTGAGAGAAGTGTCACACCATTATACCAGAAGAATGGAAATAAATTGCCTGATCGTGCCAGCTGAGGGTAGCGGGATGTAGCATGGGATAGGTCTGAGAGAAGTGTCACACCATCACCATTATAGCAGAGGAATGGAAATAAATTGCCTGATCATGCCAGCTGAGGGTAGCGGGATGTAGCATGGGATGGGCCTGAGAGAAGTGACAACCCATTACCATTATACCAGAAGAATGGAAATAAATTGCCTGATCATGGCAGCTGGGGGTAGCAGAAAGATGCCTAGGCCTGAGAGAAGTGACAACCCATCACCATTATACCAGAAGAATGGAAATAAATTACCTGATCATGCCAGCTGAGGGTAGCGGAAAGGAGCCTAGGATAGGTCTGAGAGAAGTGTCACACCATCACCATTATAGCAGAGGAATGGAAATAAATTGCCTGATCATGCCAGCTGAGGGTAGCGGGATGTAGCATGGGATGGGCCTGAGAGAAGTGACAACCCATCACCATTATACCAGAAGAATGGAAATAAATTACCTGATCATGGCAGCTGGGGGTAGCGGAAAGATGCCTAGGCCTGAGAGAAGTGACAACCCATCACCATTATACCAGAAGAATGGAAATAAATTGCCTGATCATGCCAGCTGAGGGTAGCGGGAAGGGGCCTAGGATGGGCCTGAGTGAAGTGTCACACCATTATAACAGAAGAATGGAAGTAAATTGCCTGATCATGCCAGTTGAGGGTAGCAGGAAGTAGCCTAGGATGGGCCTGAGAGAAGTGACAAACCAACAGTACCGGTAGGCTTACCGGCACTGTTGTTACCGGACCGGCACAGTCATAATGAGGCCCTATGAGTTTCAGCTTTGTCAAATTGTACGTTGCAACACGCAATATGCATAGCATGGCAATTAAAGACCCATTCCAAAAGACATCAAACATCACAACACTATACCTCTACAAGCAACTTACATAAAACACCCAGGGCCAATGCTTCCTAGCAATACAGGCCCATGAGGCTCCCCTTCAAACACTAATGCCTCTTTGCTCTTAACACAGCGTTTTGAATAGAATGCGTTCTCAAACAGGCAGCCAGTGTACGTTTATCCTTGCTGAGGAGACGGGGTCGCTTTTTTCCATGTTTACAGCTGCTCTTAGCGCATTATTCTGTATGACTTGAAGTTTTTTGATGTTGTAGGCAGTAGTGCCAGCGGAGAAGGCATTGCAGCAGTCTAGTCTGGAGTCTATAAGGGCTCTAGTAATAGTGATGCAGCCGTCCACCGAGAGGAAAGGTCTGCGGGGATTTGTGAGCTTTGTAGTGTATGCTGCGGAAGAGGAGATGGCGTTTACTTGCCTGGTTAGAGAGAGAGAGAGGAGTCGAGGTACACCCCCAGGGTGTTCACTTCTTTGGAAACTGGTATGGTGATTCTGTCAATAATGAAAGACCTGTATGCTCTATCCAGTTTGTTTAGTTGTGTCTGTGAGCCAGTCAACATTGAGGCATAATGAGTGTAGCGCCATCCAAGTCGGAATAGATCTGTAGATAGAATTCAGCGTAATAGTGTCTTTGTCATAAGTGCCATAGATGGGAAGGAGGATCTGGGTATAGTCCGAATAGTTGGTGTAAGAGATACCCTGTGTGTTAAGGAGGTCATAGAGTGGTTTTGTTAAAATGTATAGCGTAGGTGACACGCATGAGCATTATGGGACTCCACAGGTGACTGGGGCTGCAGGGGCCACGGAAGAAGTTGAAAACCCTCTTATGGTTCTGTTTGGGAGAAAGGATGAGATCCAGGCAGTAGCTTTGGGCAAGAGTGACCTGCGGTTGCAAGGCATTGGCAGAGAATATTATGATCTGCCACGGCATAGGCAGATAAAAGGTCTAACAGTAGCAGGAGCGCTAGTTTACTGTTGTCTTTGTGCTCATCTATTTGTAACCATGCATATAATATCAAGTTGGTTTCTTATGTTATTTGTGTATTTTTCAAGGCATTGATAGAGAAATTAATTATTCAGTTTTTGTAAACCCAACCTTAATAAATATTTGTGACCTATCGTGAGGAACTCAACCATCCGCACGGGGCGAGTGAGCTCGCCTGGGCTTTTTGATTTTTTAATGAAAGAAAATGAATAATGGGAGATCAACCTCTGAGGACTGTATGAGGCCATTCCACACACAGTCTATCTGCTTCCAGCACAAAACACATAGTCACGTGCACTCCGGGAAGACACAGCCTACAGGTGTCGTCTTCCCCTGTCATATTCAGCTGGAATGCGACAGCCTGGGTACATCAAAGCATCTCAAGGAGGGGGAAGGCACACCATCCTCCAGCATGGGCAGCCTCATTTAAATATCAAAGGCCCCATGGATGTGCATTCCTTTTGTCCTCCGGCTGGTGGCAGTGCATAATAACGAGATAATTGAGGTAAGCCTGCTGAGTGGGCTTGGTTGCCGAAGAGACAACAGGATGGCGGTACTGACATCCCTTTCGTATGCAATGTGTCAACTTGAAGCTAGTTCCCAACTCTCTGTATGAAAAGCGGTGAATGGTCTGTCTGCGTCCAGCAGTTACCACGGGCGGCCCTGCAGAGCAGACCCCTTTCAGATGGGAGAAGTATTTGGTTTGGAGGAGACAGGAAGTCTGCTCCCAGCACAATCTTTAGGGGAACCTTGTGCTTTAATCAAGACTCACACAGGGCTCAATTAACCAGAGAGGCACTTTGATCTACACCAGACAGGGAGATGGACATATGTTGTCACCCCCTTGTCTGTCCTGTTGCAGAGCACTCTGGTCCTGACCTCATGCATAACAGAAGACTGTTGGTGGGGACCCAGGATTGGTTCATTAAGGTAGGCTTAGCCTGCACCAATCACTGGGGTCCATTTGGCTTTAAAAGAGGGCTGAACCCCTCACTTAGCAGATCATCTGAAGACTTTGAAAGGAGTAAGAAGAAGGACTCATTTGGACCTGAGCTGAAGGTACAGACTACCTTACATCTTCTGCCAGTGAAGCAAGGCCAGGAGTTCCAAGATCCCTCCCCTAAACATTTACCAGGGAACAGAGGGAGATACTGGACTCAGAGGATCCATCCAGCAGCTCCAGAACCAGTACCCAGCCAGCGCACAGCGTGCCCTGCTAGGATCTGCCAGCAAGCTTCCTAGGTGGGAAGTGCCAGAGAGTCTCTGGACAAAAGACAAGGCTGTTGACTGCAATTACTCTCCTGAGATTTGGGCCGTCTGCCTTGAAAGGACACGAGCCCCGCGAAGAAGCTATGAGGAGTGCCACACAAGCATCATCCAGTGCCCATCTTTTAAGGACATTTTCGAGACAGTCGAACCCTCGAACCACATCCGGCTGCACCGCTGACTGTTGTCACGCTGCAGTCACCAGAGCCATCCGAGATGCCTCGACCAGCATTCCAGATCCACCAACCAGCACAGAGACAACGATTCTTGGCTCTGACCTGCCACACCGGACAGCCTGCAGACGTTCATCCAGCCTTGCTAGCCAAACTACCTGCCACCTAGTACCCGCAGCGGTCTCCTGCCACTAACTCTGTCTCAAGGGCTGCAAAGCACCCTGGAACCGCCTCAATGCTGTTGAGCACCAAGAAGTTCTTCGGCACCAGGTACATTGTGGTTCTGCACCCCAGGTCCTTCTCCGAAGGCCCCTAAAGACAGTTACGACCCTTAGCCCCCTTGGTGTTGAAACCGAATAACCTTGAACTATAGGACTGATTACTTTACCAACTACCGTCCTGTCAGTATCCAGAGTGCATCCCGTTTCCTTCATGAAACTGTCTGTCCTCTGTGTTCCTTTACAGGGTGGTCGTATTTGTAGTGTGCTAGAACTATCCGTTGTAGTAGTAATAAAGTAGATATTTTTATACAACCTTGACTGGACAGTCCCTTTTATCATTGGGTAATAATTGTATTTTCGCTGTGTTGCAACTATCCAACGATCCACGACCTTACGGAGGGAGATAAGCCTGCCGTTCAGTCCATGTTACCAAAATTGGACAAGGGGGTCTTATAATTCACTTGTATTCCAATCTGTTTGAATCCCTTCTGGTGTAGTAGAGGTGTCTGGTTGATTGATGGTTTAGAAACCGATATTCATCCCTCGACCACTGGTGCCCCGGAGGTTGATTCGTCACACCTATCACTGGAAAGATATGAGTGCCTGGAGACTGCCCCTGGGTGGTAGCGATGTATGCTATAAATCAACATAACATAACAAGATACGTAGACAAGTGGTTAAAGCACAGCCTGGGTCCAAATACTGATTTCACCACTTTAACGAAATGTGTCATCCTGGCCAAATCATTTAATCTCACTGAGCCTGATCAGCTGACATTGGGTGTCGCTAGAAGTGATTTAGTTTGCAATTTTTCCTATGAAGAAAAATCCTCTGGTTTACTAAACTATTGAGTTGATGAATAGTGAATATGTATATATTGCACAGCACATTATTTTCTTGGCTTACGCGTGAAAACTTATATGTCTGCACCAAAGGTATCCTAGAGTATTGAAGACTGATGTCACTGCTTGTTATGTTATTTACTGCAATGTCACTTCTGATCATGTCAATCCATATCTTGCCAATTAGGGTTCTGCATCACTTTTGCTGGACAGGTCCAGAAGACAAATTAGAACATATCATTTCCTTGTATGCCTAACAGTCCCACAGTGTTGTGATGTTGTTCTGTGTGTGTGTTCAAGAGCCTCAGGGAAGAGGGTGGGCAAGCGGCTGTCCCTATTTGGGCTTCTACATAACAATATATTTATTTCACGGCATTAAATGTGCACTTTGGCTTGTGTGAATGTTACTTGCGGCACTTTGCTGGCTGCTGTCACCTTAACTGAACACTTTAAATGTGCGCTTTGCAGCAGGTTACATGCAGGCTTTGATAGCATTCAGCAGTGGTATCACCCTTTTGCCTTTACTCTGGTTTCATCTGCCTAATGTACCTTGCTGACAGAGCAATTGCTAATTTTCAGTGGCAGTTTAGTGTTTCGGCTCCCCTCAGGCTGCCTGCCCTGTGAGATTAAAAAACATTTCTTTGTATCCATCCATTCTTATTCAAGCAACCCAAGGGTGTCCGCCCCGTAGCTGTAGGCAAGGGAAGGCCCAATCATGTTGAAATGGGCTCCAACAATCCCTGACAAATGTTTAGCCGGGCCCTGCGAGCAAGCGCTAAGACTGCTCTCTATTATTCCCGTGCCTGACTCTCAGCAAGGAGGGATGAAGGCATGTGTGTGTTAGGGCTGGTGTGAAGAGGATGGAAAAGTGTCGGACCAGGACACGGCAGGGCCCGCTCGCCATGTGTCTGTCATCTGAGTGCTCCATCCGCCTTGTGAGTAGCAATGGGAAGAGGAGTGTCATCGTGGCAGGAGGAGGAGTATTGGATGGAGGAGTGTAGTAATAGGATTAGTAACAGCGTGGGACGAGTAGAAGTGGTAGAAAAGTTAATATCATAAAATGGAGGCCAATCTAGGTGAAGTGCAACATCGATGAGTCAAAGAGAAGGCAGAAGGAGGAGGGTGGGTGAGATAGGGAAAGTAGAAAGGTCATGGTCTTCATGGTGGGATCGATGCCTTAAGGAGCACTGGAAAATGAGCCGGGGCTCATCAAGGGTGCGTGACCTATAGGCAGGGAGCGTATGCCGGCTTGTTAGGCCACGCCCCCTTGACCCGCTCTGGTTCAATGGGCTACAGGCACCCCCGCCAGGCAGCCTTTTGTAGAGATCAGTTCCCTCTCCCCCATAGGCGAGAGGGTGCTGATCTCTGCATTTAATTGCTATAAGCTTGCCTGTCAGGTGACAGCGCCTCGCCATTTTAGCCTTAATGGTGGCGCTGCCCCTCGCCAGGCTGGGGAGGAGAAGAGTCACCATTTAGGCTGAAAAAGTGTGGCTGCTGAAATCCGAGGCTTTTTTTCCTAAAGCCTGAACCTCCTACGAATGAGCAGGAGCTTAAAAAAAGGCCTCTGCTTAAAGCAGCCTCACCTTTCTTCCATAATGGTGGTGCCGGCCCACGAGCATCTCTTGCTTGGAGGAATGCCTTGCAGGTGTGACGCCACCATTATGCATTTTTTTTTGTGAAGCCTGAAGCTCTCGCACATGAGTGAGAGCTTCAGGCTTTAGAAAAAAAAGGCTTGTCCGGTAGCAGCCGGTGCTGCCAGGGGAGATTAGTGAGCCCTGGCAGGGCCCGCCTCGGAACGAGATTTCTGAGCCTGCCGGGGCTTGGCTCGGCTAGCCCGGGCGCGATTGAACCTAGTCAAATACCACAGGGCAAGGCACTCTCCCAATTCCAGTAGGAGGCTCTGGCAGCCCCAAAGGGAGCCTTGGATACGGTGGAGGGTCTTTAAGCTAACACCACAGTTCACATTACCCTTTATCACACTGGGGCTGTAGCAATCAGTAGCTCTAACCTGGGGTTAAGGACGAGTGGGCTTGGGTGGAGAGGGAAACAGATGAGAGAGGGGGCTGGGCCTAGGCCGCACAAAATCATCCAAAAAAAACGTAAACGGGCCTTGACACTCGGAGTTTTTTTTCTGTGCTATCGAATACATCTCGCCAACAGACGCACTGACCCATCGCACTAGCTTCACGCGGCTGCAATGTGCACGTTACACACAGAGATGAACAACAGGCGCGTTAGCACACTGAGCAATAGTTCATTGTCTCATTTCTTATGCTTAACAATAATTTTACAACTGATGGGTATACTATATCCCCCAGGGGTCAACCCTTTCGTCACCTTACTGTGTAGCACTAACCAACTTGTACTACAACAGTCCCAGCACGTGCTATACCGGTAGTGTTGTTCACTTGTTGCGTCCAATCGGCTGCTTTATTCGTACTTCCTTTCCCACACCTCGTGACGATCATGCGCCACTCGGCTGCATACATACAGCTCCCGCCATGAGGACGGAGGGTGCAGCGGCCGCTTGGTGTCGCTGTTGCAGCATTGCCGCTGCTCCCGTTCTCTGAAGGCAGGATGTTGGCAAAGGCGCTGCTTCTCGCTGCAGGCTAGTTTTAAAGTTCATAGATCGGGAACGCCCCTGTTTCCGAGGCCGCTAGAGCCCCCCTCCCCTCCCATCCCCGGGCTGCTTCCAAAAATAACTGCCCTCCTGATCCAGGGTCGTCCCTGAGCTGATACAGCCATCTGGCTCCGCAGCCGATAACTCGCTGCTACTCAAGTTCCAGAGCTTGGCCTCTCTGCTGCTAGGCTATTTGCGAGTCAGTGAAGCCCCCCCCCCCCCACTTCTGCGTCAGGTGGGCTCCTTACTAAGCCCTTCCCTTGAGCTCCATACGTCCTTACGAGGCCTAGAGCTTAAAGGGTGAGCTCCCTGTTCTCACTGCAAGCCTAGGCTGCAAGTGGGGTCCAGAGGCGAGCGACCACCAGGCACACTCACTCCATTTCCCTGGGGTGGAAAATCTAGGGGGCGGTACTTATCATAACAGAAGAGCTGCCAAATAAAAGATTTACAAACAGCCCCAGAACTCAGCACTCCTACCTCCAAGAATCGTTGAAGTGTCGTCCAGGGTTCGGCTCGGGAGGATAGCTCAGGGGCAACGCGCTATCCTTGGAAGCAAGACGACGTGGAGCAACACAGCTTCGATCCCCGCTTAGAAACCTCTGGGTATTTAGCACGTTATAAATAACTCATTACAGTTACAGTAAATGTATCCTTGGAATCACAGGCCTTTCGTTAGCCATTAATAAGGACGTCACTAATAGGGAGAGAGTGCACATTAAAAATGATGAGAAGGATAAGACAGAGAGCTGTTCTAGTGCTGTACTCGTTATGTTACTTGGCATTTATATAGCGCCTTATGTAAAGCGCTGGTAGGTTGAACGCCCTCGTGCTGGCTTTGAGGGGGGTAGACGGGGTTGGACTGAGCCCTCCATTCTCCCCAAGTACCCTGAATGGGTAGTAACACGGGCAGTGGTTGTTGGAAGAATCCAGTGTGTAGAGCTGCACAGACGGGTCGAATAGAGAGATCTAGGTTTGGTTAGAAGGCACATATATTTCACACGCAGTGCAAAACCTGATATATCCCCCCGCCCTCCCCTCCCAGTGCTAGCCTCCATGGCCCTGCACTCACGTTTTTTCTTTACACCTCTGATCTCACGCGTCTCGTTTCCGCTTTTTAATACCTGCCTTTCCTGAAAGAATGGAAGATGGGTTACTCGGGGAACTGAATATGCCAGCCAATTAGAATGCCTCGGCTGCAGTCGCCATGGCAACCGGAAGAGCCGGGGCGCTCATTAGAGCTGGCCTAGAACTCGGAGCTGCTTTGCATGTTGATGTCTCCGTGTGAGAGCGATTTCTGTTCCCTTCACCCTGCCTCCAACGCGCAGGTTTCCTATTCAACCTTGCCAACAAGGACAGCGAGAGCGCATTAACTTCCTCAGCTGTTGTGCGCCTTCATCACGCGCCAAGTCAGCGCTCCCCGAGGCCGGCGGGGATGAGTCAGCCATTACAGGCCGGGAAACAAGTGGCGGGAAGAGCTCCAGTGATGGAGCCCCCCCCCCCCCTCCCCTCTCCTCTTCGATGTCTCTGGAGCCCGCCTGCAGTAGCTCGACTTCAAAATGGAAAACACGTCTATTTATTCCTGGCGCTTCCTCGCCGATAGCACCGTGTGCACGGTCCCTCTTCAGGGAGTCTGAGGGGCCTCACCTGATCCTCAATTACGCGTCTGAAGCGCCAGGCAGCTGCTTCGAGGCGCTTGCTGCTAAGTGAGCGCCTGGAAGAAGAACCCAGAGCTGCAATGCTTCCCCGAAGAGGCGTGCTCGGATAGCTTTCCGAGAAGCAGTATGGATATAGGTCGCGGGACTGCAGATATTTTGGGCGACTCCCAGGCTTCGCCCTAGCCATCATAGGCAACGCTAGGGCGCTGTAGTACAACACAGCCAGGGAGATCCAGGCTGCATGGCCCTGCAATAGGAGAAAGCGCTAGCATATGCCGTAGGCAAGCATCACTGTGTGCAGGTTGACCTCCCCCCAGGCAGATAGCATGCGAGTTAAGTGCTCGTCTCAGACACGGGGCCAACCTGCGCTTCGAAAGTTCAAATCACGTGGTCGGTTCGACTCAAATCGTTGCATAATGCCTGTTATTACGCCACTTAAGCCAGGACCTGTCGATAATAATAATGTCTGTTATAATATAGCGCCTCGCGGCAGATACCATTGGCTTCTAGCCAATGGGATCTGCGAAGCCAATGGGATCTGCCGCGAGGCGCTATATTATAACAGAAATTATTATTATCGACAGGTCCTGGCTTCCAGTAAGATCTGTGTGGTATGCCACTGTATATGGATTGGGTTTACGGCACAGTATTAGGGTCCACGAATACAGATACAATTAGAAGGGTAGACTTTTGAGGGTACATTACGAAAGGCATGGCGAGGGGGGATCTACACTGCCACAAGCAGGGGGCCCGTGCTAGGGCAGGAAGGGCTGACCGTGCCAGACTGCACGCCAATAGCTGGGGTCATTTCTCACAGACAGAATATAAGCGACTTGGCTACCCCCCCCCCCCCCCCCCATCCTCGCAACATGGCATCTGGAGCACCACAAGGTTCGAGCTTACGGCCTCTGCTTTTCAACACACACAACCCCACTCAGGAGACTCATCTAACGGCACACACTTGCCTGCGAGACACACATCAGCAATGCCGCCCTCACCAGCCGCCTGACTCAAGTGGAGACACGGCTGACGAACAGTAACCTAGAACTCAGTCATCCCAGACACGGCAGGGATCGTGGTCGCTTCACCCGGGGGTGTTGCTAGGTCTGGCAAAGATCGGGGGCTACACTAATGTCGGGACCGTTGGCACTGGGGGCTAGCTAGCCGTTTGGTTGTAGCCCCTGAGATTCTATCCGGGGCTACAACCAAAAGACCCGAGGCTATAGCCCCCTCAGCCCCCACCCCCCACCCCATAGCAACACCTCTGGCTGCACCCAATGCCAGGCTACAGACAGCAACCCCTGGCCTAAAGAAAAGGGCTTCTGCCCCAGAAACATCAAAAGGGGCTAAGAAACTTGGGATTCTGATGGATGGTGGATTTACCCTGGAACCAAAAATGAACTCGCAGTAAATCCGTGTTGTTACCACCCACGCTCAGCCTGGCAGATAATGCCCCCCCCCCCTCGCCTTCCTGCCCATGGCCCTCACACTCTGATCTCTGTTTCTTGTCAAGAATTGACTTGGGAAATAGCACACATCTCCACACGCCTGATTACAGTACTAAGAAACTTCCACACACCCAGAACACAGCGGCCACATTTCCTCTGGAAGTGACACGATGGGGACCCATTGCTGCAGTGGTATCAATCCATTGAAAGCACTCTGCATCCACCATCGAACTCTTCAGTGCCGTGGACCAAATTCCTCCAAGTCAGAGCATCGCAGATCAAGGAAGGGGAACACCGAGATCCTGTAATGGCGCTCTCCTAAAAACCCGTCCCACAATAGAAAGGGACGCAGAGGAGTGGCCTTCCCGAAAAGGTATTCACACGATCTAGGATCGCCAGGCTTCCTCGAAACAGCTACTAAAGACCTGGCATTTCAACATACCGCAACTCGCCAAGCCCCCCCCCCCCCCCATGAATCGCCACTTGGTATTCTCATCCATTCCACTTTCGGGCCTAGGTACCTGCTCACCCTGCCACCCTCCTGCACGGCCCCCTGGCAACCCCTTGCACTGGGGCCTGTATCTGTACCCATAAAGCCCCCCCCACTCTTTATCTGCACTGATCAGATACTCCCTAACTGACTAACCTTGCCCTTGGCCCTCACAGGCTGCACTACCACTGTTTTGGATCACCGTATTTATTTATTTATTTACTTATTTATCTCGTCGCTTATGCTCTGCACTTATTTCTCCCTCCTCCCATGCACTTTCCCCCTTTTCCCTTCCCTATGCACTTGCGCTTTCTCAATGTCACTGGGCCTAGTAAGATCGTTGTGTTTGTCCTCTCCCCTGGTCGCACTCTGAAACACCTGTGTATGAGCGCGATATAAATAAAATATATCATATCATATCATACTGGGTTTTGCTTCTAGGGGCAGCTTCTGATTAGCACCCACCGTTTATTTTTTAATCCCTGCTGCCCAATACAGTAAATGTGGACTGGTTACCCCTCCCTACGTCCACTCGATTGGTTTTGGCCAACACTATTTATACTGAGAGAATTAATAATTTTCCACTGTATATCAACAAGCACATTCATTACAAAAGAAATTTTTATCCGATACTTGAAACAAAACAGATAAAAAAGAGATTCTTATGGTTATGAATTGTAAATCAAGCAAGTTTCTTTTCAAGTAAGGTTAGTATGTGACTTGAATTTGTGTGTAACATGTATGTCTTTTTGACTTGGTCATACAGAACAAAAAAACAGGCAATAGCCGTATTCTTCAGAGGTACTTCCTGTTTACAACTCAAGAGCCTCACTTACCTGGAGGCCAGACTCTAGGGGTCTCCACTTAAAATTGCTCTTTTGACTTGTGTATGACTTTGTTTCCTAATGTCACTATCTGTAAACAGGAGGTGCCTCTGAAGAATAGGTGCCTCTGAAGACTTGATGTCATTGCTGACTCCATTGCTCTGCATCAGCAATAGCCTGACTTGATGGCATTGCTGACTCCCTTGCTCTGCATCAGCAATCCCCTGACTTGATGGCATTGCTGACTCCCTTGCTCTGCATCAGCAATCCCCTGAGTTGATGGCATTGCTGACTCCCTTGCTCTGCATCAGCAATCCCCTGACTTGATGGCATTGCTGACTCCCTTGCTCTGCATCAGCAATCGCCTGACTTGATGGCATTGCTGACTCCCTTGCTCTGCATCAGCAATCCCCTGACTTGATGGCATTGCTGACTCCCTTGCTCTGCATCAGCAATCCCCTGACTTGATGTCATTGCTGACTCCCTTGCTCTGCATCAGCAATCGCCTGACTTGATGGCATTGCTGACTCCCTTGCTCTGCATCAGCACTCCCCTGACTTGATGGCATTGCTGACTCCCTTGCTCTGCATCAGCAATCCCCTGACTTGATGGCATTGCTGACTCCCTTGCTCTGCATCAGCAATCCCCTGACTTGATGTCATTGCTGACTCCCTTGCTCTGCATCAGCAATCCCCTGACTTGATGTCATTGCTGACTCCCTTGCTCTGCTCTGCTCTCTGCATTGGGCTGGAAGAACTGAGCCTTCATCTCTACGTTTCTTAGACATTTGAGCACGCTTTCCTGGAGTTTTCAAATAGAAGGGGCGATTTCCACTGCATAGAAGACAGACAGACGTGGAAGGTGCTGCTAGCATGTATTCTCTTATTGCTCTTAAAGCAATGCAAGCAGGTCTACGGGAGGCAGGTTTTCAGTTCCTAGTAGTATTGAGGATATTGGACTACGCATGGAGTCTTGTTTTGGGATCTGCCTTTGATTGGAGGCCAGGGAAGAGCCTCGCCTGCCAGCGTCACGTGATCAAAGCACCGCACACCCAAGATCAGCTGTGCTTGCGTGAGTTGGAGCATGGCCAGGGATTCTGCTTGTAAGCCTGTGCATAAGGTATTACAATGTATTTATGTTATGTATTTATTTATTTCTAACGCGCCATATAGTCCAGATTTGATGTCACCACAGATAGGAATAATGCTATTTTGTGAGTGAGTCGCAAAAGAAGGACGGTAGACGTGATGGAATTCTGTTTAGTGATTGTATTAACCTAGGGGTTAAAAGTGGGGTCAATGTCCAAGAGCAACCCGAGATTCCCAACCTTCTCTGCTGGAGTCGGAGGTGGGCTGAGTGACTCAGGTGTGGTCCAGTCTTAATTCTCTTTTCAGAAGGGCCTATTTTCCAAGTGGCTTAAGTTGAACACATGTTCTTTGTGCTCATTTCCGGGTGCATGTTTCAGTGGTCAGATTTTGGTTAGTGGCATACTGTTCTCCGAGGAGAAGGCAGTTAGGTCGGGGAGGGAGAGGGGCGAGCAGAGAATCCCAAACCCCAGCGTGCAGCTCAGAAAGTGGTGATATCCTTCTAGCAGGGCTGATCAAGGAGCCTCCACCTGGGGTGCTCGCCGCAAAGCTGAGTGGGGCCGCAGTTTCAGGCCATGGCAGGTTTAGGAATCCCTGAAGGACAAGGCTAAGAGTCAGGGCTGTTGCTAGGTCTGGAAAAGATCTGGGGCTATGCCAATGTCGGGACTCGGGGCTAGCTATAGCCTTTTGGTTGTAGCCCCTGAGCTTCTATCCGGGACTACAGCCAAAAGATCCGGGGCTATCGACCCCACACACCCACCGCAGCAACACCTCTGCCAAGAGCTGCAGGAGCATGTAAGTAGGCAGGGACCTATGCAGGGACCTGGTGCCAGCCCGTTGGAGCTGCAGGAGCATGTAAGTGGGCAGGGACCTGGTGCCAGCCCGTTGGAGCTGCAGGAGCATGTAAGTGGGCAGGGACCTGGTGCCAGCCCTTTGGAGCTGCAGGAGCATGTAAGTGGGCAGGGACCTGGTGCCAGCCCGTTGGAGCTGCAGGAGCATGTAAGTGGGCAGGGACCTGGTGCCAGCCCGTTGGAGCTGCAGGAGCATGTAAGTGGGCAGGGACCTGGTGCCAGCCCGTTGGAGCTGCAGGAGCATGTAAGTGGGCAGGGACCAGGTGCCAGCCCGTTGGAGCTGCAGGAGCATGTACGTGGGCAGGGACCTGGTGCCAGCCCGTTGGAGCTGCAGGAGCATGTAAGTGGGCAGGGACCTGGTGCCAGCCCGTTGGAGCTGCAGGAGCATGTAAGTAGGCAGGGACCTGGTGCCAGCCCTTTGGAGCTGCAGGAGCATGTAAGTAGGCAGGGACCTGGTGCCAGCCCGTTGGAGCTGCAGGAGCATGTAAGTAGGCAGGGACCTGGTGCCAGCCCGTTGGAGCTGCAGGGGCATGTAAGTAGGCAGGGACCTGGTGCCAGCCCGTTGGAGCTGCAGGGGCATGTAAGTAGGCAGGGACCTGGTGCCAGCCCGTTGGAGCTGCAGGGGCATGTAAGTAGGCAGGGACCTGGTGCCAGCCCGTTGGAGCTGCAGGGGCATGTAAGTAGGCAGGGACCTGGTGCCAGCCCGTTGGAGCTGCAGGAGCATGTAAGTAGGCAGGGACCTGGTGCCAGCCCGTTGGAGCTGCAGGGGCATGTAAGTAGGCAGGGACCTGGTGCCAGCCCGTTGGAGCTGCAGGGGCATGTAAGTAGGCAGGGACCTGGTGCCAGCCCGTTGGAGCTGCAGGAGCATGTAAGTAGGCAGGGACCTGGTGCCAGCCCGTTGGAGCTGCAGGAGCATGTAAGTAGGCAGGGACCTGGTGCCAGCCCGTTGGAGCTGCAGGAGCATGTAAGTAGGCAGGGACCTGGTGCCAGCCCGTTGGAGCTGCAGGAGCATGTAAGTAGGCAGGGACCTGGTGCCAGCCCGTTGGAGCTGCAGGAGCATGTAAGTAGGCAGGGACCTGGTGCCAGCCCGTTGGAGCTGCAGGAGCATGTAAGTAGGCAGGGACCTGGTGCCAGCCCGTTGGAGCTGCAGGAGCATGTAAGTAGGCAGGGACCTGGTGCCAGCCCGTTGGAGCTGCAGGAGCATGTAAGTAGGCAGGGACCTGGTGCCAGCCCGTTGGAGCTGCAGGAGCATGTAAGTAGGCAGGGACCTGGTGCCAGCCCTTTGGAGCTGCAGGAGCATGTAAGTAGGCAGGGACCTGGTGCCAGCCCGTTGGAGCTGCAGGAGCATGTAAGTAGGCAGGGACCTGGTGCCAGCCCGTTGGAGCTGCAGGAGCATGTAAGTAGGCAGGGACCTGGTGCCAGCCCGTTGGAGCTGCAGGAGCATGTAAGTAGGCAGGGACCTGGTGCCAGCCCGTTGAAGCTGCAGGAGCATGTAAGTAGGCAGGGACCTGGTGCCAGCCCGTTGAAGCTGCAGGAGCATGTAAGTATGCAGGGACCTGGTGCCAGCCTGTTGAAGCTGCAGGAAGGATGAAGGGGCTCAGGTTATTTGCTCATCTGCATCGATGACGCTGAGGGTGCGAGCGTGCATGGGTCTGATGGATGGTGCAGGCGCTTCCTGTTATGCGTGCTGAGTGCTGTGATAGGCAGGCATGGTTCACACGTCACTAAGCCATCCACTCGCAGATCAATAATACTCGGTTTCTTCCAGTGGGCAAGGAAGCAGCATACTAAGCCTGGCAGCTCTTTGTGTTGCTGAAGCTGGGGGAGCGGGGGTTCGGTCTACTCCCGGGTGCCTCTGGGCCTTCTCAGATGCATGGGCTAATTTGTGGCCATGCAGAGAACCCGGGAGAATTGGTATAGAAGGAAAATGACACGTGGAAGAGGGGTTTGCTAAAAGGCCTGAGATTGGAGGGGGTGGGGCGGCTCAGACCAGGATGCAGCCTTCACCACTTGCGATCAATACCCTTTGCAGGACTTTTAACCCTCAACGCCCCTGTTAGGAAGGACAGCGTGAAGGCAGCCAAGACGCTGTGCTGTGCCCCTCCTGCAACTCCTACCGAGTCTCAGCGCAGATGCAAGACAATAGCGCACGAGGCGACTTATGTCACCTGCCTCACTGGGTCAAGGGGGTACACTGCACCACCAGGCCCACCCTACCCAGCGCATCTGCTCAAGTTAAAAGGTCTAGGCCAAAATCAGGTAAACCTTAGGGCAAGTCATTCATTCCAAACGGATATGTCTTTGTATGAAAAGTTTTAAAAGTGGTTTATGATATGTCATTCCATTGAGCCCTAGGCAAAACCAAAAAGGCAAGATTTTTTGTAGGTAGGACAAGGCTAAGAGCCAGGGATGTTGCTAGGTCTGGAAAAGATCCAGGGCTATGCCAATGTCGGGACTCGGGGCTAGCTATAACCTTTTGGTTGTAGCCCAGAGTCCCAGAATCTTCTGGAATAATGTTTTGGTATGGATTCTCTGTGTTCCGTCACTCTAGGGTGAACCAAAACCATTCCACCTTGGATTGAGTAAGAGGCCATGTTCTCCATTCTGTAACAATGGGGGCTAAAATTCAAGAAGAATCTCCGTGCTTCACGGGCTGGCATGGCTTTGCGGTATCTTTTCAGCAATTCTGTTTCTGCATAAACTCTGCTCCTGCTACTTGCAAGTGTGCGGCAACATTTTATTTACCTGCCGATCCCTCACCACAATTTTCTGAGCTTGCTCAGATGGGACCTTTCCTGGCTGTCAACCCAAGTCGCCTTGTTCAGCATGGACGCTGTTACCATAGCCCCAGAGTCACAGACTTGGACCACGCCCCCTTTTGGCCTGCCTATCTTCACCAGACTTCCTGAGCATCACTTCCTGGGCAAAGCCCAGGGTGAAGTCCAGTTGCTGCATGGACGCTGTTACCATAGCCCCAAAGTCACAGACTTGGACCACGCCCCCTTTTGGCCTGCCTATCTTCACCAGACTTCCTGAGCATCACTTCCTGGGCAAAGCCCAGGGTGAAGTCCAGTTGCTGCTGTTCACAGCTGACCGCAGTTGGACGCTCATTTCTTATTCTCTATCTTTTGCTTTTCTGTTTTTGTTTCTATTCTCATTATTTCTAGCTACAATGCGATGCTCAACAGCTGCTCCAAATTCCTTGGCCGCAGCACCACTTGCTGGTTTACGCTTATTGACCAGCGTAGTGCTTGCTCCATTATTCCTCCTCCAACCTGATTGTTTCTGCCTCTCTGATATTGCTGGCATGCCACTCTCTCTCAAATTCTACTCCTGGTGTCCCTTCTAGTTCTGCTTCTCGTCCTTCTCTCTATAATTATTCTAATCGTTTCTGTCCTCCCTGAGCTAGTTACCCTCCACCTATTAATATTGCTCTCTGGAATGCTTGCTCCCTTTGTAACAAATCCCAGTCTCCCTTAGACAATGTTCTCCGTTTGAACATACCCTTCCGGTGTATTACTGAGACATGGCTCTTGTCTTATAATCTTGCTATCCCTGCATCCCTTTCAACCTCCGACACAGCTTTTATTCACACACCTCGGCCCTTGGCCCATGGGGGTGGAACTGGTTTTCTTTATCGCTCATCTTTTGTTCCTTGTCCTACTTCTTTGTCTTTACCCACATTTTCATCCTTTGAATATTCCCTGAGCTCTTTCTCTAAACTGGAATCTCTGACCTTCTGACTTATCTCTCGCCCTCCCGGTCCTGTGGGAACCTTTTGTGGCGATATTGATATCTTGCTTTCTGCGATTTTACCCTGCTTTACTCCATTTATACTTCTCGGTGACTTCAATCTCCACCTTCTACTCACTCGTCTCTTCCGTTTCTTTCCATTCTTTACTCCTACGTCCTTGCTGCCCTCCCTACTCCTCTTTCTCACGTATCTGGCTCCCGTCTTGATCTAATTTTCATTTCATCTTCATCCGCGTCTGTTTCAGCACGCCCTCTTTACTCTTCGGATCATGTTCTACTCTTTTCGATTCTTCCTTCTCTCCTTTCCGCTACTTCCCCTGGGTCTGAATCTCCAATATATTTTTGCCGAGATCTTCGTGCCTTTGATATTCCTCTATTTGTTTCCTCTTGCATTTCGAATCTTCCTTTGCATTCTTCATTTGCTGTCCTCTCTGCTGATGACGCGGCTACTAAATTGTCTTCTTTGCTTTTTTCTTACCTTGATTCTCGTTACCCCACTACTTCTTTTTGCCCTTCCCGGAAACCGTTGCAACCATTGCTTACCTCCCACCTGCGCTCTATACAATGAGTACATTGCCACCTTGAGCGATGCTGGCGTAGCTCCTTTTCTGACGCAGATCAGCTGTCTTTCTCTTCCTATCGCAGACTATATGATGAATTGTTTCTTTCAACTAAATGCTCATACTATTCTGATCTTCTGCAATCTCAATCTACTCATCCTAGGCATCTGTTTCAATCACTTTCTCCCCCCCTCCTCCTGATTGTTCACATAACTCAATTTTAACTGCCTCTGATTTTTCTTCAAGGGTGGCCACTCTTCGAGCAGCCATCGTCCCTTCCTCTATTGTCTGCTTTTCTTCCCCAATGTCCTCACCCACCTTGACTATCTAATCTTTCTCTCAGATCTCTAATTCTGAGACTTCTTCCTTACTTGCTTATGCCCAGCCTACTGCCTCTCCTTCCGATCCGATTCAATTTTTTTCTTATTCCTAAGGTCTGTCCCTCGCTGGTGTCTGATCCAGCTGCTCTCGTTACTATTTCTCTTCTTACTTCAACCTTTCCTTCCTCATTTAAACACGCTTCTGTTCTTCCCATTCTAAAGAAATCTTCCCTTGACCCCTCTCGGCCTGCTAATTTACGACCCATTTCTCTTCTTACCTATCTCTCTAAGCTAGGGTGACCAGACGTCTGGGTTTTCCCAGGACAGTCCGGGGGAAACCACCTGACGTCCCGGGGTCCCGAGAGTTTTTTTTATTTTACAAACCCCGTCCAGGGTTTTTCCTACGGTCCTTTTTTTTGCCGGGACCAGATTTTGAAATCCCGAAATCAGGTCTCAGCGCAACTATTACTCTTCCTGTGCGAATGGGGGCGTGAAATGCTTTTCACGCCCCCATTTCCTTCCTTTTCACCTCCCCGGCGCTCTCCTCCAATGAGAGGAGTGTGCCTGTTAGCACACCCCCTCCTCGGCCCCTGCAATGGGCCAGCAACATAGAAGTTTTTACTAAACTTTTACTTTAGTCCTACGCCTGTTTCCATGGCCCGTCCCGGGTTTTTGTTTTTAAATTCTGGTCACCCTATCTAAGCTTCTCGAGCATCTCATCTATTCCTAGGTTTCCACTTTTGTTGCTGAAAACCTTATTCTTCCTTGTTCCCAGTCTGGCTTTCATCCTCTCCACTCCACTGAAACTGCTTTCCTTTCTGTTTGTGATTCCCTGCTTTCTGCTTGTTACTCTAAACACTCTTCTCTTTTGATTCTGTTGGACTTATCGGCAGGTTTTGACACTGTGGATCATACTCTTCTCCCATCTTCTCTTTCTTCTTTTAGGTTCTCTGGTTCTGTTTTATCTTGATTTCCCTGGCCTGCCTGGCTGAGATGATCACCACCATAAAAGGACCTCCACCAGACCTTCCAGACTAACCCACAGCAACTCCCTCCTGGCCCCTAGATTTAAACTTTCTAAGGTAGGTGGCAATAGCTTTCCCATTAAAGCGGCCCACCTCTGGAACTCCTTGCCACCTACAATCCGAGACGATCAGCCATATCAGAACTTCAGATCCAAATGTACCACCTGGCTCGAATCCTCCAATCTCTAACCCCAGCCTTAGGTCCTCTAGCTGCAATTACCTAATGTGTACCATATGTTTAACTGTACTGCCCCCTTTCATCCTGTGACTATGCTGTACATACATGTATCTGTTTTGTTTTTATCTACTGCGTAGATACTGTGTAACTAAGCTGAGAACCTACCTGTAACCCTTGCGCCCTGATACCTTCGGGTCTGGAGCGTGTTACAAATGAATAAACAAATAAACAAACCAGGAAGCCAGTCTTCCACAACAGAAACTTTAAAAGGGGCTTGATGCATTGATTAAAATAGAGGCCCCATCAGTTTAGACAGTACCACGTTGAGCTCCCACAAGAACATTCAGGAGAGGCCCTTGAGGGACTCCATAACAAGCCTATGCGACCACAGGGAGAACTTGCCTGGGGCCAGAGTGTAACGGGATATGGCAGCCAGGTGGGCCTTGATAGAGGCATGGGCGCAGCCAGCCATGGCCAGTGAGAGCAGGTACAGAAGAAGCTGCAGTGCAGTCACGTGCAGCTGTGAAATCTGCGGCCAGCACCTCACTGTAGAACACTTTCACTTGTGCTTGTACCAAGCCAACGTGGAGGGTGTCCTGGCTTTGGCTAGGAACTTCATGCATTGCAAAGGCAGCAAATAGTGTCTATATTCTAAGGCTGCAGGAGCAAGGGCGTGAGGCTGAGAGACGCTGGGTCGTGGTGCAGTATTGACCCTCCTTCTCTGAAGAGGAGGTCGGGAAGTGGAGGCAGTTTGATGGCCGGGACCATTGACAGATGGAGAAAGTCTGAGCACCAGATCTGCCTGGGCCACACTGGTGCAATCAGGATCATCCTGCAGTGGCAACGTCTAAGTGTGTTGATCACTCGTTGCAACAGTGGAATTGGAGGGAAACCATACAGAAAGAGGCCCTCCCAAGGGAACAAGAAGGCATCTCCCAGGCTCCTCGCTGAGGATATCTGCTGGCAAACTTCTGACACTTGGCGTTGGCAGCCGCTGTGAAGAGGTAGATCTGTGGGGGACCTCACTCTCTGAAGAGATGCAACACTTGCACTTGTTGAAGCTCCCATCGTGGCAGGACCGCAGCTCCCTGCTGAGAGAGTCTGCAATGGTGCTCTGGACGTCTCCCAGGTGAAATTGGACAAGAAACATGCGTTGAAGAATCACCCAGCACCACAGAATTTGTGCATCTAGGGAGAGCACGGGAAGCCCCTCCCACCCTGTTTCCTGATGTAAAACATGATGGTGGTATTTTTCCGTGAAGATCTGCACCACCTTTCCCTGGAGCTGAGGCTGACAAGACTTGAGGACCGAGAAGACTGCCCACAGTTCCAGGATGTTGATGTGCAACTCCTTTTCCTCTGGGAGCCAGAGGCCGCTGGCGTGAGAATGCCCTGTGTGACCTCCCCAACCCGCCAGAGATGCCTCGGTCGTAACTGTAGCCTGATACGCCAGGATCTGAAGGGCAGCACCCTGTGAGAGTATAGACAAACTGACCACCGTTAGAGGGCTTGACAGAATGCCCGATTGCGGGCGATCTTGTCGCTCCATGTGCCAGTGGCTTGCTGCCATCTGGCATCCAGAAATTCTTGATGCAGTCTCATTTTCAGCCTGCAGAAGAAGACCAGATGGATGCAGGACAAGATCATCCTCGGAAGGGACTTAATGGACCAGACAGTTGCAACGTAGGCTGTTGCCAACCGTTGGATCTTTCCGAGGATGGCCTTCACCGTTGCTTCTGAGGGAGTTGACAAATAAGAGACTGTGTTGAGTCGGACACCCAGGAACAGTGGGTTCTGAGATAGCACTACGCAGGACTTCGGATAGTTGATTGAGAATCCTAGTGAAGTTAGAAGTTGGATGGTCTGCTTGGTGTGCTGGGTTGCTAGCGCGCAGGAGTGGGACTGGATGAGCCAATCCTCCAAGTAATGTAGACGTGGATTCCTTTGCAACGCAAATGAGCTGCAACTGGTGCCATGCATTTGGTGAATATCTATGTTGTGGATTTTAGGCCGAAGGGCAAGGCTTTGAACTGGGAATGTCACGCCTTAACAACAAACCCCAGGGACCTCTGGTGTTTGCGATGAATGGGGATGTGGAAGTAGGCATCTTCCAGGTCGATGGTCAACAGGAAAACCCCTTCCTCCAGTTGATCGAGTATGTGCTGCAACAAGACCATCCTAACCTTTTGGGATTTGGGGAACTTGTTGAGGTGTCGCAGATCTAGGATCGGGCGCCACCCCCTGACTTCTTCTGTATCAGAAAATATCTGGAGTACATGTTGAAGCTCCAGAGGCGCTGAGGGTTTGGTTCTATTGCCTCTTTGCCTAGCAGTGCTTGAACCTCATTTAGCAGCGGAGCCACGTCCAGTTTGTCTCTCGTAACGGGAGGAATGTGTGGGGATTTGTCCTGGAATTCCAAAGCTTGCCCCTGTTGAAGGACATCAAGCACCCATTTGTCCTTCTCTGGATACCAAGCCTGGAAGAGGAGAAAGCTTGATGAACGGTGCCCCTGCAGATGCAGCAGGTCGGGGTACCAGATCTGAAGAAGAATCATCCTGCAGCGGCTCCAGTGGAGTGCATTGAGTACTCACAGAATAAGAGGGATCAGAAGGAACGCGTAAAGGAGCAGACCTTCCAAGGGATGGAGAAAGCGTCCCCTAGACACCTCGTTTGAGGACACCTGCTGGCAAACTGGCTGCACTTGGAGCTGGCCACCGTGGCACACAAATCGATATGAGGTTGACCCCATCTTGAGTGAGGTCCCATCTTAAACCACAAATCCCTATCATAACGCGAAAGAATGGCTAAGGAATTTGCAGCTTTGATAGTGCTAGCTGCCGTGGTAATTATCCTCTTTCCGAAAGCATACAGCTGCTTTCCATCCTCGTTTGGGGGGGAACCAAGGATTGAGACGAAGAGTTAGCCGATCTCTTTCTAGCTGTAGCAGAAACCACAGAGTCAGGGAATCGATGGGAGCAGAGACACTTTGGAGTGCTCTCAATAACTCTATATTTCTTTAGAAGGTGGCCTTTTTTTCAGTGGGGCTGAAAAAGGGTTCCGCATCATGGCATCACCATGAGACCATCCTTCCAGATGTGTTCAAGCAGAGGTATAGCTATCACTGATTTCCTGGATGATTCCCTCCTCTGAAACAGGAAGCCCTCCTTCTTCTGCTCTTCCAGAAAGAGGTTGAAGAGCTTCACAGCACGCATCAACAGCACATGAAAGGAACCTATTTAATCCGGCGGTGAACTCATGAAGGGTAGATCGGTATCAGGTTTCTCTCCGTCTGCTGGCACCAAGTCATCGTACTCATCAAGCTGTATGGGTATCTTGAGATGTGTCCATGTCCGGACCGTTATCCGTGTATGCACAAGCAGCCACTGCATGCAAGAATTCCTGTGGTGCTGGCCTGGGAGGTCGAAGCTGAGGTAACCCTACCTCTGAAAGCCCTGAGGGACTTCCACTCGGGGCACCGTGAGGGACCGGTGGCAGTAGCCACGGTGGTAGCTCGGTAACAAAAGTTTGCAAAGTGGATAAAATGTCATGCGACAAATCCCTGGGTGCAAGCGGCACTGGGGCCGGAGTAGACGGTCAAGGGACTGCAGGCCATACTGGCTGGCCAGGAGCTTGTAGAATGGGATCCACTTCCTCTTCTATCTCCTCTTGCTCTGAAAATAGAGCTGCCATAGACTCATTCTTCGACATGCTACCCTCTTGCAGCATTTGGTTAGGTGGTGTCGCTTTGGCCATAGGGACCAGGGTGAACAATGGCTTATCCTTCATGGGTCGTGGCAAAGAAACCACTAATGGAGTTGGAAACTCCGTCGACAATGGTGTTGATGCCAGCCTCGGTGGCAACGCCAACCTAGAGATAATGCTCGCTCATGACAGTGGACGAGGTTGTCAACGATTGGATTGTGGACAGTGTTACCACTGACGATGAGGTAATAACTTCGGGGTTACGGTTTGCTGACGGGCAGTCAACTGACTCGATGGTGGGATTGCCGTTGTCGAAGATGGTGTTGACAAAGAACTGTGCTTGTGACTCGTGGACGAGCGACTCGTTGACGGTGTGGCCATCATTGACGGGTGTTTCTTTGAAGAAAAAGATGACTTAGCAGAGATGGTCATGGTCATCGGCGTAGACTGTGCCGTTGTTGCGGACAGGGCTGCCGACGAGCCCTCCGTCATGGACGGGGCAGCCAACGAGACTGATGATCTAGACAGAGTCTTGGCAGCTGTGAACAGGGGCCTAGTCGAACTGTGCAACATATGTCCATGACTCCTCTTAGGTTTCTTCCCCCTGGATGTATCCCCTTGAGATCTCAACCTCTTTGCAGATGAAGTTTTCTGCTCAGCCCTGAAGACCCTTGCAGAGGCATGACTGCGGACCGAGGCCCGAGTCTAAGGCCCTGTAATCTTCCTCCAGCCATGCAAACAACCATCAGTGGCGGTCTTTCCTAGTTTTCGAGGAGAAAGCTTGGCAGATGGAGCAGCAGCCCACTTCGTGGTCCGGATGGAGGCAATAAATGCACTTTGTATGCCGATCGTCCACAAAAACGTTCTTTAGGCCGCATTTGATTCAGGGCCTAAACAAACTCTTCTTGGTTGTATCCTCCATCGATACGAGGAGAAAGCCACACAAAGAAGTTCTCCACGGTTAAAAGATCCCTCGATGGTTGGTCCAGATCTTCACCAGCAACGGATCCACGCTACCGGTAGTCACTTAGGTGAAAAAGAAGAAGAAACAAATGCAAATTTGATATAAAAAATTGTACAAACAGTCAAAAATTCAAGGAGCAAATAATGAGGACTCTCAACACTTAAACATGCAGTAAAAATTTGAAGATGGCCACCAGGGCTGGAGCTAAGGAGGACGAACGTCATTGGTTGGAGCAGTATGAACAAAAGTGACAGCAGTGGGCAATATAAGTGACAAGCAGTTTTTCAGTCTTTAAAGGAAAACAGCTTTAATATTACTGAGGATTCCCATTCTGACGACAGGGAATATTCATAAGCATGTGAATCCATGCCAGACCCCATGCTGGAGAATGTATAGTTATCAGAACCCTTGAGTGTGGAGCAACTTCCTTTAAATGTTTCTATATATTATCTAACCTCTCCATGTTAGAACAGGACAGCCTTTCTGAGTGCAGCTGCCTATGCATTAGTATATACATTTGTGTGTGTGTGTGTGTGTGTGTATATATATATATATATATATATATATATATCAGAGCCCTGACTGCGCACGTTACCACCATTAGCCCATATGTGACCGTAGAACCGTCACTGCCCACTCACCTATGCTGTATTCTGTGGTATGTCATGTTACTGAGACTTATACCACATATTGGACTGCTACCATTTGCATGGTCTCCACGTGCTCTGGCGGAAGTGTATGCATCTTGACATTGTGGACACTTTCCTTTATATTATTCTATATGCACTAGGGGCCTCAATGGCAGAAGAGCCCATGCACACTTTGATGTATTACACTTCACGTGCACACGGAAAGACTGTAGCTATAATTAGACTTGAATGGGCCGTCATCCACCAAAAACAAAATCCTCTGTGGTCACCCCTCCCCGCCACTCCTGCAGAACTCACCGACAACCTAAAGCACTTTGAGGCCATGACAACTGCTGTTAGGATGTATGCAATTATTGCATAAAACGTACACGCGCGAACCCTCGCTTCCTGGCTCCATTTAGTACTCAAACGCAGAGCACTGTCGGCCATTTTGTCGTGAAGGCAACTCGCTGTCTGCAGATGGGGGGTGCTCTGCTGTGTCTCCTGTTTGTTTTTCTCTGGTGAACATTTGCCCCATGTCGTTGTTGCCTGCTGATGAAACTTCCTAGAGGAAGCATTGGGGAGGGCTTGGCTCGGGGCCCAAGTCCTGCTATTGAGCTGCTTTATAAATATATTGATGCATTGATGATATTTTCGTTTGCTCCGGGGAAGCATTTCGCTGTCACAGGCCCAGAAAGGGTGGTGGGGTGAGGGGGGACTGGAAAGGAAAATCCCTCAGGAATGTGGGAGGTCAGAGTCGGCTGCACAGAGTGAGAGAAGGAATAGAACGCACAAGGGGGCCACTGTGGCGTGTTCGGAGGGACACAGGCTGACTGTATGAAGTGTATGCATGCAGCGAGAGGGGAGAGAGGAAACAGCATAGCAAGGGAGGGAGAAGGGGGGAAGGGAGATGTAAACACTGAGAGGAAACGGGAAGGCAGAAGAAATTACACCGAGCCTTGAACACGTGCTCATTCAAAGGATAATCAAAGAGGCGGGAGAGACTGAAGCTTGAGAATAAAGATGGAGGACGGGAAAGGGAAGGAAGGGGGGAAGTTATCAGGGCATTAGGGAAGCGAGAGAAGGCAGGGAAAATGAGTGGGCTAACAAATACAGGCAGAAAGTGGGGGAATGGAAAACAACAGTGAAAAGCAAGAGTTCAATAAAGAGAGATGAAAAGGAAAAGGGGGACAAGTCAAGAGAGCCACAGAGAACTAGAGGAAGGAGGGAAGGAGCGAGCGGTGCAGCACACTGGCGGAGCGGAGGTGAGGGAGGTGCCTCCCGGCTCCCCTGTGGTGCCCAGTGTGCCCTCCAGCCTCCTGTTGGTGCCCTATTGGCCGTCCCCCCAGGCACCCAAAGCTGCGTTGCAAAGGGAGAGAATGGGAAAGGGAGAGAGAGAGTTGAAAAGGAAAGGGGAAATAGAGAGAGGGAATGGAACTTGAGAGGGTAGGAGACATGGGGAAGAGAGAGAGAGAGAGAGAGAAATGTGAAGGGTACATTGGGGATGAGGAAAGAGGCAAAACTACACATGAATAGGAGGGGGTAGAACACTGAAATTAAGGGAGTGTGAAATAGACAGAATATGTGAAAGGAAAACAGAGAGGAGAAAAGGCAAAATAGAGAGGTGTGAAAATAGACAGGTGTTGTAGTGTGAAAAAGAACAAATACAATGAACAGAAAAGGAGATAGCAAAACGAGGGAATGGAACGGTAGGAAATGGGTGAGGGGAAAGGGAAAGAGGGAGGAAGAAATCGGAAAAAGGGAGGGAAGAACAGGAAGTGTTTAAAAGTGTGAGGTTACTAATATTGACTCGACAACAGAGAAACTGGGCGACATACAGATAGAAGAAAAAAGGCAAAATAAGTAAGAGTGGAAAAGTTCTAGATGTATTTATTTATTTATTTATTTTTTCCATTTTTGACAACGTCCAGACACGAGGCTATCAAGGCGTTAGTAAAGCATAATGGTGAGAGAGTGACTACTGTATGCGTTAGTGCAACATAATAGTGACAGAGGAGAATATCGTACATGCAGGAAATACAGAGATCACATCTAACTCGTATTTGTCGAATAACCAGGGCTTGGCTAATTTTTGTAAAGCTGGGAAGTATTGCTTGGTGAGGATCTGAGCAGGAAGTGTGTTCCAAAGTGTGGGAGCTGTGACCCAGAAGCTGGCTCCACCAGCTCTTTTTCTCTTAAAGCGTGGGTTAAACAGCGAGATGCCGGAATTGAACCTGAGCGTGCCTGTATAGGCAATTTGGATGATGAAATTGTTGAGGTACTGGGGGGCCACTTTGTATATACAATGGTGGGTAATGGGCGGGGGTGTTTGAATTCTACCAAAGCTTTGACAGGCAGCCAGTGGGCTTCTCGTCTGGCATTGGAGATGTAGTCGGAGCGTTTGAGGCCAAAGGCAGAGCGAAGGGCTTTGTTTTGGAGTAATTGAGTTTAGACATGTTGGCAATGGAAGTGCCCATAAGAAGGACATTCCAGTAATAACATTTAGAGAGGATTAATGCTCGTGCAAAGGAACTCCCTACTCAGGGAGATGAGTCTGGCAGTGTAGGCTATAGAGGATGAAAGAGCATGGATTTGTCTGGTTATGTTAAGGTCCACATCGAGGAAAACCCCCAGGCTTTTTAATTGCTTCAAAACTGTGATAAGTGTGCCGTCAATGCAGAACGATGAGAAGGTGGAGACAAGGTGTCTGATCCTAAGTTAGGAACCAATGAAGTGGAGCTCGGTTTTTCATCATTCAAGCATAGATTATGAGTGGCCATCCAGTTTTGGATGGTGCTGTAGACTGCATTGATTTTAATGCTATCAGCGTTGTGATCACCATGGAGCAGGATGAGGATATGGGTATCGTCCGTGAAGTTGGTGTAGATGATACCCCTGGCATCAAGGTGGTCAAAGAGAGGTTTTGTATAGGTGTTATAGAGGGTGGGGGATAGGCAGGAGCCTTGAGGAATGCACAGTGGGTCTGGGATGACATCAGGAGCGGATTCCCCTATGGACACCCGTTTGGTCCGAGCACTGAGGAAGGATTTGATCCATGCAGAGAAATAGAGAGGGGATGCAGAAAATAGGGGAACAACCAAAGAGACATGGAAGCTGAAAGGAGGCCAGGGGGAACATTTATATAGGCAGAGGAAGAATAGTGAAATAAATAAAAGAATACAAGAAGACTGAAAAGGAGGGACAATGGAAAGGTGAGAGACATGTGCAGAACATGGGAGATGGAGGAAGGGACGAGAAAGGAGAGAATAAACAAGAACTGGAACATTGCAAGGAGGGAAAATAATAATCTGCAATGTCAAAGAAAATAGGCTCAATTGTGTAAATGTATGATTTATATTGTAAAGCTCCTAGAGATTAAAAAAGTTTTCTGTCTACAAATGCAAAGGCCAACATATTGGCTTTGCCAATGCTTACCATTGTAGATTTGCCCTTTAAGAGAATTATTGGTGTTTCCACTTAATGCCGTGTTCAAGATTGTCAAGCTATGTGGTTGCTCTGCAGCCTTACTTTTCATATCATTACCTCTGAGCAGCACCCATCACGTATGCTTCAGAAATCAGCCACGTCTCATTTGAATACCCCTGAATCCCTGTTGCCAGGATAGGACACTACTACGTCCCTTCTGCAAATCATGTTACTTCTTCACATAGGATGGACTTCAAGGAGTGGTGAGGAGAGAGCACATTGTGCAGGAGTGGGCTGTTTCAACTAACATTTTCAACAAAAATGTTGTTATGAAAGTGAACAAAAACTCCCTGATTCCAAAATAGGGATTTCGAAGGAAGAGGAAATTACATGGGGTGGGAAAGGTGAGGCCAAATTAGGTGTATGTGGGATCATCAATAGATGCAAATTCAAAGGACAAACATTTGTTTAAAAAAAATAGTGTGTCAAGATCTCATGGATCTAAATATAAAGTGTGGTTCGAATAAACATGGACACCCTAACTTGAAGATTTTCTGAAATAGTGCGATGTATACCAATTGGTTCTACCTTGCAACAGCTGCTTCAATACAATACACTCTAGAGATCTGTCACAGTCTGCTTCAACAAAAGCGATACACTCCTTACCATACACTCATCCAGACTCGTTATGGAAATAATCACGCCAGTGTTCTGCAAGTGGTTTTGCTGGAGAACCGAATACATCTTATAAAGCTTCTATGGTGGGTCAGAGTGTTGTCCTGGGAAATATCTCTTTTAAACGGGTAAAAAGAGACATTCTGAGGTGTACATATTCACTTTATTGACTTAGTTTTTATCTTCAACATGTGTATTACATATTAAGAAAAATATAGCGTTTTATTAGAAAATATGTAACATCTATAGAATTATAATGATAACATTATCCAATGTATGTTACAGAAGGGTACTTGAAGCCTATGGGCAACATAAAAGGAATGTTACATACATAGGTACATTTTCATGGTCGATTGATAAGACTAGGTTGCCCAAAATAGAACAGGTGTTGTACTTGGGTATCATACTTTACACTCATCCATCAGTGAAAGATGAAGTTGACAGACTAAAAATGAAGGCATTGAAGTACGCTACCCAAAGGATGAGTATAAACAGAAATTCCTAAACATTTTCCGTATTACCGTTATGAGGTTCTTCAAGATGAAGATGGGCTGGAAATGGCTGAACCTGCCATCGTAGAAAGATTATATAGGCTTGAGGGCCTAATTTGGAGCAAGGCTTTATCATGCCCAATTGAGTCCCAGTCAGGGTTTTAAAATATTAATTGGGAATTCTTCTATGGTTGACCAATATTAGGTGATGTGGATTGCAGCTGTATTCCAAACTTAAATCCCCTAGGATTTCCCTTTATGAGTAACTGGCACTAGAGGTGGGTAATGTGGGGTTTAATCCAAGGCCCCAACCAGCAGAACTGAAGGGCCCACTGGTAAAATGACCTGCGAGCATTCAAAAACCTTCACGCTGAAAATTGACTATTTAGGCAGACTATGTGGGTGTTTTTCCGCAGTGGAAATCCAGAGAAAGCTAAAATAAAAATGTAATCCAAGTGCAGATTGGAAAAGCGCATCATATTGCAGGCTGAGAAATAAATGCAGCATTTCTCACTGAAACTGTCACCCATCAAAAGATTGTGCACTGTGACAATTCATACTCACTTTTTGGCATAAAAACAAACGGCAGATAATTAAAAGTGTATGTTATTAATGACTGAAAGAAACAGCCCTGTACTTTCCGCTATCATCTTTTTAAAAAAAACAATGTTGTGTGAAAAGAAAGAAGAAATCCATTGATGTAAAAGCAAAGTGAACCCTGATCAGTAAAACACACAGTATGTCAAAGAATAAAGGCTGGCGTTAGAAAATGCAATATGTGAGTTCCTTTCAGCCAAGGACAATCGGTGGGTCTCTGGCAGATTTGGAAATGGCTTCGTCCACTGCAAGCCTAGTTCATGCATCCCAAATATTTACAACTGCAATAAAATGTGGCCTGCCTGAAGGGTGTTGAAAACAAACTTTCCCCAGACCTGCTGTTTCTGAAGGCTCAGCTCTGTGCAGGACAAACAGCCGTAGCCAGTGCGTGAAAGGAATTTGGGGAGGGGCTACAATCTAGGGATGCTGAAACTTTGAAAAAAATACAAGAAAACAGAAGGTTTCTCACATCAAAATGGTGATCAACTTCAGATACCAGGGCAGGATGCCAGATGGCAGCAGGGCCTTGTGACATCACAGGGCCGGCCTTGCTCATTAACTGAAATGTGGGATCTCTGTGTTGCCAAGGCCTACCAATTATTTATGACCACCAGGCTACCAACCTCAAACAACAGAATGGCAAATGGCCAGAACAAAGGAGAGAAGATTTGCAGACATATGAAGATTTCCCATTAGTTTAAATGGACTATCACAATTGATGCATTTTCTTAGCAACCACAAGCCGTACTGCATACCTGTATGTTTTATTTTCTAGATAATTTCAAGGTGATTTTTTTAAATAAAATGTCTCCACCTGCGACTTAGGGAAATGTAATGGGAAGCTAAAATGTGTGTCTGGTCCTCTGAACATGTCCCGAATTTCAAAATTGGCGTGTGGTGGAGGATCACATTAGGTATGTGGAGAGTTAATTGCATGTGCATAACTATTATGCTTTTTGCAAAAATGGGCGAAAATTACCAAACGCTTGTGCAGCATGGTGCGGACCCGGCTGTTGTTTTATTTAATTCCCCATAATTAGCTGAAGCGGAAAATATAAATATATTATGGCAGTTACTAGTAAATGATGACGTTTGTCACATAACTACTTTTTGCCCAAAAGTTAACATGGAAAAAAAAGGGTATTTCAAATGGAAGTTGCCATTTGTCTGGTCTAGACCCATAGGGGTGGGGGGAGGAAAGGGTAACTGTCAAATCCTGGTTGCGAGAATTCTTGCAGGTCACTGCCTGATAGTGAAATCTTGACGGTGCCATCACTGATATATAAAGTGGAAGCACTATGAGAGAAAGGGAGAGCTGCTAAAAACGACCAACTGACAGCCGCAAGGAAACACCAAAGGAGATTGGCTGAGATTGCATTTGTGTGGAGCTGTCTATTGCTGGGGAGGCCTAAAAGCTGACTGGGCCCCATGGTGAAGAGCTGGGGACCATCCTTGAGAGTGGAGTGACCAGACCCCTGCCTTATCCTCCAAGCGGGTCCTAAAATGCAGCTGGCTTTCCTGAACTTTAAACAGGTTTTCAATGTAAGTAGAATTGAGCCATTTGAAACAAAAAGGTGGGGGAATCTGCTTGCTTTAAATCCTTTCCCTTTATAGTGGGTGGGGGGGGGCAACATTGTGTAGATCCTTAGCCTATTTAACAAAAAATGTAATTTAATTAATTCCCCTTGGCAGAACACCACAGGGTAATTTTTGTTAAAATTCGAAATTAACAAAGCTCATTCCCAATGTGCGCTGAAAACTATAGACTGTAATGTAATTGGCTAATCCTATTTTTCCTGTTAACCCCGACTTCTTTTAGGAAGAGGGGTGTTTTTGTCTCTAAACTAAAACTAAAATAAATCATCCCAATTCGTCTGTCCAGCTTCCCTGACACAGACCTTTAAGTAGAGGGGGTCTGAAATCCAAAATTCCTAAATCATTCTGATTTTTCTGTCCGACTTCCCCCAACACAGATCAAAATAGGGGGTGGGGTCTGAAAAACAAACAGCTAAATAACGCTGTGTTTATTTTCAAGCAAAAGTGTGGGTGAAATAATAATTTCCATATGCATTTGTACAAATATGTAAACCAAACTGCTATCCTTTTAAGCGTGCAGGAAAATCGAAATTGCACAGCATTGCATATGTACATTGATTTCGTTCATTGACCAGTGTTGATTATTTCTTGAAGTGAAATCTATAGAAAGTAAAGTATTGTGATTTGTGTTTTTCCTAACCAGCTTTTCTGATCTATTTATGTAACAAGAAGTTTAATTGTGAGCCAGGTAAGAAGGTGGTGTGTGTATTTTAGTGCAATCTCTATTACCTAGCATTCAAATAAATATAAATATATTTCCTGTACAGTGGCCTGGTTCTTGGCTCATTGGTAGCTCAGCGGGAGGGATTCAAGGGGTATGAGATGAACAGGAAATAGGGCAGCACAAAGAACTGACATTAAGTTTGTTGTGTGACACCTTGATTGGGGAGGGAAGGAACTCCCCGGGTTGAGGGTGGCCTCTCAATAAACCGTTACAGTAAGCATACCAGCATGCTCTCAATGAATTTGTAGCTAACTGTGACAAACTGTTGCAAGAATGCAATATTAATAAGGAGTGGCTGGTGATGGTACAAAAGAGGACAGATTTGGGAATGGATAAAGATGAAAGATTCCCTGCAAAAATATAAGTTATTAAAAGATATATAGTTTTATGTACTTTACTATTAACGGATTTTGGATTTACACGTCACTTTAAACCGTTGAACCATTTGGGGCCATTGTGGGAATGTATATTTTTGGACGAGTTGAAGCCCTTCATGACGTTTAAATGTTTAATGTATAATTCATTTTGATTTGAGCTAGTTTCAGCATGATATGTAAAATTCATACATATGTTTAGGATTGTTTGTGAAAGGTTTACATTGTAAAACCATATCACAATGAAAAAAATGTTACTGACATGAACCCTAAGCCTAAGATGTACTGCTGGCAAGCAGCTAGCTGCAACAGCAAAATATGTCTCTCTTATGACTCACAGAATACCAGGGAAGTTGGGCCGCAGTTGCAGGGTGGGTTGGTTATTGGCAATGGAAGATGAGGAGGCATGCTCATGCACAGTGTTATGGGCATTTTTCATAGTGGGCATACAAACTCAGAATATACTGTCTGCACAAGATCACAAGGTTGCTGTACAAGTACAGATTCACTTCAAAGTCCAGATTGCTTCTATTGTTCCCTGCCATTGCAACAGAACAGTTCTGGTTGTACTGTTTGCCCAAGACCATAAGGCTGCACTGTAATGAATCCCTCTGTGGAGTGAAATAGCTCTGAATGCCATAACTAAAGGCCAAAGTCAGTGTGAGGGCTCCCCAAAAGGAAAGGTCTGCTTTGAAATAACATGGAAATAAGGCCCTGCAATTTCAAAGCGAAAAGGAACGAAATTAGGCATCAAAACTTGGAGATGCCTAAAAATGTTCATCACCTTACATAAGGGAAAGACAGGAGAAAACATTTGCCAAATGTCTTGGAGAGCTTAAGGCATATTGTCAGAAACAGCACTGTCCAGCATGTTAAATGAAAAGGGCAAGATTGTGTGCAAGCCTGTACAGCAGAATGGAGCTTTTTACTACGTAAAATCCTCTTGACAGTCTTTCCCCTTCTGCAATGGCTTGGCAGGCGAAGAACGATGGTCTGGAGGGTTGCCCAGAGCAATGCCAGTGGTTAAGATTCATTCTAAACCTTCCAGCCATCACCTCTTTGTTTTTGCTTTGTCACCCCGAGTGTGACGGGTATGCCCAGATGTGGGTCCCGTGCCTGCTGAGCCTAGAGACCCAAGCTACTCCTCACTGATGATGCCCAACAAGGCCGAAACATGTTTGGGGATGCTTGTGGTCTCGTGCATAAGGGATGTGACCTAGCAGTTCAGGCTGGACTGCCCCTTTTGGGGTTGGACCAAGCCTGATTTGCATACGGTCTTTCCCCTTCTGTAATGGCTTGGCAGGCGAAGAACGATGGTCTGGAGGGTTGCCCAGAGCAATGCCAGTGGTTAAGATTCATTCTAAACCTTCCAGCCATCACCTCTTTGTTTTTGTCTTGGCGTCAGAGCCAGCAACAGATCCTTTCCAAGGGTGGGGGCCAGAGCTAAGGAGTAGTTTCACAACCATTGTACAGAATGGGAGATATGCTATTTATTGGATAAGTTGGGCAATATTGATCGCACCCTATTCATGTTTAGATTTCTGAAAACCTGTCGGCGAGCCGCTTCTGGTGACACAAAAATGATTTTGGTGACACCAACATACCAAATGATATGAGGAAAAACTTAATGTGGATCTCAGTATAAATGTGAGAACCATAAACATTTGAGAAAAGTTGTAAAATGTTATCCATATTCCGCCCACCAAGTGCCGTATTTTTCATTAATATAGTTCGAGAGTAAACGAGAAAATACTGAAGCTTCACACCAGAAGGTCGCACAGACACCTGACAAAGTTTATGTGAGTCATTAAAAAACATAGTATTAAAAAATGCTGGCCTATGCGCCTTAATATGATGAGAAAGGGCATTTGTTATGAGACTTCCATGTGCAAAATCCAGACCTAGCCCCCTGTCTGAGTTAGATGATGGATGGGGTCTCCTCACTTACACTTACACATTCTCTGAACCTATCTGCCCACAGATGGGAGGGAACTGTTGAACGCTGCCCTATCCATGTTGAGAGAACTATGACACATCAATGGTGTCACTTGCCTTATAAATAAGTCACTCTGCCTCAAATCAAGACTCTCTCTACCAAATCTTGAGGTTTGCAGCTGAAAGAATCTGAAACCATACTCGCAGAGTGAGGCCTAACTCTTGGAGTGAAGCCAGGAGCTGTAGTAGCTCGAGTAGAACCCTTTTGGAGGACAGAGAAAAGCCTTGACTGACCCGCTGATTGTCTGCCCAGTGATGCTCTGGTGCCCCCTGATGTCAATCAAGACCTCTCCTGTCAGTATAGACATCCCCAGCCATAGATTAAATAAGCCCTATCTTCTTCAGCATTGCCATAGAGATTCCCTCATGGGAACATCCCCTACCTTATTTGTTTGTGTAATTCAGTAATTTTCCTATTGAAAATCTTTTACTTGCCTGTGCATTGTGGTAATTTTCCCATTTCAAAAATATTTTGTTTGCCTGTGTATTTCAGTCATTTCCCAATGAAGAATCTCCAGTTGCTTGTGTAGATCCCTAGTATATTTTTCTCAGTAAATCAATTAATTTCCACATTGATTTCACAGGATTGGGATAGTTGGAATTCGAAAATGAATATCTCTTCCCAGTGTCTTGTGAGTCGTTATAGTTACAAAGCGGTCCCCAAAGAAGTAATTTCATTGTGGACTGAAAAACAAATGCGTCCATGTTTTTAAATTGTGTCCTACAAAAACGAATTTCTATTTGCATCTGTCATTTTAAACCCAAACCGATTTTCCTATTGTGTGCTATCCCTTTGCCCAGAGCTCACCTGTGATTTGCCTCTATCATTTTAGCTAAAAACCGAGTTTCCTATTGTGAGTTCCCCATTGCTTAAAGCTTGCCTGTCATTTGCAGCCTTAGTAAAAACGAGTGTCATTTGCATTTTCTTTTCCCTGGAAATTTAGCTTAATCTTTTTAAAACCGTTTTTCCTAATCTATTCCTATTCCCCTACAGTATTGTGATAACACATTTCCAATTGCATTCCATTTCCATTTGCCCAAGTATTGCATATTCTAAAATCGATTTTCATATTGTGTTCTGGCTAGTATGTTCTAACCACCTATTTGTCTCCTAAAAATAAACAGTGCAAAGTGCCTTGTGTGCTGTCCCATAGCAGTTGTCCTAACTAAGTAAAAAACAATTTTTCATGGTGCAGAAAAACAAATTATCCAATTCATTGATTGCTCCCCATATTGTTTGTGAAAACCCCACTCAAAATCCGATTTTAATGTTGTGTTCCCATTCCTCGCCACTGCCTTCCATCCCAAGCTGACAAGCCTAGTGGAGGTCTAGGGGGGTGAGGGTTGCTGGGACTAAAGAATCATTTGTGTGTGCAAGCACTTTCTTGTGGGTTGCATTCATTTACATGGTGTTTTAACTGTTTGTATGGTATTGGTGAGAGAAGCTAAAAGTAAATCCTTGTGCTATACATGCTTGCGTTTTCTCAGTGTGCCACTTGACTAAAAAGTACTCTGAAGTTTGTGTTGCCACACATTGGCAGCTATTGTAAGTGTTTATTCAATTTTCCCATTAAATCATAAATTAATAAAATGTTCATTGATAAGACACTGGCCTGGTTCCTAGTCTACTGTGACACGTGATGCTTGTGGAGGTTGGGTGCAACACGGGTTGGAGGGCTCCTTACAAAAACGAATCGGGATTGTAAAAATAAAAAGCAGTTTCATTGTGCGCTACATTCATTGCAGGGGAAAGAGATCCCCGACTTGCTTGTGCTGCATAATATATTGTGACACTGCCAACCCCAGTACTAGATGTTGTGCCAGTTTCTTTGTTCCTCATTGTCGGAACACAAGAGCTGAGAATACTGTTTACCAAAGATCACAATACTGCACTGAAGAGAATCCTTTCACCTCCCTCCATGTGTGGACCCCTTTTTTTTCCTCCCAGAGAACTCAAGACCAGACAATATACTGTTTTAAAATAATCACAGGGCTATACACTAATTAATCCTCCCATCTGCCAGTGCCCATTGATCTTTGTCCTTCTTGTGAAACTCAAGAGCTCAGAATATGTTTTATACCAAAGAACGCAAGGATACCTGTAATGAGTGTCTGTCTCAGAGTACTGTTCTTGTCCAGTTTCCTCCTCATGGAACACAAGTACTAATTACCTATGATATTTGCCCAGGATCACAAGGGTGTACTGCAATGAATCCCTCCATCTCCATGTGCAGAATTCTTCTCTATCCTCAGGGTGAATACAAGAGCTCTGAATATTCCATTCTCCAAAAATCACAAGAAAAACTTAATACAATAAAAAATAACCTACAATTAAGAGTAACCCCATATGGCACCATCTAACCAATAAGCTTGTCATGCTATGCTTAAATACAATAAAAAATAATACTGTTTCTATAAACGTAAGTTGTGGAATGTGATGTAAGACACTAGGAATGTATACTGCACCAATTACCTCTGTATTGCTCTCACAGCAATGAGGCTTGTCTGAGTACTTATTTAGGCAATATGACCTGAGGAGGGGGGCCATTACCGGCCGGATAATGCCCCCAGGGCCATAGCTAGAAGTCTGAGCAAAGCAAGGGCTTTAACGGAGCCCCAGGGGCATGACCCAACCGGTAATGGCCCCCTTCTGAGGGTCATATTGCATTAATTCCCCGGCACATCATACCAGGGGTACTAATTGCAATTTTTATTGAGTTCAGAAACAGCATTGCGACCGTTCTCGACTTGAGAAAAAAGGCAAAAACATGGCCGGAGCGAATCAGAGAGGACTACGCATAGTCCCTTCTCCCTTTCCATGGTGGCCATTAAAAACAATGTGCAAAAAGTTAACAAAAGAAATGTCCGCCATGGAAAGGGCGATGGGACTACACGTAGTCCCTTCTACCTTTCCATGGCAGCAAGTTGTGGAAAGAACTCCAGACGCCGCGGAGGACAGAGCCTTCTCGGGCAGGTAAGGCCTGGACGCAGGGGCCAATAAGCTTGCCTTTTACAAGCTCATTGACCCTCGCCGGGTACTAATTATTTTAGTGGTACAAACTGCCTGTATTGAAACCAAAGTTTCCTATCTTTTGGTCAATGTTGTTTGTTCCTCTTCCATATATGAAAGTAAACACGTAGATAGTGGCAATGTCTTAACCTATTTTACTCCTCCAGTCGTGCTTGATTTTGCTTTATCACGTGGCCACAATTTCTCGCAAAACTCCAGCAACTTTTAGGGCCTTGATATATGAAAAAGTGATCTGCTATAATACAAGTCAGAGGTCTGTTAAGTAGGATGTATTATTCAATTCCATGCCATGCCTCAAAGTTCAAACGCACGCAGCAACCATGTACTCCTAACATATAATGCTGGATGATTCTTTGTTAAGCATCTTTACATGCTGTGCACAAAGTTGTTTCACTTTAATGCAGCACCAAAGTGGCAAAACATCAATGTGTCAAGTGCCATGCAAACAAAAGAAACTTTAAAAACAACCTTTGGCAACTCTCTCCCTCCTCGATGTACAGTTATGCCAGCTTCTACAAAATGCCTGCCATTACAATAGAGCTTTCACTGTGATGCACGCATTCTGCCTCACAGAGTATGTGAACCGACAGAGAACTAAAGCATTCAAAAAGGAGGTGAAGCGGCACTTCATTTATGAAGGGAAGCTAGGATTGCACTTTAAAAATCCCATGGACACACAGCGGAAATGACGAGCCCACAGATGAAAGTAGGGAACTGTGGGGACATCACGTGATCGCGGGAGCGTGTTCTCGCGAGATCTCGATACACGGGATCTCGCGAGCCCACGCTCCGCGGAAAAACGTTCCCGCTTCAGAGTTGGCGCCCTGCCAGCTAGAGCGGTCGTACAGGAGCGCTGCTCCTGATTACACAAAAAGGAGAATCAACTCCAGAACCATCACTACAGCTCATAGGGCATAACACCACAGCCACTGGAGGCTTCATGGGGGCCCTATGAGTTTACGGCGTGCCACCGGTGAGCACAACCCTTCCACAGTGAAGTAACTGGGGAAGCACAGGACCTGGTCAGTTTAACAGTGAGTAAGCGCCCTGCGCCACCAGTCCGCCTTAAGACATTCTCCCTTGTTCTCAGTCAATAAAGACTGTCAGAAACCCTACTGCGTCCTGTCATCTATTCAGGCCACAACATAACTGGCGACGAGGATACCTGAAGTCCCACGGACCCACCATGCAAGGCGCCACGCCACCCCCTGCGTTTCTCCCCCTGCCAGGGACACCGGCGATTCCGTGGATGCAATGGGAACCCCTTTTTTCCACCTACTTGGAAGCGGTGGGCGGCACGCGATATGCCCCCATCAGGAAGAGGGCGATGCTGTTGAATGCGCTAGGGGTTGAAGGTCAGCGTATCTTTGCAGGCCTTAAAGAAATACCGGCGGCCGACGAAGACGCCGATGACGACGACGTGTACAAAGAAGCCACGCGTCGCATCATGAAGAGGTTCACTAATAAGGAGAATATTGTACTGCATAGGTTGAGATTCTACACTCGCAAACAGGAAGGGAGCGAAACCGTGGATGACTACATCACCAGGATGAGGGAACTCGCTTCTCTGTGCGCCTTCGGAGAAAATGCAGAACAGGTCATCTGCGACATGCTCGTCGTCCACACCAACTCTAGGAAAGTGCAGGACAAATTCATCCAGGAGAAGGAGGTCACCCTCGATAAAGCCATCCAGATTGCCAGGGCGGAGGAAGAAACCTCCAGCAGACGCAAGGAGGCGGGAAGTCACCTGCCTGTGCCCGAAATGGCGGCGCTACAATGGAGAGGTCGCAGAGACAAGCAATCCCGCGACGGCCCCAAGGACAAAAGTCCCAGGAAAAAGGAGGCACCGAAATGCTACAGATGCGCCAGTCTCAAGCACATGGCGAACGACCGCGACTGTCCCGCCAGGAATAAAGAATGCTCCAAGTGCGGACGCATTGGCCACGTGGCTCCAGCATGCACGTGGCGGGAGAAAACCGTGTCCCGTGTCGACGGTGACTGCACCTCCACCGATGAGGATGAACTGCTGGACAGACCCATGGTTGTCATGGTCAATGCCCCCCATGCCAGGAGAGAAAAGCCCCACTGCACCATTAAAGTGGACGGAATGGAAACGCGCGTCATGGCTGATTCGGGATCCGACCTCACCATTCTGCCCATCGACACGTACAAGGAGATGATGGGACAAGAAAGAGTGGAGATTAGATCCACCAGGCAAAAACCCACCGTGTTTGGAGGGGCAACGGTCGACCTGTTGGGCTACATCAAGGCCCGCATCGATTTCAAGGGGAGGTCTACCACCACCAAGGTGTATTTTTCCCCCAAAGGTCCAGCCGTGCTGGGGTGGGATGACCAACACAAACTCAGCATGAAACTAGATCCCAGCACTCCGGAACAGGTGCTCATGATCTCGTCAGGAGCAGCGCAAAACTATAAGGAGATCTTTCCAAACCTGTTCTCCGAGAGACCGGGAAAAGTGAGAAACTTCGTACACAAAATTCGACTGAAACCCAACGCCACCCCAGTCAAGCACAAAGTAAGGGCGGTACCTGCCACCGCAAGACCAGCTTTGGACGCTCACCTGAGGAAGATGGTCGAGGAAGGAACCATTGAAACCGTGGAATCCTCGCAATGGCTGAGTCCGGTGGTACTAGTTAAGAAGAAGTCCAGCAACGACCTCAGGATCTGCATCGACCTGAGAAGCCTGAACTTGGAGGTGATCACGGATAGCTTCCCGCTCCCCAGCATCAATGAGATCGTCCTCATGATGAAAGAGGCGGCCATTTTCTCGAAGCTGGACATGCGTGATGCCTATCACCAGATTCCCCTACACAAGTCCTCCCGCCCCCTGACGGCGTTCATCACTCCTTTCGGCACCTTCCAATACACCCGCATGCCTTTCGGGTTATCGTCCGCAGCATCCGCATTCCAGAGGATGATGAACTCCCTATTGAAAGGCCTCACCAATGTCTCATTCTTCCAAGACGACATTCTGGTATACGCCAAGGACAGCGAGACCCATGACAAGGCGCTCAAGTCAGTCCTAAGCAGACTTCAGGAGGAAGGCATTCACCTACGCCATGAAAAGTGTGTCTTCGGGGTGAACAAAGTAGAGTATCTTGGGTACTGCATCTCGAGTGATGGGGTGAGCCCCAAAAGGAACCTCATGGAGGCCATTACTGAGGCGCCGGCGCCGATGTCTAAAGAGGAACTGCGCTCATTCTTAGGCCTAGCTGAGTACTATGCCAAATTCGTCCCCAGGTTCTCTGAGACCATGTCTCCCATGAGGGAGCTTCTGAAGAAGGGGGCAGCGTACTCTTGGGGCCCAGAACAAGATGAGGCTTTCGGCGAAATCAAGAATAGGATTCTACACGCGCCGTGCCTTAAACCATACAACCCTGAATGGGACACCTACATCACCACTGACGCCAGCGCATACGGCCTAGGGGCCACCTTGACCCAGAAAAAGGGCGACACAGAGAACATTGTGGCGTTTGCATCCAAGGCATTATCCTCATCCGAGAAGAATTACTCTACGGTAGAGAAAGAGATGTTGGCATGCGCTTGGGCCGTCGACTACTTCAGATCATACGTATGGGGGACAAGATTCAAGTTGATCACCGATCACAAGCCGCTAATCCACATGCTGAGCCCGGGCAGCACCAAGACGGCCACCCCCAGACTGGCCAGGATCGCCGCGAAGCTCCAAGAGTATACCTACGAGATACAACACATTGCGGGCTGGAAAAACGCACAAGCGGACTGCATGTCCAGGCTCCTCAACCAAAGCGCCCCCGGCACCACATTCCTGGAAGACGAATGTGTCGTTGCGTCCATCGGCGACCTGAGGAACGTCGAGTACATGGAAATGAGCGAGCGCCACTGGCAAGAAGAGTTCGAGCAGGACTTCGCTCTAAGGCACGTAAGCACCTGGGTTCGAAATGGATGGCCCAACGAGAGAGCGATCCCTGAAGGCCTTCGTCCCTACTGGAAGGTGAATGAGGAAATTACCGCCATGAACGGTCTCATTCTCAGAGGTGATCAAATCATCCCACCCAGCGGAATCCGTAAAGTCATACTGTGCAGAGCACACTCGGGCCACTTAGGGTGCAACATGACCAGAAGAAGGATACGCGACGCATACTGGTGGCCAGGCATGGACCAGGACGTTCGGCAGATGGTCGATAGGTGCCACGAATGCTCCAACAGCGACAAGCGCCTAGCCGTGAGGCAAGCCCCCATGCTGCCCACCGAAGTCCCCAAATGGGTGTGGCGAAAACTGGGGCTGGATTTCATAGGGCCGCTGGACAACATGCCCCCTGAGCACAGATACGGGATAGACTTGGTCGACTACTTTTCCAAATGGGTGGAAGCTGACTTCACCCCGGACATCACTACGGGAACAGTCATTGAAACTCTCACCGCCATATTTCAGCGGGAGGGCCTGCCCGAAGAACTCGTCACGGACAACGGAGTCCAACTAGTATCCAGGGAAATGGAAAAATTTCTCAAGCTTAACAACATCATACAGCGGAAAGTAAGTCTATACCACCCACAGGCAAATGGCCTAGTCGAGCGGGCCAACCGCTTCATCAAAGGGGCGCTGCAACTGGCCCACGCCTCGGGCCTAGACCCATACAAGACGGTCAAAGAAGCCGTAGCGGCTCACCGTCTCACCCCCAACGCCGTCACAAGTGTTTCTCCGTTCCACTGCTGAGGGGGAGAAGGGCGGCATCCTCACTGGTACCACCATGGCTTCAGCAAGTGAGGGCCGACGAAGACGTCGACATGGCTGACGTAACGTGCCGTATGCAGCGCAACAAAGAAGCAATGAAAGCACAGGGGGACTTGCGCCGAGCCGCTCGACACACACAAGTCAACAAAGGGGATCTGGTGAAGATACGACTTCCCCACAAGGACACCATCACAGGTTCCAGATACAGCAGTCCCATAGAAGTCATGGAGAGAGGGACAAACCACATCCGCACCAGCGATGGCAGGAGATGGAATCTAGAGAGGGTAGCCATGTACCGCAGGAAAGATGATACTGTACACTCCCCTGGAGACACTGGAGGAGATCAGGTCTGCCAAGAGCCATACGAGAACCATCATCTCCCGAGTGGAGACATCATAGAGCCGCAACATTGCAACGACTTCGCAAGCTCCCTTTTCCCAACCACACCCAGGGGATCACAGCAAGGAGCTGGACAAAGAGATCCCGATTCACCAGCACCCTCCCAAGGACACTTCATCGATCCCGCTACATACCCGGATCCTGGCAGGCCCCAGAGAGAGAGAAGGAAGCCCGGGAAATATGCGGACTTCATCATGGAGTGACCTCCCATTCCTTTTTCCCAGCAGAGGAGGTGTGTGGGGACATCACATGATCGCGGGAGCGTGTTCTCGCGAGATCTCGATACACGGGATCTCGCGAGCCCACGCTCCGCGGGAAAACGTTCCCGCTTCAGAGTTGGCGCCCTGCCAGCTAGAGCGGTCGTACAGGAGCGCTGATCCTGATTACACAAAAAGGAGAATCAACTCCAGAACCATCACTACAGCTCATAGGGCATAACACCACAGCCACTGGAGGCTTCATGGGGGCCCTATGAGTTTACGGCGTGCCACCGGTGAGCACAACCCTTCCACAGTGAAGTAACTGGGGAAGCACAGGACCTGGTCAGTTTAACAGTGAGTAAGCGCCCTGCGCCACCAGTCCGCCTTAAGACATTCTCCCTTGTTCTCAGTCAATAAAGACTGTCAGAAACCCTACTGCGTCCTGTCATCTATTGAGGCCACAACAGGAACAGTAAGGAAGTATGAGGGGGGGGGGGAGTGAAAGAGAGGTAAAGGCGGTCCTTCAGAAGCGCAACTACGAGGGGAGATGAAAATACGGAGAGACATAGGAAATGGAGCGGGGGGGGGGGGGGGCGACTGAAAAAGAACGATAGGTAAAGTGAGTAGAATTACGAGAAAAAATATGCAACAAGGAAACTTGCAAGAAAAGCAAAAGTGCATTAGACGTTCACCTCCAGAGGAGTCTGCTGTCACAGGAGACAGGTCACAGGAGTTTATTGTTACTCAAATCAACGCGACTCCTTGTGTTGACACACACCTGTGCAGAATCTGAACACGGGACCTTAAGACGAGCACAGATCCTGGAAGCGGAACTATACGTATTGCATGCTTTTACACAAATCAAAGACAGTCACTGCCTGTGCTGGAGTCAAAGGGAAGGTTGTGCACGGTGGCTCTTCACCGGGGCTTGCGCGCTCCCTCCCCCTCGCCCCGAGGCCAGTGTTTAGGCCCAGGCCCGGAGGCGAATCACTCATCGCAGGCAGAATGCGGCTCTGTCCTATTTTCATCCCTCGCAGGCGAGGCCTTTGAATCCGGCTCCGAACTGTCAGCCTCTGTGGGTTTTAAGCTCGGATAAAAGCATTCCCTGGCCTGAGTCGGGGGAACAGACAGCGGAGAGCTGCCTGCGCCCCTGTGCTGGGCAGACACCGGAGCCGCCTTAGCCCAGGCCTCAAAGGTTAGACAGCGGTAGCAGACTGCTGTTACCATGGGAACAAAGTCTCTTTATTTATTTACATTTTTCTATGGCTCTGTGTAAGCATGCTGGCGTTAGAGCAATTTACAGAGGTAGGACGCTCAGCAGAGACCGTTCATTGATGTTTTTATGTTGCTGAATCGGGCTGCGGGCTGCGAAGGCTGGCTGGCACGTAGGCCTGCAGTATATGCTGAGTTCTTTTTTTTTCAGACCGAGCGTGACTGACATGACTTGTCCTAGAGCACAGCACACTGCCATGGGTGCAGTCCTGGGCCCACCTCTGCTCTGCATGGCCAGTATTCCAGTTACTTCCTAACTAATGACATGCCTGTGACGAAATGACTGCTGCTTTGCAGGAGAGCAGGGAGGAGTGAGTCACTAAAGCGTACTAAGGCCCACACTGCTATTAAACCATCAGTGAGACAGACATAACTTGAATGGCAAACCTTTAAGGTAGCGCACAGAAGCATCCATAACAGCAATAGTACTGTGATACTAAAATAAAAGAATATTTGATAAATATTTGTCGCGCCTTGAAACACTTGTGTATAGGCGCGGTACAAATGCCGTATCATATCATATCACCGCGCCGCCCATAATGTCGACAATTAAATTGCTGACTCCCATTATGGCGCAGCGATCACATACATCACTGTGCCCTGCACCCCCCGAAAATGCCTCCACCCTACCCACTTACCTTTTCGGTGGCACACTTCTTGGTGTGCCGCCGTCTCTCCCCCGGCCATGCGGCATTAGTTCTGGCCCACTAACGTTGGTCTGGACTGGCGTCGCAGGGTCCTTTTTTTTGTTTGTTTTTTTATACTTTTTTTATTGTCCCAGCTCCCATCTAATGGAAGCAGGGCACACCCCCACAACCCCTGCTCCCAGTCGTTGTGGTGGGGTTCGGCATTTCATTACTGTGCAAAAGAAACGTCTCATCAAGGTCTATAAATAAAAAAAAGAACAATGCACACAAGTAATACAAACACTAATGACCCATCCCTTTAATAGACAACACAGAGTGCAGACCTTGGAATAGAGGGGGCACTGTGGGTTTGAAGACAGGGGAAGCCAGGCAAACATTTCAGTAGCACATTTTCAAATTTGTCTTTCAAATGTAATATGGGGTCTTAAAATGTCACTAGGGCCCTTTATTTTAGGCCGGGGGAGAGAACCACTTCAAGTACCATTCCATCTTTTTCTTTGAGCTGAACAGTCTCGATCCGGGAGGCGGTAAGATTCCAACAGTAGCAATTCAGCATCGGGTTGTTGAACCGATCAAGTAGGCCCAACACACGTTGAGGTTCAAAGGCAGCAACAGCACTGGGCACGAAGATGCTTGGGATAGGCAGGCGATGTCTGCTCAGTGTAACTCGCAAGCAGTTAAAGGCAGAATTCAAAGCTCAGGGGTGTTGCTTTGTCCATGGGTTGCTGTGAGACTCAGTCCAGGGCCCCAGAGGATACAGTGAGTCCTTATTCTGCCCTTCCCAGCTAGGTTTAGCAGAAAGCACTTGTAGGGTTGTCTCTTCCACTAGGCAGAGTCCTAGAAACCAATGTCTCAGAAAGTAGGCAGTCCTTGGTCCAAACAGCAGTCATGTTAAATGTTCCTCAGGAGTGTGGGGGAGGGTGGGATTAGACCTTCCTTGGAGACCTGGGTCTTCACCTCTAAGCAGTGGACATTGGAGCAGACTGTACAACCAACCAGGTTCCAGGAGAATCCTTCAGTAGTCGAAAGACAAAACTAGTAAGGGGAGAGTCCCTTCACGTACATAGGCAAAAGGCTACACTCTGTTGCTTGCCTTCTAGGATCCTATAAGGAGTCCAATCCAGGCTTCTGCTACAATAGTCTGTTGACTGGTGATGTCATACCCAGAGTGCTCTGTCTGTAGGGAGTGCAGAGGGGGAAAGGATATTTTGGAGCCCTGGGAGAATCCAAGACGGTAGAAGCCTTCTTTGGGCCGATACCTTTCTCCTGGCTACTATGATCCCCCCCTTTTCCCCTGTCTGCCTGTTTTAAAGTGCCTCTGTTAACTAACACCCTGGTTTGAGTTCCTTAGGCCTAGCAGGGCCTGAGCTCTGACACACTGGACCTCTCCTTAACCCCTAACCACATGGGACAGTTCCTGCTTTCCTGGGAGCTGATAACCGTATTCCATGGGCTTTCTTTTTGCTGGGACATTTCCCAAATGTTTGTTTTGGGGACAAAACTCAAACACAGACAATGAATGCACAGGAGGCCGCTACCAGAAAAATCCCTAGAAACCAAGTTGATAATAAAATGACACCAAATGCTTTTGACTAATTTAACTGTATGTCTCCATAGGCCACCATATCAAACCAGATATTGGTTTATGTTTATTCTTTTTGTAACAGTTTATTGAGAGGCCACCCTCACTGAACACAGGGAGTTCCTTCCCTCCCCAGGCTAAGTGTCGCACAATAAACAGTTAATTTCAGTTCTTTTCTTCAGCCCTATCTCAGCCTCATATCGTGCCCCTTAGATCCCTCCCCTGAGCTACCAGTGAGCCAAGAACCAGGCCGGTGTGCAGGAAATATGTTTCTATTTTATTTGGATGATAAGTAATAGAAAATCTCACTCAAATGTCACACACCACTTTATCCATGGCACAACACAATAAACCTCTTGCTACATAAATAACTCACATAATTTGGATTGGAAAACTTCAATCACAATAGTTGACTTTATACACATTTCAAAATAAATGATCACCAACACTGGTCCCTGAATAACATCACTTTAAATTTGCTTTGCTGTACAATTTCGGTTTATCTGTGTGCTTAAAAGCCTAGCAGTAAATAAACACAGGGTGATTTAGCATTTTGTTTTTCAGATCCCCCCTACTTTGGTCTGTGTTGGGGGAAGTCATACAGAAAAAGCAGAATGATCTGGGAATGTTGGATCTCAGACCCCCCTCCACTTAAAGGCATGTGTTGGGGAAGCTGGATGGTAAAAATTGAGATGATTTGAGAAAGTTGGATTTCGGACCCCTCTCCACTTAAAGGCCTATGTTGGGGAACCTGGATAGCAAACATGGGGATGATTGGAGAATTTTGAATTTCAGACCTCCCTCCACTTACAGGGCCTGAGTTGTAGAAGCTGAACACATAGGATACCCAATTAAATTGCAGTCTATAGTTTTCAGCGCACACTGGGAATGAGTTGTTCTGCCAAGGGAAATTTAATAAATTAATATTTTTTTAGATAAATAGGCTAAGGATCTAAACAGCCCCACCCCCACCCCTGCTATAAATGGAAAGGATTTAAAGCCAGCAGATCCCCCACCTTTTGGTTGCAAAGGATTCAATTCTACTTACATAGAAAACCTCTGTTTAAAGTTCAGGAAAGCCAGCGGCATGTCAGGACCCTCTGGGAGGACTGGGCAGGGGTCTTGTCACTCCACTCTCATGCATGGTCCCCATCTCTCCACTATAAGACCTAGTCAGCCTTTAGGCCTTCCAAGAAATAGACAGCTCCACCCAGAGGTAATCTCTGGAAAGTCTCCTTTTGGTGTTTCTTGGCAGCTGTCTGATGGTAATTTTCAGGAACTCTCCCTGATGGTACATTTCAGCAGCTCTGTCTCATGGTATTTTTACCAACTCTGTCTCATGGTAATTTTTAGCAGGTCTCCATTTCATCATAGTGCATTCCACCTTATATAGCAGCAATGACACCATCAAGTTTACAATCTTGGGAAGTACCATGCGAGAGTTCTCTCAAATAGAATTGGACAGTTACCCTTCTCTCTCCTCCCACATCCAGGCCATCTCTAAGGATTGGTGTATTAGTCTGGGGCAGGCATATGGCAATTCCCATTTGCAATCCCCTTTGTTGTCATGTCAAATTTTGAGCAAAAACGAGTTATGTGGCAAAACCTCATAATTTGACTAGCAACTGCCATGATATATATATGTTCCTATTCAGCTAATCAGGGGGAATTTAATAAGACAACAGCCGGGTCCGCTCCATGTTGCACAGCTGTTTTGAAATGTTCTGCCATTTTTCCAAAAAGCATAATTATTAGTAGCATGCCATTTATTATCCATATTCCTAATATCTCCCTGCACCCGTTCGCCAACTCTCAAATTCTGAACATTTTCACATCAACTAGAAACCCATTTTAGATGGCCATTACAGTTCCCTGAGTCACAGGTGGATGAATATTATATCACCAAACTCGCCTGGAAATTACGTAAGAAAGTGACATGTCAATCAAGAGAGTATGACTTATGGTTGCTGAGAAAAAGGCCTAAATGATAATAGTCTTTTTACATTAATAGCAAATCTTTGCGATATGCAAACTGGAAGCCCCATGTCCCCAGCACCATTTTCCTCTCTGAGCCAGCCAATGACCAGAGTTTTTTTATTAGTCTCTTTGAAGTTGGTTGTTTGAAGTCAGAGTTCAGTCTTGATTGCAGCACCTGTTTTCACAACTCCCCCCTACATTCCGGACATGCACCAACCAAAGGCAATTGTCCTGCAGAGACAGCAAGTCTCAAGAAAGTTTGTTTTCCCACACCCCTCAGGCAGGACGCATTTTATTGCAGTTGTAAACAGTTGGGATGCCAACCAGGCTTTCAATGGGGGAGTTCTATGCAAATTTTCCCCAGAGCGCCAGCATTTGTCCTTGGCTGAAATGGACTCTCATATTGCATTTTCTAACATCAGCTTTGATTCCTTGACATATGATGTGTTTTAAGGGTGCACTTTGCGATTTTGCTAAAAAAGTACAGGGCTGTTTCTTTCAGTAATTAGTAAAATACACTTTTAATTATCTGCTGTTCATTTTCCTGCTGAAAATTGAGTCTGAATTGTCAGAGTGCACCACCTTTTGATGGGTGGCAATTTCAGTGAAAATGCTGCATTTTATTTCTCAGCTTGTGATGTGCTTTTCCAATCTGCACTTGGATTACATTTTTGTTTTAGTCTTCTCTGGATTTCCCTTGCATAAAGGCACCTGCATAGTCTGCCTAAATAGGCCTAGAGGAACTTTTCATGGCATCAAAGCAGGCTTTTCCTTTCAAATGTTTTGCAGGTATTTTGCATGTGAAGCATAATCTACATTACTTTTAATTACACACGTCTCTTCCCTAACATCTTTATGTTGGCAGGGGAAAACTTGTCTCATATCTTGCTTTAAACTGTAAACATACATGCAAAACCTTTTTGGTGTCAGTGTTTGAAAATCCTGTTTTTCACGTGAAAGAGACCTTTGCATTTCTTCTGCCACTGTGAATTAAAATAATGCTTTTCCTTTTGCAGTGGCAGTTAGGCCTTCTTCACATGGCCCTTCCTTGTGCTACTTGCCAAAACCCCACAGTCTGCCATAATAGGCCTGTTTTTCAGTGTGAAGGCTCTGGCCCTCATTACGACCCTGGCGGAAATCGAAAAACGATGGCGGAAATGTAATACCGCCATCGAATACCGCTCGGTGCGATTATGACCCGTCACCGTAAAGTACGATGCCATTAGCGACACCATAGTGAACGCCAACGCTAACTGCACCAAGTACGCGCACGCGCGCCATGCAAAACCGTAATTACCACCATGGCGCAACAGTACGCGAATTCTGACCCTAGCGGACATTTACTTAACGCCATCAAGCATGGCGGAAAGTACCATTCCGCCATGGTGAGAATTACGGCATCGTGAACCAACCGTAAATGGCCCTACTGAGTGCCTGTACACCACTCCCTGCCCACATTGCACAACTCCTCGTAGGTGCAATGAAGTTACACAATGCAACCAGTGAAATGTACAAGTCACCCATGCATGCCAACGAACAAATGAATGTAGGGGCTCCAAGTGCCTTGTGAGTGGCCATCCATATTTGGCATGTCACCATTGCCGTACTGATGCAGCACAGGCATGTGAAGGTTCAAGTACAGCAATATGAACTGAAATATGAGACAAAACAACAACAGGCCCCCATCGCTTGACACCAGTGTAAGGCAACATTCAAAGCAGTATCCTGAGGGAGACTGCACCAGCCCTGTACTCTTGCCAGTAAACAAACCAACCATCAGCATAAGCATGTACCACACAAGTTGGCAGAGTGACTGAGCAGCCAGGCTCATCTCAAGAGGGGCCAATGGGAGCTGCAGGGCACAGATGGCACGAATACAGAAGCTATTCCAATGGACATGACCTCAGTCTCCCTCCAAGAAACGCACGCAAACACAGGCACCTGTGACCAGCCATTTTCTGATAATCACATCATTCCACCAATCCACCTGGCTGACCGGCATCTGTTACACAAAAGCTAATCCCCCGCCCCTGAGCATAACATCATTAAAACAGTCATAATGGCAGCCCCTATCCCTGACCTTACTGGGCTTCGTAGGCAAACGCGGCCAGTACAGTACCACGCAACTATACTCAGAAGCCGGAACCCAATGCAGATCTTCTCACAATACATCGCTCCACAAATAGGAATATGCTACATTACTTGCAAAGAATAACGCTACATGGTTAATATCAGAATAAAAATTTAATGCACATCAAATTCACCAAGCCCATACAGCTATTAGGTCATAAACTCCAAAATATTTTTCATTACTGTGGGCTGCATCCGCAATAAATGACCAGCTTCTTCTTGTGTGACGCCCTGTTCCTTCATGGTACACAGGGGCCACATTCACGTTCAAAAAGGCAACATGGAAGCGCCTAGAACCGCAGGGCCCTCCCATTAGGTAGGCACTAGTTCAGCTGAAAGGTTGATATGTTGCTCCTAGCCACTAGTACTGCGTAAGGGCATGTGGCCCATTGGCGATCGTCCCATAAGATCGTAATGGTGCTCCACTGATTAACTCGAAGCAGCAGGTGTCGGGAGTAAAAGCCATCTGCAGGAGTGGCATACAGATGGCAGCGGCAAAAGGGGAGGAGATACCTGTCACCCAAATGAAATGAAAAAGAATAGTATGGGCATCAGAACTTCATTTGCATTACTCACTTCAATGATCACACTAAATCTACAGCCATATACATGCTAGCCCACTCAAAAGGATTATTTCCACCCAAAAATCACTTGCGAATCATAACTATATAAATCGAGGTGAAAACACTATTACAAACGAGTGTTTGTGTGCATGCGTCTGTTAAAACAGAATCCATTAGATGGGATTAGTAACGTGCATAGACACAAGTGTTTGAAGGCGCGTCGGGACAGGGAGGGTTCAACAAGGGCAGATAGACGATGGTCCCACTATGGCAGCTCTGCATCACATAGCGCAGGGGAAGGGGATAGATTCCAAAAAGCCATGTACATGGCAAACTCTCAATTAAATCATCTGTCCATGCATCCATACATCATTCCCTCATCCCGGTATAAAAACACCTGATTATTTACTCACATAACATTTGAAATTTCCATTGAGTCTGTGCGTAATGCAGTCTGCAAAATCCACTGTGCTCCAGCCCGGAATTCTAGTGTTGTGAAGTAACATGTATTTGGGAACGTCCTGCCTTATCGTCCACTACGCTATTGCGCATCCCATACTATTCATATCAATCATTGCATTCTCGCCATGGCCCCTGTCCCAAGGACATTAAACAATAGAACGTTATATTTGCAGTCAGACCTGTGGGCGTCTCCTCGCCGCTAGCTGAAAAACGAAAGCGCTGTCCTTCGAATTCCTCATTTGCAACATCACGTCGAAAAGGCATCTGTGACCGCTAGAAATCACAAAATCATCCATGTAGTGCGGCAGTGTGTGAAAATGGCAACTGGCTTCACTCACAAATGGGACGCCCCGCCCGTCGGTGAACCTCGGTACAGTGCTGCATGAGGGTCCACCGTTAATCGAGTACTACATTCCACTGACCCTTCACAAGTTTGTTCGCGACTGCAAAGATAGTATGTGAAACAATGGGACCATAGCAGAATGAACATATAAACCAATATTTCACTGCCATCGGGATTAAATACATGATTGTAATAGCAAGATGCCATGCGTCAAATTGCAGCGTTGTGTGCGGGACGTGCTCGCCCAAAGGGGATTGCAGCTGGCACAGGTGGAATGAATCACCACAGGTGGAGGCTATACACCCTGAAAACACATAAATTGCACACCCAACCCCCTCCCACAACCACACCCACTCCAAAATGCTACCGGCAGGATTAGCGATGTTGGCCCTGGGGGACCTGATAGCACTGCAAGTACTCCAACTTCAAGAAGAAGACGAACACCAACTACTACAACAACCGGCCGCACAGAGGAGACGCAGGAGGAGGAGGAGGGCAAGGCAGGGCCAGCAAGGCCCACCAGCACAGCCACTACCACCACGCAGGCAGCCCGCAATCCCACGCCTCCGAGCTCATCCGTTCAACCTCACTGCTGAGCAGATCCACACCCTCTACCGTTTGGACCGGGACACCATAACCGCCATTGTGAGCATGACACACGCTGACCTTGTCAGCATGATAGATAGCCCAACCGCCATCCCACCCCTACTGAAGGTGGTGTCTGTACTCCACGTCCTGGCCACAGGCACATACCAGCACACAGTCGGACAGTTGCATGGCATTTCACAGCCACTGTTGTCACGGACACTATTGCAAGTGCTCGATGCCCTCCTGAAGCACGCAGACGACTACATCTCGTTACCACGCTCGGAGCAGGAGATTACAAACACAAAAGTGGGATTCCATGCACTTGCCGGCATACCGGGTTGCATTGGTGCCATCGACTGCACCCATGTGGAATTGGTTGTCCCACATGCCATGGAGGTCCAGTACCGCAACCGGAAACAATATCATTCTCTTAATGTACAAATGGTGTGTGACTCCAACAGGATCTTTACACATTGTTGTGCCCGATTTCCTGGATCAACCCATGATTCTATGGTCTTGAGGAACTCTACAATACCACGCTACATGGAGCGACACGCAGGGAACAGATCCTGGCTACTCGGTGAGTCTCATTTCATGCATGATAATGTGGGGTATGTGATGCGGCAATGACATGGCAGGAAGGGGGGGGATGCGTACGTAGCAATGTCATTCCACAAACATCCTTTATTGTCCACATACAGATGATGCCGGGTATCCACTGAAGAGATGGCTCCTTACACCACTCCGGAACCCACAGAACCAGCATGAGGAGGACTACAACCATGCCCACTCACGTACCCGTGTAGTCATAGAACAGGCATTCGGCCTACTGAAGGCTCGTTTCCGCTGCCTCAGCAGGTTTGGCGGGGCACTCCTGTACCGCCATGAGAAGGTTGCAAAGATGGTCATGGCATGTGTCATGCTACACAACATGTGCGTACGTAGAAATGTGCCCATGCCCCCTGACGCAGAACTGCAAGCACCTGAAGATGGTCATGATGAGGGTGGGGATGTGGCAGCACCTCAAGGAGTCCGTGAGGCACAGGAGGCCCGTGAAATTCGTCAGAATATCATAGATTCATGCTTCTAGCACTCACGCCTGGTGGCTGATACATGGACACGGGACTTGTGGCACTGTGTGTGTCTGGAACATGCACAATGTGGACTGTACGCCTATAAAGGCCTCGTACACAAAGATCAATGTCCACACATCTCATTGGATGATCATGAAATTTTTATAGCATATGTGAAATTATATTACACACCCCATCGACCCGCCACCCAAGAAAGCCCAACACCCCCCCTCCACCGTCCTACCTCCCCCCCGAACACCAGTGTCCAAAGATGCTCATTGTCAGTGGGCAGACGCTATTGCAAGCCCCCTCTCCGGGTATCAGGGGCACCCCTGCCTGTGGAGCGCAGGTTCCTCCCAGATCTACGTTGGGGGCTGCCCTGGACGGAACTTGCAACGGATGATGTCTCTGCCTGCTCACGTCCATGCATGTCCCTAAGGGTTTGTGAGAGCTCAGTGAGCACACGGCGCACAGCGGCAAGTTCAACACATACGTCTTTGGACGTCGCATGCAGTTCCCCCCTCAGGCTCTCGGTGCTTCTCTCCATTTGTACCCTTAGTGTCTCTGTACTTCTCTCCATTTGTACCCTTAGTGTCTCTGTACTTCGCTCCATTTGTGCCCTGAGTGTCTCAGTAGATGTTTCTATGGCTGCCTTAGAACCCCCACATTCATCAGCATGCTCCTTGAGGAGCGTGGCCAGTTGCTGCTGTTGCACGATCACCTGGTCGAGGGACTGTTGCCTCTGCTGGGCCATGCCCATTTGCGGTGGTGTCACAGAGGGGCTGATCCCCTCATGTTGCCTTGCCACAGGGCTTGTGGGGGATGGCCAGTCGTCGTCTTGTGGGTGCCCCTGCGTGGTATCCTCATGGTGTACGGGATGAAACAAACAGGGGGATTGAGACAGGTCATGGATGGGTCCTACATCGACAGCACCGTTTTCTGTGTCGGAGCATGCTGCCATTAATGCAGTGTCACCTATGGTGCTGCTGCCACCAGAAGCAGTGCCTTCTGTGGCATCCATTGGGGGGACCTGTGGTGCTGCTGTTGTGGGCATGCTGGCTGCTGGGGTGCCTGTTGAAGTCCCCTCCTGTGTGCTGCCACTTGATTTGTGCTGCTGCCGTGTCTTGATCCGTGCAGCTGAGGTGGAGGGTCTTTGGCCGTTGGTCTTGGCCCTCTTTGCAGGTGTGCTGGTAGGGGTGTCCTGAAGCTCGTCGTTTGAATCGGACCCTGTGGTGGAGTAAAGGAGGGCGAGCGTTATTTATGGGTGTGTGGAAATTGGAATGGCAATGTATCACATGCATTGGGGTGGTACCTGAGGGTGATTTGGGTCAGGGCCTTGGAGGTGGTTTCATTTTTGTGTGGATTGAGGATGCAGTTGTTTTGCAGCCTGAAGTTAGGGTGTGCATGCTGCACGTGTAGAGGGTGTTTTTAGGATTTTTAATTTTTTATGTATTTAATGTGACTTTTAAAGTGCGCTATCAGGCCAATGTATGTGGACGTTCTCCTGGACATGCGTTTCTGTTGCACTATGTGGACACATGGTACTTCACATGATTGGACATTGTGGATTTAGCATTGTTTTATTTGGCCCACCTACCTGATTCTTCGGATGTCTGCACTCCTTTCTCCATCCCTCAGACTCCCTCTATACTCTCCATTCCAATGGTGGAGGCACAGATTTCTTCCCAGGGGGTCAACTTGATGGGTGATTCCGATCCTCCCCCGGTAGCTGTGGCAATGTTACGGTTGGCTGATAGTATGCTCCGTACGCGTATCCGCAAGTCGTCCCATCGCTTTCTGCATTGCTGTGGGTTGCGGGGTGCGGTCCCCACCGCACTTACCCGCTGTGCCACCAGGGCCCATATGGCCTTCTTGTTCGCAAGTGCCGTCCTGGTCATTTGCGTCGAGAAGACGACGGCAGCATTCTCCTGGAGGGTCTCTGTGAGCACGGTGAGTTCCTCATGGGAGAAGTGGACCTGCCGCTTGCGGTCGCACGCTTTTTTAGCAACCTTTCCCATTTTGATTGTTTTAACTAGGGTGGCTAACGGGTTGGGATGTGTCTCAGGGTCGGATTTTTAATGGTTGTGTTGGGATTCTGATTTTATAGGTGTACGGCGTGCTGTTTCCCGTTCCGGCCCCATGTTTTTGCTTCCGTTTCCGTATATTTACGGTCACCGTATTTAGCGATTACCGCTCATTACGGTGACCGCTATGATGGGTGGCGGAATTGCACCTAGGGCGCCGTACGACGGCGGTGAGGGGCGTTTTGGGGACATTTCCGCCATCGCGGACTTTGCAGTTCCGCCATGGCGTAATGCTCGTGCCCGATGGGTCAGAATTAGCCGCACTTTATTCCATCGTGCAATGGCGGAAACGCTATTTACGCTATGGCGGTCAGGTCAGTTACTTTCCGCCAGGGTCGTAATGAGGGCCTCTGTGTTTTATCAATGAAGGCTGGCAGGTCATTATTCCACTGGGCCTTTTTGTTCTGTTGTCTTGGGGCCTTTGATTACACCCCACATTATCAACCTGCCACCATAATGGGGGAACACACTGCTATGTAATTTTAAAACCGCTTGTTCACGTTTCAAGTATTTACGTTTTTATTGCAAAAAAGCCCAATGTGCACATTAGAATAACTGAGTTCTATAAAGGCCAGCTGCAAATGTTTTGGAGTGCATCTTATTGAGGTAGTCATTCATATTTTCTGCAGAATCTATCACTTTCGTTGCAGATTTGGCAACCAAAATTGAGTTTACATTTTTTAGTGAACAAACCACCATGGCACTTTCTAAAAGGGAAGCCTCCATTGCAACTAACATTCTGCGGGCATTAGGAGGAAGTTATTGAAATGGTATTACTGAATGACTATTTTAGTTTTACCAAAAACATAAGAAAGGATTGTTCTGTTTTAGAGTGCAGTGTTAACCCATCAGATGGTTTTCCGTGGGACTTGATGCCTAATGAACTAATGTTGCTGAGGAAGAATACATCATGAAATATGTGAAGATATGAGAACTAAAAGTCTATGAGTGTACAGCTCGCTATTCATGTTCTCATTGATCTACTCACACACTTGTAGTAGTTAGGAAGTTAGGAAGGTGTTCACATGTGCCTTACTGAGACGAGAAACCAAAACCCTCAGCTGAGAGATGTGTTCATCCTTGATCTGACAGAGAAGAAAATAAGGGCTCTACAGAGCTTTGCCAGTGTTGCATTCAAAATCTTCCAGCCATCACTCACCAGTGTTGCATTAGTGTTATGTGCTGGGGTACACTCACAATTACCGCAGGAGTCTGGAGGTCCCAGTGGGTGACGCGGGAAGTCTGGAAGCTCTACCCTCGATGGTGCCGCTATCCCAGAGTCCATTCACATGCTTTGGTGCACCTCCCCGATCACCAAGGATACCTGTGGCTGGGCGCCTCCATCTTGCACCAACAGCATATGCGCGCTAGTGTAGTGTCCCTTGTGTACATGGGATCCTCCGGGCATTGCCTGACAACCAATGGCCATATGGCCTCCAGAGCTATAAAAGCCTCATTGAGATACGGCTCTGTGTGTCTCCATGTCTCTGTTGTGTTTTTTCTCCTGTTTCTTCCTCTTATCTTTGCTTGATTACATGCCTCTTGTGCTACTTGATCTGTTTCGGTCATGTTCCTGCCTTACTTTGCTTCCTTACCTTTTCTGTAGGTTCTTTAGTCTCTTCCCATTACTTTTACATGTATCGGGCTCATCGCCCTTTGCTGCCCTTGCACCATAACTCCCAGGGCACACCTTGCATGGTGCTGGGGCACTCGTATGGAATCCCCTCAATGTTGCCATTTACTGTTGGGCAACCTGTGCTGTCTTCCTGACTATCAACAGCCCCCATACTTACGTGGCAACCTAGTGCAGCATCTACCTTGCTCAAACCGGGTATCGGGTACCAGACGCCAGCGCTCCGTTGTGCTTGACAGATTGAGACACCTACCCATCGAGTATCTTCTTGAAATGGAGGCCATCCAGGAGTAAAGAGATGAACTGAGGGCTCTCTGTACTGAAGTTGTCACTCTGTAGCAAGAAACTCAGACCTTGAGGGATGCATTGGTGCAACTGCTGCAGCCGCCATCGCCGAAGAGATCCTAGCACAATCTGGCACAATGGAGTATGACAGAGACCCACCCTCTGTGACGGAAATCTGCAACCACTGCAGAATACAATTAATGTTTAGACCAATACATTTTTTCAGTGACAAGGCTAAGATTGGCTTTATGTGAGGTAAAATATAGCCCCTGAATGTCAGAAATAAAGAGGCCAGGCCAGCTTTGAACAGGGAAGCTGGCTGGTGCTATCCATTGGAAAATGCAGGCGAGTACAAAACACTTCTTTTTCTGACCTAAGGCCTAGTGACATGGAAAGAAATGGGCCTGGTTAAATTCTACTAAAATGGACATGTTCGCAAGTGGAGAAAGACACTTTTCACAAATTAAGTGACATTTTATTAGAAAGGCCTACTTGGAGTATTAGAGGGGACATCAGTCTCCCATGGTAAATAATGGCCTATGCGTGAACAATACCAAAGGGATACTCATGCCGTTTCAACTGTTAGGGTAAAGAAAAAAAATACACCTGGACATATTTAAAAACTGCAGCAGTATACATGGAATGAAAAGAAATAGTTGTGCATTTGGAAGCTCAAAAGGAGGAAAAATGCATTTTCAATTCAGAAATAAAGTCAGATGGCAGACTGCTTTTATCCAGTAATAAGAGACTTGATTTCAGCACATAAAAAAGACATGTGTATGGGAAAACCCTATTTTGTTTATCATAAATGGACACTGATTCCCTGTGCTAACTATGGCTTATTTTGTATGCAGGAGATTGTTTCACTGACTTCTGTCCTAATATTGTATAAAGAAAAAATATTATTGTGAACAACAAGCCCTGGTGCAGCATTGAAAGTTACAGGTACACGGTGGGTAAATGTAATATGCTAGGATTTCATAATGGTAAACTGGAACTTGTTGTTCTTTCTGAGTTGAAATGCCACACTAAACTGTGAGCTGAGTAGTGTACCTGGATCTTGGCCACACAGCCCTTTTGGTAGATGCATACAAGGTATGCAGGGCTGGTTTCAAGTAAATTCTTAAATATCCAGAGAAAGAGATCAGAATTGTGGTTAGTTGATGATAACACAACCAACAGAAACAACATTTACTGTCAGGTTCCCCATTAATGGTGCATTAGCTCTGAACAAAGACCCTTTGAAAATCTGAACTCAAGACCTTTGGGGTTGTGCCCACCAAGGAAACAGGTCTGGCTGTCAATTTAAATGCTAAGATATACAAAGAAGTAGATTGAAATAATGGGAGTTGCGGATAATATGTCCTGCAGAAGTGACCTTAAGGTCAGACCTTCCCATAACCTTTGCATTAAACTCTGAGCAAGGACCCTTTGAAGCCAAGGAGGAAAAGGTTACGATCAACATGGATAAACCAGCTGGCTGATCACATGTTTGAAGAGAAATGGAAACTGCTTGGGTCTGATCTGAATGTGAAGCTGGGAGCCATGTTATGCCCTGCCATTGATGAAACATTGAACACGATTATTCTAAATAAAAAGAGCATGGTGTGTCCTATTGAGCTCACCAACGTTCAATTTAAAGGGGATGAAAAGCCAGTTGGGATCATGTAAAAACAGCATTTTTGTGATGTATGTAATTTAAATTCGGATCAAAATTATGATTCTGCCATTTTCATGCATCTGAGAAATGGGAAAGTTGTCAAAGTGATAGATCATGACAGTAAGGTTTCAATTGGAAATGGTCCCATTGTTAGCTATTTCGGTGCAGCAGCAAACCACGAAAAACGATAGCTCTGCCCAGGAAGGGCTTGCCGAAATAAAATTAGTATTGTCCAACTTGCCATAAAATATAGAACTCAAAAATATATATATTCATGTGGTCAGCTGAAAGATCAAGAGAGTTGCCACATTATGAGATTTTTCAGAACGCAAAATGTAAAACTCACTGTCATTTTGAAATGATGTATCTTTTCTCCTCCCTCAGCCTACATCATACATATCTCCCAACTTCTGGTCGTATCAGCAGCCAGTGGGCGTCTTAGTGGGAGGTAAAGGGAGAGTGCTAACCAATCCTTACCGTGGGAATAATGACCATGTTGGAGTGTCATCAGCGCTATAAGAGGGCGTGCTTGCATCAGAACAGGGTTTTTTCACTTGATTCCGGGAGATAGCCTGCTGCTGGACTATAGCAAGGAACAACTAGCAGAGAGGCAAGGAGAGCTACCAAGACCATCAGGGTAAACTTTGCCTGGAAACCTAGGAGCCCTATCTGAGAGAGGCCTATCTCGTGGGACCTTGCTGTGGGAGAGGCCTTGTGTGAGCTGCCTACCAAAAGACGGTCCAAAAAATCTGGCTGTCCTCCTGAGCAAAGAGTAGAGAGCTCCCATGTGGGGGAATCTCATTCAAATTATTTCCCCTCTCTTTTGAAGTTGAATTGTGTTGGGAACTGCCTTTAAGTAAATCAATTAACTCCAATACAGAAAATCACGGGATGCGTGTTGTTAGAATTTGAAACAAACAAAACTCATGCCCAGTGTGTTAGAAGCGGTATAGCCCATAAAGACTTGGTTGACTGTTTTCTGAAATCCTTGACTTCTATACAAAAGAGGGGGTGGCGAGGGGTCCAGAATCCCCAAAGAAGTAATCCACAAAACACTGCCTATCCAGTCCGTGTGGAGGGTGCAAAATGAAATGTCCCCTTTGTTCCCATTTTTCTCTGACCCATATTACAAAGTCCTACCTTTCATTTTTATGTGTGTTAAAAAAGATTTCCCTTTGAGTTCCTTTTCCCAACTGTGCATTTCAAATGAAAGCCTAAAAACCAAATTTCCCATTGACCCCCTTGCCTCCAAAACCGGAATCCCAAAGCACTGCCTGTCCTTTGAACGTGTATTACAAAACTATTTTTCTATTGTATTGTGAATGTTTTCTATTGGTTAAATTGAAATTAAATTGTTTGTAAGTTGTGGCTGCATGTTTCAAAATTGTACCTGTGTTGTTTTAATAACAGAGTTATTGTTGTGATATTGGGTGTTGCCACAACATTGGTGGCTGATATAGGCTGCTAGGTTTCTTTGTCAGACCTTAAATAAATAAATAAATATTCTTACTATACACCGGCCTGCTTTCTAATCCATTGATGACACAGGGTATTTGTTGGGGTGGGTGCACGATGGGTAGGAGGCCGCAACAAAAAGTGAATCTGAAATAAAAAGCGTTTTATTGTGTGCCACCTTGCTTGGGGTGGGGAGGAAGGAACTCACAGAGTTGAGTGTGACGGCCTAATAAACTGCAATTTTTATATTAAAGAGGCTTACTGGGAATGCGCAGGCCTGGGCTGCACCATATGTGGCGATGGGTAATCCAATTCTTGGCAATTTCGCAGAGTTCTAAAAGGCATTTTTGGAAGTTATTCAGTCACCAAACCTGGCAACAGCCACCCAGAACCATTTTCTGGATATTAAACAAGGGTCACAGGACATCATCTTATACGTATGCTGATTCTGACAACTAGCTGCTGAGGCATATTGGCCAGAAAACACACAAAAAACCTTATTTAAATGTGGCCTGAGCGAAGAATACAAGGACAAGCTGGTTCACGTAACAATGCCGGAGACATTGCAAGCACTAGTTGATGTTGTCATATAGATAGATGAGAGGCGGTCTGAAAGGCAACGTCATGATGGCGCCCGGACATCATTCCATCCCCCAATGTTCGTGCCTGGAACTCCACCAACTAGTACCTCTGATGGAAAGGCCATGCAACTGGGTGCTATCCAAGATCCTTTGAAGCAGAACGGACCTGTCGCAGAACCAACAGGCTCTGTCTTTGTTGTGGCAATAGTGGCCCTTTCATAAGCAGAGGCCCAGTTCAGCCCTCTAAGCCGGGGGGAAACTAACAGGCTTGTTGTCTGACAGGAGGGGAACCATCAAGCCCTAAGGAAACACCTGTGAGCCTTTTTCTGGCTACCCAACAACCTATGACCCTGCGTCCATTATTCATATTACAGGTTAAGATAACTTGCGGCCATTAAGACTGAGTCACAACCGCACTGGTGGATTCATGGGCCTCTGGAAATTATTGCAACGAGGCATTTGGAAAATGCAACAAGCTTCCAGTGAGGGCCAAGACACAAAAGACTCTCATTGAAGAAATCAATGGTACCCCTCTGGTCTCAGGTTCTATCACCATGGAGACCGAAACATAGCAATTAAGCATCAATCAACATGAGGAACTGATAGCGTTGATGTTCTCCGTTCTATCCTTTTGTTCTGGGACTACCCTGGCTAGTACACCACAACCCTTATATAAACTGGGCCACACAGAACATGATATTCAGATCTGATTTGTGTACTAGAACCTGTCTTTGGGCTCCACAGCAATTTAATTCACTCTTGATTCTACGACTTCTGCAGCTCGTCTCAATTGCTGTCTCAGTGTTCCTGTGGAATATGCATCATTCTACAAGGTCTTTTCCAATCATGAGGACATAACACTCCCACCTAACTGACCCTTTGATTGCGAAATACAACTACAACCAGATCAGCATATTGCCCATGGTCAGAAATATTCACTTACTACCCAGGAAAAGGAGGAACTTCTCAATATCTCTAGGATTGTCCTGATAAAGGGTATATTGCACCCTCTCGTTCTTCCCCTAGAGCACCCCGGTTCTATGTTCCTAAAAAAGAAGGAACTTTACTTCCCTGTGTGGACTATCGACTGTTGAATGACTTTACCATCAAGTATCTTTATACCTTACTGTTGATAAGGGATATTCTGGAGTCTCTTGGGCACACCACCATATTTAGCAAAATCGAGTTGCAAGGTGCCTACCATCTGTTTTAAATTAAACAAGGATGAGTGTAAAACCTCCTTTAAACCCCTGTTAGGCTATTCTGAATACTGGATGATGCACTTCGGGCTTTGTAATGCTCCCACGGTTTTCCAGCACTTAATGGATTCCATATTCTCTGACTTGCTGGATATCACCACCTGGGTACATCTGGATGACATCTGGGTATTTTCTGTATCCCTGGAAGAACACTGTGCCCATATATCAGAAGTACTAAGTAGATTCCTTGAACACCATCTCTATGCTAAAGAAGAAAATGTGCGTTTCCCCAGTTTAGTATTGAGTTTCTTGGTTATATAATCAGTGAGAACAGTATTCATATGAATCCCAAGACAATACAAGCAATTAAGGAAAGGCCTAGTCCTAGTGATGTAAAGTCTGCTGTGCGATTCCAAGGGTTCATCAATATTTACCGCTGTTTGATTCTGGATCTCACTCAATGAACTGCTGACAGCACACGTCTGCTCAAGAACAATTGAGTTTTTTCTGGGACGAAAAGCCTGAGAATGCCTTCCAAAGCCTAACGAACAAATTCATAAAGGCACCCATTATGCAGCACCCAGACAACAGATCCTCCTTTGTTGTCTAAACCAACGCTTCTGCCATTGGGTCTGTTTTACTGCAATGGAATGAAGCAACGGGCATTGAACATCCAGTGGCATACTTTTCTCGACAACTGACACCCAGAAAAAAGAACTGCGCCATAATCGAGAAGGAAATGTTGGCCATTAAGGAAAGCTTTGTTGGATGGAGACATCATCTCTTTGGAGGTAGACATCCCATTACAGTACGGACTGACCATAGAAATGTACAATACTTTCGTACTTTGACTTGCACCAATAGTCGTCAGGCCCGGTGGATGCACTTTTTTGTGGAATTTGAATGTAATATTACTTGCATACCTGTCACCCAGAATCTTAAGGCTGATGCTTTGTCACAAACTAAGGAGAGCTCTTTTGTGACTGATGATATTCAGATCCTGCCTGATAAACATTTCCTGTCAGTGGTGCGCTTTTTTTGGATCTTGTACGCAAGGAACAATAGATGGACCCCACTAGTCTTGGTTTATTGTCATCATCCGATTTCCAGCGCAAAGATGGATTGGTGTTCTACTGGGATAAACGTCTTGTACCTACCACGAAACTGCAGACTGACATACTCAGGGATTCCATGGTTCCCCGTTACTGGGCATTGCGGTCAAAAGGCTATGCTGGATCTAATAGGCTGACAGTTTTGGTGGCCTGGGTTAAAAGAGCATGTTAAGGGATATGTGTCTGCTTGTCCTATCTGCGCCATGATTAAGGTGCTACACAGGACGCCTATGGGTCTTTTACATTCACTGGAAATCCCTCCCTATCCATGCAATACGATAGCAATGGATTACATTGTGGATATTCTCCCCTCAAAGGGTTACACATGCTTATTGGTTGTCGTCGATTGCTTTAGTAAATTGGTGCATTTTGTTCCCTTTGTGTCCGTGCCGAGGGCTTCTGAAGCTGCCTCTGCCTTTTTACATGATATCTATCGCCTGCATGGGCTCCTGGAGAAGATAATCTCCGACAGAGGACAGTAATTTGTCTCACGCTTTTGGACAGCCTTGATCCAAAAAGCCCTTAGTTCGGGTTATCACCCTCAGATGAACGGGCAAACGGAGAGGACCAATCAAACATTGGAGGCCTATTTGCACTATTACACCAATGCGCTGGAATCTGATTGGGAAGATTATTTGGACATCACCAACGCCACTTATAACAACACCAAACATTCAGCTATTCAATGCAGCCCTTTCCACTGCACCTATGGGCAACATCCTAAACTCCTCCCAATTTCCTGTGATTGCCCATACACCAGTACCTACTGCCGACAACTTGGTCAACCGCCGAACAGGATCCATGAAACCACTTCTTCAATGCAGAAACAGTCCAAAGAATCACAGGAGACTGTTGCTAATCGAAAGAGGACCCCAGCTCCTGTTTTTTTCATTAGGGACAAAGTACGACTTAGCACACAGAACTCACCATTGCACAATTGTCCTCAGAAGCTTGCTCCCTGTTCCGTGGGGCTATTTTTCATCATCAAACAGACATTGCCATTGGCCTATCATTTCAGCTTCTGTCTTCTCGGCACATCCATCCTGAGTTCCATGTGCTGCTTTTGAAACCCTGAACTACTAAAGACACTCGCCTTTCTGATCTGCGACCTGCACCTGTACTTGTTGACGGCGAGCCTGATTATGAAGTGGAGGTCATATGCAATGTCTGGTACCTTCGAGGACATTTTAATATCTCATCCATTGGAAAGGTTATTCCTCGTGTGATCGTACCTGGGAGCAGGCTACGCATATACATGCTCCTCGCCTGCTCCATCGATTGGTACCCATGGAAGCCTGGTTCACCATTATTTTTTGGAGGTGGGCATAGTGTTATGCTCCAGGGTATGCTCACACTTACAGCGGGAGTCCGGCGGTCCCAGTGGGCGGTGAGGGGAGCCTAGAGGCTCTACCCTCGATGGGGCAGCTTTCACAGGGTCCATTTGCGTGTTTTGGTGCACCTCCATGGCCACCAAGGATACCTCCGGCAGGGCACCGTCATCTTGCACCAAGAGCACATGCACGCTAGTGTAGTGCCCCAGGCTTGGCACCTACGCACATTGGAGCGTCCAGACATTACCTGGCAACCAACGGCCATACAGCCCCCTGAGTTATAAAATCCTCATTGAAACGCATCTCTGTGTGTTTCAATGTCTCTGTTGTGTTTCACTCCTGTTTCTTCCCCTTTTCTTTGTCTCCAGTCTGGCGTTCTACCTTATCTCTGCTAGTCCATACTACCCTGCTTTTCTTTGCTTGATAACCTGCCTCCTGTGCTACTTGATCTGTTTCGCTCCTGTTCTTGCCTTACTTTGCTTGACTACCTTGGAGCCATTACCGTTTCTGTGGCTTCTTTAGTCTCTATTCTCAACAGCCCCCATACCTACGTGACAACCTGGCGCAGCATCTACCTCACTCAAACTGGATATCAGGTACGAGAAGACATCGCTCCATCATGCTTGACAATTAGTCCCCTGAGTGAGACCGATATGGCCAAATGTGGATTCCCAGCTTGCCATGCCTAGAAATCCAAGCTATGCTTCACTGCGGAGGCTCAATGAGGGTGAAATATGTCCTGAGGCTGCTTATGGTTCTCTGAAGAAGGATATGACCTTACAGTTCGACCTGGATGGAACCTTTTGGGGTGTGACCAAGCCTGATTTGCATATGAACGTTCACAATCTGTGATAGCCTCGTGGGTTGGAAAATGATAGTTTGGGGGGTTCTCCAGAGCTTTGCCAGTGTCTGGCTTTTGACTACTTCAAAATCTTGCAGTCATCCCTCTTAAGTGTTAAATCGCTCTACTTTGCCCCGCAAACCCAGGAGCAGCAGGGGTTCAAATTTGCAGAGGAGCACCAAGGCTCAGAACTACAAGACAACGGCATAAGTTTAAACCCAGACGCTCCACCAAAAAAACACATGCTATAGAAGGAGGTCATGGGTTCACCTCTGGATTTCAGATTCAGGAGCCAAGAGTTACAGCATAAGGGGATTTATTTCACCTTGTGCTCTGCACAGCCAAATGTTCAGAGAAGGGTAGCAAGGGTTCACCTAAGCTCGGCAGCGACCCAAGGTTCCAGAGCCACCTCATGAGGTGAGAGATTTAGCTGTGCCCTGCAGAGGAAAGGGCACTTCAGGTAGACAGCCACTGCATGGACACACCTGGAAGACCGCTGTCAACACCCTTCAGGAAGAGAAGAAGCCTGCACCATATTCTGGAGTTCGTGATTGCTCTGCAGATCAAGAGTCTCGCAACAGGAGGCAAGGTCTGCACTTAATCTGTTGCCTGGATGTCTAGGCACTAAAACGACAGTAGTGTGGCTTCAGTGCAGTATTCCCATTCAACTATTGTCTGACTGCTACTAATTTTAATTTAAAGAGAGAGAGAAAATGTACATAATCATCAGATAGTCTTTCAGACACCAATATATAACCGGTTTACAATAAAGAGCAGCAGCAAAACACCATTACCCAAATATGTTGGCATAGTATAGACGCAGTTGGGTATTATCTATTAGGTAAAGGTTTTGCAGGGTGCTGTCTGCCATTTTCTGCACCTCTAGGTGGATGCTAGGGATGGTCTTCCAACCCATACAATGTCAAAGTAGGGGGCAGATCTTTGCCGAATATACTTTAGCGATTTCTTGACGTGGGCAATGGCTAGTTCATCTGGTGTATAAGCGTCTTCTGGGTTGGTGAGGCAATGATGCTCAGCTGACTCCTAGAGTCAGTTTCAGGATGGTGGAAATCCATTCCTTCACTCACATGGAGATTTTGGGGCACTGGAGGATAGCTCAGGGGCAACACGCTCGCATTGGAAGCAAGACGACGCGGAGCAACACAGGTTCGATTCTCGGCTCCGCGCTTAGAAACCTCTGGGTATTAAGAGCGTTATAAATAACATATCATTTCATACCATATCACTGTGAAATAGACAACATGGCCTTATTTGGGGGACTCCAAAAGCTACCTGCATATCATCTCACAGGCAGAGAGGGGGCAATGCCGGAACCGGGCTGCCTCCTCTGTTGCATTACTTTTCTGTAGGAAGCTGGACAGGCTTTAAGCCCGGGACTGGTGATCAACCTCGTAATTCATTCTCATAGGACTGTTGCCAGATTTGGTGGTATATAGCGGTTTGCTGAGCGATGGGGAAGCCCCGAAGAAGGGAGTAAAAGCTGTTTCCTATGTATGCAGTGAAAATACATGCATATCCCAGTAATGTGTCCTCTCTCTTTACACAGGCCACTCAGCAGATAATATTTCAATAAAAGGTAGCAGGCGCTCCTCTAAAGAAAGAGCATGGCATGATAACCTGTTCTGAGATGAGAGTTTGCAGCACACGCTTTTTGCTCACTGTACCTTTCACAGATGGGAAATATCCATTTGCATATCAGTCTTTGTGCCGCCCACATGGGCAGTCCAGCACCGAAATGCTATGGCAATTCCTCTCTGAACAAGAGTACCAACAGCAACCCCATACACGTGTTTCAGCCTCGTTGGTCCTCATCAGTGAGGTGAAGCTGTGCCTCTCTGAGCACAGTGAGCAGGAAGTCCCCGTCTGGTTGCCCCCAGGTAACTTAGGGTGGCCAACCCCAAGTTCCTTCCAAAAATACAAAAAAGGTAGCAGGCGCCCCTCTCTCGAAAGAACACGCCATGAGAACCTGTTCAGTGGTTATTAACCACTTTGAGAGTCCGCAGCCATCTGCTTTTTGTTCACTGTACCTTTCACAGATGGGAAATATCCATTTGCATATCAGTCTTTGTCCCGCCCACATGGGCAGTCCAGCACCGAAATGCTATGGCAATTCCTCTCTGAACAAGAGTCTCACCAGCAACCCCATACACGTGTTTCAGCCTTGGTGGGCCTCATCAGTGAGGTGGAGCTGTGCCTCTCTGAGCACAGTGAGCAGATAATGCCCTCCACCTGTTCTTTCCCATGTTCCTTACCCTTCTTACGTCCTCTCTATTTCTCATTCCTTGTTTTCTTACTGTCTTTGAATATAATAGTGGCATGGTAGCAACACCATAGCTAAGGTTACACCAGGCATTCCCATAGTAAAGGGTGAACATTGTCTCTGGTGTAACATTTTACCTTGTGCGCGGACATCCACGAACTTGACACAAACTTGTTTCCCGAGCACGTAAGCCAGATTTGGTGACATTCCAACAGTAAAAAGTCCTTGAAAAACACGGATTTTTCATTTTTTAGAGAATGTGTAGAATGGTGTTTTCCACAAAGCCCTAAAGAACAGGCTTTCGGGGCTCGTATCACAAAGTTGTGTACAGGCACGTATCACAAAGTGCACAGGCCCGTATTACAAAGTTGTGCGTCTGGGCTGCTGCGCGCTCCACAAATGGGAATAAATAAATAAATAAATACCTGGATTTTCATAATTATAGGCACGCACTCTACCTTGGAACTGGTGCATTGTGCAAACATTTTATTTAAATAGGATAATTTATTCGGCATATGCACTTTAAAAAACAAATCGGAATATATCTCTAGTTCAAACATGTGCAGTGCGTCTGGAACACAAATGGACATTCTGTCATGGCCCACTAGCCGGGCAGATCCAAGAGGGAATGCAGAGACGCATGCAAACACAGCGAATCCACATGTTTCACATGTGAACAACACTCGGATAAAAAAAAAGGCATTGGCATTCTGTCTCCACCCACTGCTAGCCAAGCAGAGCAAAGGGAGGTGAGAAAAGAGAAACAAATGCAAATAGAATGTCTAATTCGGCATAAGGCGCTCCGGACACAATCACCCCAGTGCACACAATCAGAGCACACCCAGAAAGCCAACACGCACCGACGCCAGTTTCTCCTGGCTCTGCAAGTGCCAACAGAAAAACACAACCTCCATCCTATCCCTCTTCCCTCACTAACCGACCGAGCCACTTTCTTACAGAGCCGCGTGAGCGCCAGGAGACGGTGCAAAAGGTAGCGGTGTACGGTATAAATCAACATAACATAACAAGGAGTGGGCACAATGTCATTCAGAGTGCAGGTTGTGAGTGCTGAGAGGGATTGTGAGGCTGGGCCATAGCTACAGGGAGACGGGGGTAGCGGGAGGGTTGGCCTGCCAGCCGGACTGTTGCTTGGTCCCCATAAATAAACAAGCCCTCCAGCGCCCTTCATGCATGCCATGCTTCTTTCGTTTGTTTGTGGCGTTTATATTTTGTTGTCAGCAGCAATAATAAGACTGTGTGGTGCTCGGGCACCCACTCAATATAAACAGCCCCTTGCTGCCTGCTATGTAGCATAACACCTGTGACCTTTGGAAGTCTGCCCATCTGCGTAGCAGCTATTCTACTATAACGCTGCCAGTAGCCTGCTTTTTGAAGAGCTCTGCCTTGTGCTCACTGAATCAGTGCAACTGGCTCTCCACCCTTCTCTTGCTTTTAACCCTTGCATGCATCTGGCCAGGTGGCAATTGGAAGGAGTCAAACTTGACAAATTACAAAAAAGGTAGCAGGCGCCCCTTTCTCGAAAGAACATAGCATGATGACTTGTTCAGATGTTAATAACCACTTTGAGAGTTCGCAACCATCTGCTTTTTGCTCACTGTACCTTTCACGGATGGGAAATAGCCATTTGCATATCAGTCTTTGTCCCGCTCACATGGGCAGTCCAGATCCGAAATGCTATGGCAATTCCTTTCTGAACAAGAGTACCAACAGCAACCCCATACACATGTTTCAGCCTTGTTGGGCCTCATCAGTGTGGTGAAGTTGTGCCTCTCTGAGCACAGTGAGCAGGGAGTCCACGTCTGGTTGCCCCCAGGTAACTTAGGGTGACCAACCCCAAGTCAGGGATGTCATTTCACCAAAATGCCAGGGGTAGCGGAAGTGACATCACACGACCCTTGACCCCTGATGACATCACAGGACGTGATGTCATTTGACCCCGCCACAAACTGATATCGGGGGAAGCGATGGCACACAATCTTTCACCCGTTTACAAAACAGGAAGTGGCATCATATAGCACTGTACACTTCGAAAAATATGGTTACGATATCACTATAATGTGATGTACATTTCATACAAGAATGGATCGCCATATGTATCGTTAAGATCAGTGTGTATAGGCCCATATTACCAAATTACTGTGAATGCAAGCAGAGGTCCATGACCAAATGATAATAGCACTTACGCTTAAGCGCTTTATATAGAAAAAATAAACACCCAATATCACCCAACCTGTGTTGGTACTCATTTATCAACCTCAGAAGGATGAAAGGCTGAGTTGAGGCATTTAAGAACAGACTAAATCAGTGACTCACCCCCTGAAGTGTGCCTGAAATAAACCTTTAATGAGTCTAGCAATTATTGTATAGAATTCCAGAAAGACACATTATTTGGTATTCCTATTCTTTCTTATTTAGGGTCAGTGCTGAAAGTGTTACACTTGTGTCACTCCTTTTCTTGTTTTCTTTTTCTTCTTTTTTAAAGGGGCTTTAACAAGAAAGCCAGCCACTCCAGAAGTGAAGAGCCACATGGTGCTGGCCACAGCCGTGGAGCTTGCATTACAAAAAAAAAATATATATTATTTTTTATTTTATAGAGGTTGGAAGGGAGAGCACAGAGGTTGCAAGGGAGACCTCAGAGGTCCCAGCTGTGACCTCTGGTGACCCCTAAATGACGTCCCTGCCCCAAGTTTCTTCCAAAAATACAAAAAAGGTAGCAGGCGCCCCTCTCTCGAAAGGCACGGCATGATATCCTGTTCAGTTGTTATTAACCACTTTGAGAGTTCGCAGCCATCTGCTTTTTGCTCACTGTACCTTTCACAGATGGAAAAAGACTTTTGCATATCAGCCCAAATGGGCAGTCCAACACCGAAATGCTATGGCAATTCCTTTCTGAACAAGAGTACCAAAAGCAACCCCATACACGTGTTTCAGCCTTGGTGGGCCTCATCAGTGAGGTGAAGCTGTGCCTCTCTCAGCACAGTGAGCAGGGAGTCCACGTCTGATTGGCCCCAGGTAACTTAGGGTGACCAACTCCAAGTTCCTTCCAAAAATGCGAACTCTCAAAGTGGTTAATAACCACTGAACAGGTTATCATGTCGTGTTCTTTCGAGAGAGGGGCGCCTGCTACCTTTTTTGTATTTTTGGAAGAAACTTGGGGTCGGTAACCCTAAGTTACCTGGGGGCAACCAGACGTGGACTCCCTGCTCACTGTACACAGAGAGGCACAGCTTCACCTCACTGACGAGGTCCAACAAGGCTAAAACACTTGTATGGGGTTGCTGTTGGTACTATTGTTCAGAAAGGAATTGCCATAGCATTTCGGTGCTGGACTGCCCATGTGGGCGGGACAAAGACTGATATGCAAATGGATATTTCCCATCTATGAAAGGTACAGTGAGCAAAAAGCAGATGACTGCGGACTCTCACAGTGGTTAATAACCACTGAACAGGTTATCTTTCGAGAGAGAGGCGTCTGCTACCTTTTTTGTAAACTTGACAAATTAGGCTTTGGTGATAAATCAGCATAGTTATTGTAGGCCACCCACGGCCTCTGAGTGCGATAGCCCCGGTCCCCGCACAGAAGACATTGAGACACGGGTAGCTGGTCCGGGCTTCACGCATACACTGGTGTGTGCACGCAGTGATGCCCCATTTATTGACGAGGTGGAGTTAGGTCACTCCGTCTCTGTCACTCTTAAAGGGGCACAACCATACTCCTCCTTTTTCATAACAACAAACCGAACGGAGTGCACCCAGATAAATCGCCTCCTCCATTAAACACATATGTTATAACAAGTGAACTGTTAGACACTGCACCTTCTTTATGCCTCCAGCACATAATCCTTCAAACAGGAGGGCCTGCTTCTTAGCTCTCGCTGAGGGTACCTCCTGGATCCCCCCATCTTGATCTTTCATCCTCTGCCGGCCCTGGACCGACAGGCTCTTGAGGGATCCATTCATCCTCGGCTCCCCCAGCTTCTTTGTTTCCAGTCATCAGGGTTGGTGCGGATTGACCACTCTCTCCTACTTTTTTAAAGAAGCTTCAGTTCCTGGTTACTGTCACATTGCTATCGGACGCAGTGACCATGGACCCCTTCAGCCCCACCACATCCATGGGCTGGGACTCATAGGTCAACGAAAGATTTCCCTCAGGATGTTGATTCCTCACCAACACCTCGTCTCCAGGTGGCAGATGATGAGGCTGCAAACCCCCAATGGATGATCTCACTTTCGTTCCTTTATCTGCTCTCTTCCACCACTCTTTCATCATCAATCTCATTGGGTTGCCTCATCCCTAGGTCTGGTAACAACCCACAAGGGCATCTCCTGAACAGTGCCTCTGCAGGGGCAACTCCGGTTAAGCAATGAGGAGTCGCTCTGTATGCCCTCAAGAACCGGCATAGCGCCCTTTTCAGGCATTGGCCCTAGCCATGGGCAATGCAAAACACCTGGTTCAGAGTTTGCAGAAACTGTTCTGCCTCTCCAATTGCCTTTGGCCACACCGGAGAAATCTTCCTGTGGTATATTCCGCACTCCAACATGAAGTGTGCAAAACGGTCTCCCTGGAACGGTGGTCCATTATCCGAACAGAGCTCCTTCGGGGAAACCATGTGCGACAAATACCTTCTCCATTATTGGCACTATGTGCGCGAATGACGTGAACTCCACAAATTCCACTTCCGGATATCGTGTCCACTGATCAATGAATACTAGAAAATGTGTGTCCCATCCTGTGGACAACAAATCCATGTGTACCATCTCCCAGGGACAACAACTTCTTGGGACAGACTCGATCCGCGGTTCTCGTTGCCAGCCAGTGGAAGGATGTTCCAACTACTGCAACTGGATTACAAGATCTTCCTATGAGTGTTGCTTTACAAAAGTGCAAAAGACCCACAAGCTTCAATGAGGAAGAGGACACCACTAGTTGACAGGCTTTCACTTTTGTAGTCCCTCCACCTCATTTTGGTCCTTTTCTACCTAGCCAAGGAGGTGGCAGGGCTAAGGCTCACCCCAAGCAGTCATATTCAGATTTTGAGCCTCTAATATAGTGACTGATGGACTGTTGACTGACTGTATCTGGAGCAGTCTCATCGGGGAGGCGCGCGGGCGCATGTTAATCTATGAAAGATACCAAATGCTGCAGAAATACAGTTACAGGTAAGTAATTAAGACTTCTCAAGCATTGGATTTTTCATAGATTCACATGCTTGAATAGAATACAGAGCAGTGGACGCATGCCACATACTTCCATGAAGCACACGATAGTTCCATACAGAAATGGCGTTATAAATGCCATATCATATCATATCATCTTATATCAACCCAATAGGGCGTCCAACAGAAACCTTTATGCATGTTTCAACATGAAGGAAAGGAGGGAAAAACTGTTCCTACCTCAAGAAAACAGGTGTTGTAGGTGTTCTGCTTAATCTATGCTTGGTTCAAAATGGCACGGGCGCGCAATGCATTCTGGGAGCGCTCGGAGCCATATTGGATATTTACTTCACTCCGCAGTGAAAGGCTGCACACATTTTGCTGAAGTGTTAGATTCACAGTGCTGAAACAAACATGCTTTTTCAAACTTGGTATGCAGTCAAGGCCATTCCTGCTGGGAAAAGCTAAAGTTGTTATGGCTTGCTACTGTTCTCCGTGGAGCATGTTTTTAGAGCAAGCAGGCCCTGCGTTCCTTGGGGGGAACTCTCGATTGACCCAGCTGGCAACCGACAGCTGTTCCTCAACTGCGCAGGTACAATTCCAGAAGGTTCGAGTATGAACTCCCCATTTGTGGAGTTCCTATATATGCGGAAACCCGGAGGGGTCAGGTGAGACTTCAGCCAGAGAAGGACGCTCCGTCTGGCCTTCCTGTGAGCTGTAGCACTCTCTTCCTGGCTGCCCCTGGAGTCTTCCAGCTGCTTCTGGACGAGATGAGGACCAGAATTACGCTCACAGTGATGTATTTCTTTTGACTTCTTTAACTTCTTCTGTGACCTATGTCCATGTTAGTTTTATGAGTTATTTCTATGTACTTGTAATCTTTGAATAAATAGCCGTAAAGAGCTGATTATCTTCTAAAGAGTGCGTGGCTGTGAGTTATTGTGTCTGTCTGTTTATGGGTTGAAGTATTTGCTCTATAATTGCATTCGTGATTTATGGTTGTTCCGTGCACTTTTCAGAGGAGAGCAATACATAATGGCACTGTGAGCAGGGTTATTTGTGATGAAGTGTTCCAAATATTCCAGCATCTGTTTGAACATAGATAGTTTTACAAAGGTAGCGGGCGCCCCTCTCTCGCAAGAACAGACATGATAACCTGTTCAGTGGTTATTAACCACTTGAGAGTTCGCAGCCACTGCTTTTACTCACTGTGCCTTTCACAGATGGGAAATATCCATTTGCATATCAGTCTTTGTCCTGCCCATCATCCCCTTGTTGGGGATCATCAGTGAGGTGAAGTTGTGGTCTCCCTCTCACTGTGCTTAGAGAGGCATCAGCTTCACCTCACTGATGATCCCCAACAAGGGTGAAACACGTGTATGGGGTTGCTGGTGGTACTCTCGTTCAGATTGGAATTGCCATTGTATTTCGGTGCTGGACTGCCCCTAGGCAGGACAAAGACTGATATGCAAATGTATATTTCCCATCTGTGAAAGGCACAGTGAGTAAAAGCAGTGGCTGCGAACTCTCAAGTGGTTAATAACCACTGAACAGGTTATCATGTCTGTTCTTGCGAGAGAGGGGCGCCCGCTACCTTTGTAAAACTATTTGTTAAGGAACCTGGGATTGGTAACCCTAGGTCTCCTGGGGGCAACCAGACGTGGTCTCCCTCTCACTGTGCTTAGAGAGGCATCAGCTTCACCTCACTGATGATCCCCAACAAGGGTGAAACACGTGTATGGGGTTGCTGGTGGTACTCTCGTTCAGATTGGAATTGCCATTGTATTTCGGTGCTGGACTGCCCCAGGGCAGGACAAAGACTGATATGCAAATGGATATTTCCCATCTGTGAAAGGCACAGTGAGTAAAAGCAGTGGCTGCGAACTCTCAAGTGGTTAATAACCACTGAACAGGTTATCATGTCTGTTCTTGCGAGAGAGGGGCGCCCGCTACCTTTGTAAAACTATTTGTTAAGGAACCTGGGATTGGTAACCCTAGGTCTCCTGGGGGCAACCAGACGTGGTCTCCCTCTCACTGTGCTTAGAGAGGCATCAGCTTCACCTCACTGATGATCCCCAACAAGGGTGAAACACGTGTATGGGGTTGCTGGTGGTACTCTCGTTCAGATTGGAATTGCCATTGTATTTCGGTGCTGGACTGCCCCTGGGCAGGACAAAGACTGATATGCAAATGGATATTTCCCATCTGTGAAAGGCACAGTGAGTAAAACAGTGGCTGCGAACTCTCAAGTGGTTAATAACCACTGAACAGGTTATCATGTCTGTTCTTGCGAGAGAGGGGCGCCCGCTACCTTTGTAAAACTATTTGTTAAGGAACCTGGGATTGGTAACCCTAGGTCTCCTGGGGGCAACCAGACGTGGTCTCCCTCTCACTGTGCTTAGAGAGGCATCAGCTTCACCTCACTGATGATCCCCAACAAGGGTGAAACACGTGTATGGGGTTGCTGGTGGTACTCTCGTTCAGATTGGAATTGCCATTGTATTTCGGTGCTGGACTGCCCCTGGGCAGGACAAAGACTGATATGCAAATGGTTATTTCCCATCTGTGAAAGGCACAGTGAGTAAAAGCAGTGGCTGCGAACTCTCAAGTGGTTAATAACCACTGAACAGGTTATCATGTCTGTTCTTGCGCGAGAGGGGCGCCCGCTACCTTTGTAAAACTAATTGAACGTAGATAGGCTTCGGTTATCTTGCAAGAGAAAGTAATTTGGCAGTAAGTGTTGAACTGTGTTAAGCTGTTTTTTTTTCTCTTTCCCTGCTGGTGTGTGCGTGCTTGTGGGAGTGATTGCAGTGAGAAAAAAAAGAAAAAAAATAGATATAAAGAGGTTTTGTACCATTCTGCAGTCATGAATAGTTTGTTCAGGAAAAAGAGTGTTTCCGCTGGTGGTGAATGTTCTGATGTTATCATTCCAGGCTGGACTAAGAGTCCATATGATAAATTGGCTCAGGCATGGGCCTGTGGTGCCGGGCTAAGTGAGACCTGGGATCAAGGATTGGGGGATGCCGATCCGGCAGATGTAATTGCATGCTTGCAACAAGCTTCAGTAGAACGTGGTAAAGAATGTGTGGCATTAGGCAGGCGAGGTTGGGTTCTTTTGCATGCTTATAGGAAAATACATCAGAGGCAAATGGATATGAAAAATGAGGTTTTGAGATTAGAGAGAGAGCTAGCTGCAGAACGGCAGACTGCGTTAATGCAGCAGATTTAAATGAAACTGTTTAAAGATAAGGCCGACACATATCAGGCGGTGGCCGAGAGGGCAGCAGTCAGAGTAGCTCGTTATAAGTAAAGGAAAAGACGGGGAAGTGTCAAAAAAAGAAAGGTGGCAACTGTAATCGCTACCGCTGGCGCAGACTGGCATCCGGACAAGTGGGATGGTGATATTTTTGATTCCACCAGTCTAGAAAGTAGTTCTGCAGAAGAGTCTGACCCCAAACCAGAGGTAAAACAGAAAACAGTGGCGGTGAAGACTGTTAGAAGGCGGCGAGCCGGACCACACCTGCAGAATCCTGGTGGTGGTATGGTGGATTTAACCACGCTGGAAGATCACACACAACAGGAGGTTGGGGAAATGATTACCCATTTGAGGCAAAAATCAGGTGAAGCATTATTGACATGGATGGTGAGATTGCTAGATGGGGGTGCTGCAGGGTTGTTGGTAGATTCTACCGATTCACCGCATTTTTTAACCCTGTCAATTGACACCAATGTACAGGAGGTCTTAAGAGCAGGACCCCCCCCTGATGCAAATGGTCAAGATATGCAGGTGTCTTTGTTGCACCTGATAGCTCAAGCATGTAACAGTAAATACCCCATTACCACAGATTGGCCTAGTGAAGAAACGAAGTGGTATACATTGAGAGAAGCAATTCAAAAAGTCAGAGAGCATGCTATGAAAGAGGCTATTCACATAGATGCTCCTGATCAAATGGGAGCCGTGCCGCTCTCAGTTTCAACTCGCAACATGGTGATTAGAACTGCGCCACCCGCATACAAAAGTATCATTATGACTTTGCTCGTAGGTATGACGGGCAAGGCTAGTGATGAAGTAGCAGATGCCATTAGGCAACTTGCAGATTTGGGAGAGTGGGACAAGAGTGATAACAAGCCACGGGAGAGAGAGGGGCGTAGTGAGAGAAGAACTGAAGGCAGGAGGCAAGATAGCAGAGACTCCCGAGTGTCCCGAAAAGACATGTTTTTGGCTTTGTTAAAAGATGGTGTGCCACATGAAGAAATTGATGGCATTGAAACCAGAGTAATGTATGAATTATACAAAAAACAAGGACTTGCAGCAAAAGAGCGTTATAAACAGGTTAAGAAACACATAGTCACCACACCACAGGGGGATGCCTCACCTTCCGCTCCCCCTGCAGAAGAACAAGATGAAGGGTCTATGGGGACACCTTCCCCGTACCAGCCGGCATACGCTATTTGAGAAAGGTGGTGAGTGCAATGCTAGAGGCGAAGTCAAGTCACACTCATTCGAAGTTTGACTAGGGCTTCAGCCAAGCTCCGGCAGCGTCTGCCCGCATAAAAGTGGATAAGCGGCCTCATGTTGAGGTTAAGATTTTTTTGGGGGCCAGGAAATACACAAGGAGTGCGAGCATTGATGAACAACGGGGCGGAGGCCTCTTTGATTGACGGTAATCTGACACGATTTAAAGGCAAACAGTTTACGGTCACAGGTTTAGGGGGAAAGGAGACCCCCGCAGTGCAAACGTGAGTGGAGATGAAAATAGGCAATTTTAAGAGGCAGAAATACCAAGTGTTGATTGTCCCGATACCTGAGTATATAATTGGCTTTGACATTTTGGAAGGGCTAACCTTGGGACCTGGTGGTAAAACGTACCAGTTTGGGGTGAGTGCATTGATTTGTACCCCCATTACTGTAGGCAAATTGAAGATGCCCCCAGTGCAAGTGCCAATAGCAACCAAGCGGGTAGCAATGAAACAATACCGCATTCCTGGGGGGCACAAGGAAATTTCAGAAACCATCAAAGAGTACGTGGAGGCGGATGTATTACGCCCTATTACCACATCATGGAACAATCCGCTCTGGCCCATTAAAAAGGAGGATGGATCGTGGAGGATGACGGTGGATTACAGGGAGTTGAATAAACACACTCCTCCCTTAGTGCCCGCAGTCCCAGATGCCATTACCTTGATTGAGAATGTCCAAAAGTTCGAGGGGACTTGATATGCAGTGATAGATTTAGCTAATGCATTTTTCTCCGTGCCAATTGCTGATGAGTGTCAAGAACAGTTTGCATTTACGTGGGGTGGACGTCAGTACACTTTCACGAGACTACCCATGGGGTACATGCACAGTCTGACTATCTGTCACCGGCTGGTGGCAGAGCACTTAGACAAGATACCGTGTAAACCTGACATACAAATCTCTCATTACATTGATGATATTTTGATCCAGGGCAAGGATGAGCACAGCGTGCAAAGTCAGTTAGATGTCCTTATGGAAGGATTGAAAAAGGAAGGGTGGGAGATTAATCCGAGTAAAATTCAAGGTCCAGCTGAAATAGTGATATTTCTAGGGATTCAGTGGCATCATGGGCATCGAGAGATGGTGCCTAAAGCTCGACAGAAAATACTTGAATTCACCACTCCAACGAACAAAAAGCAAGCTCAGCAGTTTATAGGACTGTTTGTGTTTTGGAGACAACACATTCCGCATTTAGGGCAGATATTGGCCCCCCTCTACAAGGTGACACAAAAGAAATATGAGTTTCAGTGGGAGGAAGAGCAGCAGAGAGCCTTTGAGATGGCAAAAGACACCGTACAGCAGGTGCTTGATTTATGGCCCTTGAAGGAAGGTGAAGTGGAATTAAATGTGTCTGTGCAGGAAAATTATGCTAACTGGAGTGTGTGGCAGAAACAAGACAGGAAACGTGTGCCATTAGGGTTTTGGAGTCGTAAGTTGCCCGATGCTGGTAACTCATATACTCTGTTTGAGAAACAATTGCTGGCATGTTATTGGGCTCTTGTTGATACTGAGCAAATGACGGTGGGCCATGATGTATTGATGAGGCCAGAAATACCAATCATGCAATGGGTACTGAGCTCTCCTAAAACACATAGAATAGGACATGCTCAAGAAGCCAGCATAATTAAATGGAAATGGTGTATTCAAGACAGAGCCAAATCAGGAAAGGGTGGAGTTGCAAAATTACATGAGCAAGCAGCCAACATACCACCCTCAGATTACATTATGGAGTGCCTTTGCAGATTCAAAGTGACAATGGGTCACATTTCAAAGGCAAATTAGTCCAGGAGTTTTGTCAGGAAAAGAGCATTGAGTGGGTATATCATATTCCCTACCACTCAGCTGCAGAAGGGCTAATTGAACGAATGAATGGGTTACTGAAAGAACAGTTGCGCAAATCTGGAGACGGCAGTTTGGCAGGCTGGCGTGATTGTGTGTTTGATGCGGTGCAAGTGTTGAACAATAGGCCTGTGTATGAACATGAAACTCCTTTGATGCGATTAATGACTCCTACTTTGCAGGTTCAACCCAATTCAGTCAGAGAAACACTATTGTACTGGGAAATTACACCAGGTTCTTTAGCTCCCTATCGAGCAACTCCAGAGTCAGCAGGGGTAGACTTGCATTCTAATGAAGAAATCAGATTAGATCCAAGAGGAATAGTTGTTATTGAAACAGGGATTGGAGTACAGATTCCCCCAGTGCATATGGGATGGATTGCCCCTAGATCTGGCCTAGCATTGAAGCGAGTTCAAGTGTTGGGAGGGGTAATTGATGCTGATTACCAAAGCGAGATTAAAGTCATCCTAATGAATAGTGGGGATCAATTGTTATCAATCCACAAAGGTGATCGAGTGGCCCAATTGATAGTCATTCCTATTAAGTTGTCCATGATTAAGAAAGGGGAGCCTCCTACAGTGTTAACTACCCGTGGAGATCACGGTTTTGGCTCTTGAGACAGCATGGTACCGGGTGCAAAGGTGTGGGTGGAACAGCCAAGTGGTCCACCAGTGCCAGCAGATGTCATTGCATCAGGCAAAGATCAAGTGGTTTTAGTAATGGAGCCTGGTAGAAGGAAATGGCAATATGTACCCGCAGACAAATGTTACCTAAGAGAGTGATGTGCAACACTGGTATCTCTTTTCTGGGTTTACTTTGTAGATCCTGGGTCTGGTTGGTGTGACTGTGGCACTAAATGGACTCCATTTGGACGGGTTAAAAGGTCTTCTGTCACCGGCAAAACATGTCACATCTGTGCCAGTGGTCAAGGGGATACTGATAGTGATGAATAATGCTGTCCCCAAGCAACCCTATGCCAGTGCCGACAAGCCCGCCAGACTGAAGACATGGATCCGTGAATTGCGACAAACCCATCAGAAGCAAGTGGAAACAACCTTGATGCCAGTTGTGCAGGAGCTCTTTGTAGGACGGAGGAAACACTCTCCTATGATTACTCAAGAAGAAAATATGTGGATCGATTTGGCACAGCAAGTACTGAATATATCACACTTTTGTTTAACTGATGTGCCCAATGCTGAAGCTTTATTGACTACATGTTCAGTAGCGGTGCCGACGCCTGTTCTGGTTTTAAAGCATATTTTCGGCGTCACACATAATGATTCTTTAGTTCAAGACTCAGGCATTAGACAATCTTTTTCAGTCTACGAGTACTGCCGGTTCTGCCAGGAAACCGACAAGAAGTGGAGAAATTTGACACGTGTGATCACAACGTAACCCAAGGTGATGTGTGTTATATTATGACGTGCAAAGCACAAGAAATTGGTAAATGCAGACAAATAGAGTTGACCGATCAATACAATCATACTACATTCGAGAGGAGACTGTGTTCACGAATGTCACGCAAATGCACCAGTGTAAATAATACTATGTCTTGCAATCATACAGTGATAACTGCTAGTCATTTGAATCATGTGAAACTTCCAACAGGATGGCTCTTTTCATGTGGCAACATCACATACACTTATATTCCAGCTAACATTCTGGAGGTCCATGTGCTTTGACTCGATTAGGACTAATGATGTTTCCTTTACACTCAGCGATAACTCGAGGTAAAAGGTCAACCTTTGAATCTATGGGGCTATCTCCTGACTGTGATTCACATGTACATTTGCTATCAGAAGCTGAGGTTTTAGCATTAACCCTTTCATTAGTAGGTGTTTGGGGTCTAGCTGCTGGATGTTACAAATCTTTGATGAAATTAGCGTGTTTAGTAGTTAAAAGTCTTAATCATACTTTGCAGGCTTTAGAAGAATTACTGCTTGATAGTCAAGTTATTAGAAAAGCTACTTTACAGAACAGAGATTACTTATTGCTGAAACATAATTTAGGGTGTAATGCCTTTGAAGGTATGTGTTGCATCAGTTTGAGTGACCACTCACGATCCATTGAAAGTCATATTCGAGGTTTGAGGGATCTCATTTCTCAAGTGTCTCAAGATCATAATAAGAACTGGTGGCATTGATTATTTTCATGGATACCTGATATTGGGGGTACACTACGTTATATTTTTGCTTGCATTTTTATTATTCTGTTTATTATAATTGCTCGTTGTTGTTGCCTTCAATGTATTCCCAATTTACCTTTAACATTTCGTAGGTTTCAGAGACCAGCTCCAGTGCCACCTGGCTACGGAAGATAAATATCCAAAGGGTGGAAGTGTCCTGCTTAATTTATGCTTGGTTCAAAATGGCGCGGGCGCGCATTGCTTTCTGGGAGCGCTCAGAGCCATGTTGGATATTTACTTCACTCCGCAGTGAAAGGCTGCACACATTTTGCTGAAGTGTTAGATTCACAGTGCTGAGACAAACATGTTTTTTCAAACTTGGTATGCAGTCAAGGCCATTCCTGCTGGGAAAAGCTAACGTTGTTATGGATTGCTACTTTTCTCCGTGGAGCATGTTTTTAGAGCAGGGAGGCCATGCGTTTCTTGGAGGGGAGCTCTCGATTGACCCAGCTGGCAACCGACGGCTGTTCCTCAACTGCGCAGGTGCAATTCCAGAAGGTTTAAGAATTAACTCCCCTTTTGTGGAGTTCCTATATATGCGGAAACCCGGAGAGGTCAGGTGAGACTTCAGCCAGAGAAGGACGCTCCGTCTGGCCTTCCTGTGAGCTGTAGCACTCTCTTCCTGGCTGCCCCTGGAGTCTTCCAGCTGCTTCTGGACGAGATGAGGACCAGAATTACGCTCACAGTGATGTATTTCTTTTGACTTCTTTGGCTTCTTCTGTGATCTATGTCCATGTTAGTTTTATGAGTTATTTCTATGTACTTGTAATCTTTGAATAAATAGCCGTAAAGAGCTGATTATCCTCTAAAGAGTGTGTGGCTGTGAGTTATTGTGTCTGTCTGTTTATGGGTTGAAGTATTTGCTCTATAATTGCATTGGTGATTTATGGTTGTTCCGTGCACTTTTCAGAGGAGAGCAATACAGTAGGGAAACTTGGCTGACAGCTGATTACCTTCTGGTGTCCTCCTGCAGACAACAGCACTTAGCAAACGTATGGAGAGGACTCCATGTTGCCGCCCTGCATATGTCCTTCATGGCTACTCCTTCATGGATTGCCGCTGTTGCTGCCCTCCCTCTGGATGAATGGGCAGTAACCGGATATGCAAGCGGGTCGCCCTTGATTTCGTGACAACGAGTAATGCAACCCACTACCCAGCGGGGATGTGCGGAACACACTGGTGCGTTGCATGTAGAACTTAAGGACTTGCAAGTGCAGGGCACGTTCAGCGCTAGTAGTGTGAATGGCAAAAAAGGTTTGTAGCACAATCCGTTCTGACAGAGTCATTTCCAAAACCACCTTCGGGAGGAACTTTGGATGTGGCCAGAGGGATACCAGGTCCTTGTGGAAGACCGTGAACAGGGGATCTGTACATAAGGCTTGCAGTTTGCTAATGCATTCCACTGAAGTGATTGATATCAGGAAAGCCACCTTCCAGGAAAGACACTTTAAATCGCATTTGTGGATGGGTTCATGAGGTGCCGCCATCAGAACTGTTAGAACCGTGTTGAGTAGCCAGCCTGGGGTAGGTAGTGGCATAGGTGGAAAAGTCCTAAGCAGACCTTTTTAGAAATGTCTTTACTGCCGGATCCGAAAAAAATATGATGATCCGGTCCCCATTGGGTATGTTGTAATAGCGGAGAGATGTACTTTGAGAGAGGTTTGTGAAAGCCCTGCTTTGGCTAAATGGAGCAGGTAGGGTAGGGAACCAACCGGTCTATCGTGACCTGAAATGAGTCTAGTCCTTGCATACCACACCAGACGGTAAAACGACTCCACTTCCTAGCATATGTTTTGCGTGTTGAAGGAGCTCTGGATGTACGGATGATATCCTAGCATTCATCTGGCAGTTTCAGATTGGTCTGTTTTTTTTGTTTAGCAACCATGCTCTGAGGGAGAGAGCTGCAGGGTCGTGGTTATGAACTTGTCCTTTCTGTTGTGTTAAAAAAGCTTGATGTGTCCTGAGACGTATGGGCGTGGTGTGTGTCATCCTAAGGAGAATTGGGTACCAGAGCTGTCTAGCCCAGGCAGGAGCTATAAGAATCATCCTGCATGGTTGTTCTCTCACTTGCCTTAACACCCTGGACAAGAATGGGATTGGTGGGAAGGCATACAGGAACTTGCCTGTCCATCCCAGCGAGAAGGCATCTCTGGCCATCTTGAACCAAAGAGGGAACATCTTGTGTTGTTCTTGGTGGCAAAGAGGTGGATCTGAGGGTAACCCCATTTCAGTCAATATCAGTCAAGTCGAGCTTCCATTCATGGGATGTAGAGAATTCCCTGCTTATTTTATCCGCTATGATATTGTCCTTCCCTGGAAGGTGTTCCGCTCTGACCTGAACTCTCTCCACGAGAGCCCATTTCCACTGTTCATGTGCCTCTCTGCGAACAGCAGTGCTGACCTTGTGCCCCCTTGCTTGTTCATGTGGTGCATTGAGGTGGTGTTATCCATCTACACAGTTACGACCTGGATTTTAGGGCTAGTTGAAACAACCTCAATGCCCATTGATTGGCTCTGAGCTGTAGGATGTTGATGTGTTGGTCTGATTCCTCTCTGGACCATGTGTCTCTTGCTTGCAAGTATCCCAGATGTACCCCCCCATCCTGATAGGGATGCATCCATCCTGAGGGGGAGGGTTAACTTTGGAGACTGAAACGGCATGCCCTGTAGGAGAATTTGCACTTCCTACCACCACCGTAGAGCTTGAATGAAATCCTTCCAGGCAACTGAAGTTTGTGTGCACTGTAAAAGCAACTCCTCTTGGATGGGAGGCATCTTCAGCCTGCATTTTGGAACCACCAATATACATGATGGCACCTAGTCCAGCAGGGACCTGTATTGACACACCGTGGAAGTGTTTGCTGTCACAAACCAATTTGCCAATTGCCCAGCGTTGTGACTCGTTCACTCGAAGTGGAATGGATGTATCGAGATATGCCCTTAGAAGACAGGCTTTCTGTGAAGGGTATCCATGGATTGCTCAGTGTTGATGGAGAATCCAAGAGTAGCAATGTTGTTCTTCGAGTGACTAACAATTTGGATTGCTTGCTCCTCTGTTATGCTTTTATAAGCCAGTCGTCCAGATGTGGCCACACTTCCGCTCTGGATCTTCATAAATGTGCTGCTACTGGAGAGAGGCGTGAAGACTCTCAGAGCTGACCGTAGGCTGAAAGGAAGTACGTGGAACTGGTAGTGCTTGTTCCCTACATTGAACCTTGGGTATCGCCTGGGGCATGGGTGGATTGGTATGCAGAAGTAGGTGTCTTCCAGATCAATGGTTGCCAGGAAATCGTCCTTTTGGAGCCATGGTATGACCTGTTGTAGCGTGGTCATCTTGACCTTCATGCGCTTAACATATTTGTTTAGGGCACATAGGTCTAGAATCAGTCGCCATTGCCCGTTCTTTTTCCGTATTCGGGAAAAACAGGAGTTGAGCCTTTTCCCTTCTGAGCGAGTTGTACTCTTTCCGTGGCAGCTTTCTGTAGCTGCTTGCCTTCCTCCACCTTGAGTTTACACATATGAGGTGAGTTGGTTGCTAGCGGAGGTAACGTAGGCAGTGGTTTTAAGAATTCGATTGTGTGTGTCCTTTGTTCACTATCTGTAGCACCCACTTGTCCGAGGTGATTCTTTGCCACTGGTTTAAATGATGGCTGATTCTTCATCCCACTGGGGAGTGGTGCGGTGTGGGGGCGGCCATGGCAAGTCAAGCCTGCTTGGACATTTGGGGACTTAATTGACTTGATCCACGTTTGCCTCTCTGTGCAGTGTATCTTGTGGAAGACTGCTGGTATCTTGAAGAGGGCGAGTTTTCCGATGCTGACATCTGTGAGGAATACGCCTGCTATAAGATGTACAGTACTTTCTGAAGCCTACACGAAATGAGCGAAAAAGCCTACCCTGTTTGTCCTTTAGTGAGCTGATGGCCCTAGCTGTGTCCGTGTCTTTCTTGATCCCTTTTAAGTGATCAACAATCTTCTTTCTGAACAATTGTTGGCCATTGTGATGCTGGAAATGCATCGGAGGGACAGGGCCTCCGTATCTTTGTCCTTTACTGCTTTTTATCATGTGTTCTGTCATGTTTTCCGCGCAGGAGTTCATGTGGGACTCCTGGCGGTGCAGCTCTCTTTCTTTTGATTTGGTGAACGGACCCGTGGGATACCCTTCTGGCACCCATGGGTGGGGGTACAACCCTGTGCCCCTAGTGTATGTTTTTGGGCACCTGTCGGTGGCCCACAGAGCAGGGTATGGGCTGGTGGCAGCTCCATGCTGAATCTGACAGGTGCGCGGAGTATCCTCCATTTTGGGATACCCTGGCCCTGCCATCGGGATCAGTTGATCCCTGATGGAAAACAAGATGGCCCTGGTGGCCTCTTGCTTTCTATTACCCATTACCTTGTTTTCCCAAAGTCCTGGAAAGCCCCGACTCTGTCCCTTGCTCCTGACTGGCTGTTGGATGGAAGTGCCATATATGGTGTTGTTGTGAAGGCCCAGCCACACTAGCTGGAGCCTTCCCGGTGATGTATGTTGTGGGTACCTCCTGTGGGTGGGACCTGGGTGAATAGAGTGTGTGACGAATATGCATTCTGTGTTGTGGGTGTCTAGTATCTGGTGGCTGACACAATGACTGAGACAACCTTGCCCGAAACCGGTATGAATGCAGCTTGGAGTGTTGAATGGCTCGGTACTTGTCCCAATACATATAACTTGTTGTGAGTGTCTAGAGAGAAGTGAATGGCCTGAATACCTCGTGTGCCTGATTGGCTGCCTGCCTGCATGAATGCCCGTAGTCGTGATTGGATGCTTGAGTGTGACCCAGCAGAATGAATGGGAGATCAACAGTATATCTGGGGACCCCTCACTGCTAGGAATCATGATCAGAAGCTGAGGAGTATCCACCGGTGGGTTTCCCGCCACCTACAGACCGCAGAGACGCCGACGACTCGACGCCCTTGCTGGGCCACAGTTCTTCATCATCTCTTTGCGGTCCAGAACTATTGTCATCGAGGTGCCCCGCACGCCTCTTCCTTGCAGGACGCCAACGCTCTGTCCTCGACGAGCACCGCTAGGAATGCAGCTGCCACTTCCCTGCCATAGTTCACCCTGTTCACCGTCGGACGTTCGACGACCCGTGACTCCTGCCTTAAAGGGAGGGCACTCAAGAAGGGCTGTCGATTCCCCGACACCGAACGCCAAGTTCCCCGACACCTCTCGACGATCTGTGGCTCCCGCCTGAAAGTGAGGCACTCAAGAAGGATTCTGCCTATTGTTTCAACCATCTTACGTGCCTTCCTATCTCTATTGTTGGTTTACTCGTTATTGATCTGTGTGACATTTTAACCGTAGAGTTGATGCACTTTAATGAGATTTGATAACATTAGTGGTACCACTCTAGACGTGTATATATTTATCATTATTGACTTCCAAGTACAAAGTGCGTTATTGTGATTGTGTACATACCTTTGAATATTAATTATATAAAGACTGTGTTTTCAGTAATATAGTGTGTGGACATTCCTTTGTGGGGGTTCGGGGACTACACTGTACTTAAGAACCAGCCCGCATCACCTCCTGAGAAGCTAGGCCTTGATTGCTCGTCCATTGCTACCACAATAGAGAATCTTGGCTGGGGTCCTCTGTGCCTCTCCTCTACCATATAGAGAGCGGAAGTACAGACACCCCCTACCGGTCTTTACACTGGTGGCAGCGGTGGGATGCTCATGGTTTTAAGAATCAGTGTATAACCGTGCCACTTACAAAATATCCGCACTTTATTAAATTAAGGTTTGGGTGTGTACAAAATAACTGCATTACAAGCAATGGAGTCTATTGCGAATGGTAAATTGACTCGGATGAGCTTAGAGGCTCTCCAGAGTGCTTGTGAAGCCAGGGAGTTAGACTTTGTGGATAAGTCTAGGGCTGAGCTGATAGCTGCCCTGGTGGACTACCAGACCGATGGTGAAACTCTTGATGAGGGCGGGAATGCAACCATGAGGACTCTGCCCCTGGGGTTTCTACTGAATCTGTTTCTGGGAATGCCGCCATTCCTGCTGCCTCTGTTCTGAACCCCAGCAATACATTGGAACTTGAGTTATTAAGGATGAAATTGGCCTTTGAATATCGCAAGTTGAAAATAGATGCTGAGCTTAAGAAGGAGAAGTTGGCGCAACAAGTGGAGCTCAAGAATAGGGATCTTGAACTCAAGAATAGGGATCTTGAACTCAAAGACAAGGACACTGAATGTCAGAGAATCCAGCTAGAGAAAGCTTGAGTGGAGACTTCAGCGAAACCCAGTGAGAGTGTCAGGTCCCCAGCCACTAAATTTATGAAGGATTTGGTTGGTGTGTTTTCGGAGGGTTCTGGTATCCTCCAATGGATTGAAGCGTTTGAAATGGCTTGTGCAATTCATGATGTTGACAAAAGAGATTGGGCTAAGTGTTTGCTAAGCAGAGTGCCTCAAAGTGGATATGACTGCATTCTGAAGCTGAGTGTGGAAGAACAGGGTCAGTATGAGTGTATGAAATCTGCTTTGATTGCCAAGTTTGGCAAGACACCTACCCAATACCTTAAAAGGTTCAGGGATTTTAAGAAAAGAGAGAATGTGTCTTGGGTCGACTGGGTGAGTGCTGCACACATGAATATGATGGGGTGGATTGACGGTTACAAGGTGAAAACCTTTGTTGCATTGTCCCACCTGTTGTTTTTGAGCATTTTTCTGAAGCCTGTTCACCAGAGCTGCGTCAGTATGTGGCTGACCAGAACATTTTGGACCCCTTTAAGCTGGCTCAGTTGGCTGACATGTGGGTCTCCCACCGGGTGTCCCCTAAGGACTCCAGTGGGAAGGACAAGGACAAAGAAAAGGGGGCCTCTCAGAAAGCCGAGGAGTCCCAAAAGCAGTCACAGTCAAATAAAACTAAACCCTCCTCTCCTAAGACATAAAAATCTAGTGGGGATAAGTCATCTGTGGGTGGGAATAAGAGTAGTGGTCCACCTGCTGCAAAGCATGCTCCCGGTGGTTCCAGTACCGTACCCCGCACTCCCGGCACTTGTTGGGACTGTGGGGCTCTGGATCACAAAAGGGGTGACTCCAAGTGTAAAGGTAAGGCACTCGGAGTACAGGCTGTCAGCCTGACCTACCCTTACCCCATGTCTGAGGTGGAGGCCACTGTCCTCCCCTCCTCTACCGGGATCACTTTTGGTGCTCAAGTAGAGATTTCCTTAGTGTCCCTTGGGGCCTGGGACCAGTACGCAGAAGTACTGGCGACTATCCCACAGAACACCCGTAGATTTTTGAGAAGTGTTCTCCTGAATGGCCAGCCTTCTACTGGCCTGAGAGACACTGGGGCAAGCATGACAGTGGTGGACAGGACCCTGCTCAAGCCAGAGGACTATGTAGATGCTCCTCTGAGAACCACCAGGTTAGCTGGTGGGCCTCCCAAATTATCGCCTGTAGCCCGAGTCACACTCGTAATTGGAGACAAGACAGCAAAGCTTCCTGTCCTGGTTCAGGACAACGTCCCTGCTAACATTCTGTTAGGTAACGATCTAGTCGAGTTGGGATTGATCGCGGATGGTCTTCCTATGACTGCTGCTGCGGTCACTAGGTCACAGGTGACACCGGGTCTGGCTGTGAGTCAGGTACCCGAGCCGAAGGCACGGCCTAAGGCACGACGAAGGAAGAGCAAGAAGGCCACCTCTGCGGAGGGAGCCCCTTCTCTTCCTGCTGTTCCTACAGCACCCATTGGGATCCATGCACCGGACGGGCTGGGTCCAGTGGTAAACCCCGTCTCAACTCCTGTGGGAGAAGAGCCAGAAGACGCTCCTCTGGGAGAGGTTTTCAACCCGGTGGATCATCCCGATCTTCAATGCTTGTTAGCTGAAGGGGGACCCTCCCGGGCAGACTTCTGTAAAGGACAGAGAGAGTGTCCCTCTCTCGAGGGTCTGAGGAAACAGGCCCTGTCCCAGGCACAAGGCGAAGTGCCTAGGACTTTCCGGATTTATTGGGAGGGTGAGCTCCTTGTTAGTGAGCCCACTAAGCCTGGACCTGGTGCCCTCAAGAGGTTGGTGGTACCCCAGGTTTACAGGCCCTTCCTACTGCAGTTGGCGCATGAGGTGCCCTTGGCTGGTCATCTTGTTACCAAGAAGACTAAGCAGAGGCTCTCTGCCCATTTCTACTGGCCTCGGATGGGAGTAGAAGTGGAGTCCCACTGCAGGACCTGCCAAACTTGTCAGTTGTCTGGCAAGACTGGAGGCAGTGTCATTGCCCCACTGCAGCCATTGCTAGTGGTTGGCACACTGTTTGAGAGGGTGGGCATCGACATCGTCGGTCCCCTTAACCCTCCCACGTCCGGTGGACATCGGTTCATCCTGGTTTTGGTAGATCATGCCACCAGGTACCCTGAGGCTATACCCCTTCGGACTGTTACAGCCAAGGTGGTTGCCCGGGATCTCCTGGGCATTTTCACCCGTGTTGGATTCCCCAAGGAGGTTGTCTCTGACCGAGGATCCACCTTCATGTCTAGTTACATGAAAACCATGTGGAAAGAATGCGGGGTAACCTACAAGTTCTCCACTTCTTACCACCCCCAGACCAATGGTCTGGTTGAAAGGTTTAATAAAACTCTCAAGGGCATGCTAGGTGCTTTGGAAGAGCCCCTAAGGAGGAAATGGGATCTCCTCCTGCCATGCCTGCTATTTGCTTACCGAGAGGTACATCAAGAGGGTGTTGGTTTCAGCCCCTTTGAGTTGCTCTTTGGAAATCCCGTGAGGGGGCCCCTCGCCTTGATCAGAGAAGGTTTGGAAGCCACCCCTCTCGGTCCCGCCAAGCAAGTGGGGGACTATGTGTTAGGCCTCCGATGGAGGATGACACAGATGATGGGACAAGCAACGGCGAATCTCAAGGCCAGCCAGGAATTGAACAAATACTGGCATGACCTTAAAGCATCGCAAGTGGAGTGGACTCTGGGACAGGAGGTCCTCGTGATGGAGCCTACCAAGCCTCGGGCATTGGCAGATAAATGGACTGGACCCTTCCGGATAGTCTCCAAGATGGGCGAGGTCAATTATCTGGTTGACATGGGAATCCCAGGGGTAGCCCCTCAGGTATTCCATGTTAATAGGCTCAAGCCGTTCCACAGGCGAGCAGAAGTCTCAGGTCTCTTGCTGGCTTCAGAGCAAGAAGAGGATGAGAGTGAGCCCCTTCCTGATTTGCTGCATAGCAACCCTCAGGATGGCTCAGTGGAGGGAGTACAGCTCTCTCCAGATTTGACAACCGAACAGCAGAGGGCCTGCAGGACTTTGCTCCAGCAGTATGCTTCTCTGTTTTCGCTGACGCCAGGCCTTACACCGTGGTGTAAGCACGAGATTGACACTGGTGACAGCGTGCCTGTCAAGAGCAGGAGCTACCGAATGTCAGATACGGTTAAGAACCACATCCAGGCTGAGGTCGCCAAGATGTTGGATCTGGGTGTTATTGAACCCTCAACCAGTCCCTGGTCCATGTCCCCAAGGCAAGTTCCCAGGCCGGTACCAAGGATTGGAGGTTCTGTGTGGACTATCGAGGAGTCAATGCCGTCACCAAAACTGACGCGCACCCATTGCCCCGGGCTGATGAGCTCGTGGACACCATAGGTGCTGCCAAATTTGTGAGCACCTTTGACCTCACCTCAGGCTATTGGCAAATAGCTCTGACGGACCATGCCAAGGAAAAGACAGCGTTCTCTACACCAGAGGGACTCTACCAGTTTAGGGTCATGCCTTTTGGGTTAAAGAATGCCCCTGCCACCTTCCAGAGATTGGTCAATCATGCTCTCAGTGGGCTGGAAGCCTTTTGTCTGGCTTATTTAGACGGCATTGCCGTCTACAGTTCCACTTGGGAAGAGCACTTGACACATCTGGGTAGAGTGTTGCAGGCCTTAAAGAGGGCTAACCTCACTATCAAGGCCACCAAGTGCCAGATAGCTCAGGGGAAAGTCACGTATCTTGGTCATGAGGTAGGAGGGGGTCAAATCCAACCTCTCCTCAGTAAGGTACAGGATGTACAGGACTGGGAGACTCCCACTACTCAAACCCAGGTGAGAGCCTTTTTGGGTCTCACTGGGTACTATCGCAATTTCATGGCGGACTATGGAACCATAGCTGCACCACTGACAGCTCTGACTTTACCCAAGCAGCCTAGGAAGGTCAATTGGACTGAAGACTGTCAGAGGGCCTTTAAAGGCTTGAAAGAAAGTCTGTATCGGGCACCCGTGTTGTGTGCGCCTGACTACAGCCGACCCTTTATCGTCCAGACGGATGCCTGCGACACCGGAATTGGAGCTGTCTTGTCCCAGTTAGATGACAAAGGGAGGGAACATCCTATCATATTCATCAGTAGACAACTCAAGGGTAGAGAACCTAGTTGGGCTACTGTTGAAAAGGAATGTTTTAGTATAGTTTGGAGCCTTAGGCGTTTTAGGCCCTACCTTACTGGGTCTACCTTCAAGGTCCAAACAGATCATAAGCCTCTAAAGTGGCTTATGCAGATGAAGGGTGAGAACCCTAAACTGCTCAGGTGGTCCATTGGCCTGCAAGGGCTAGACTTCACCATAGAGCACAGACCAGGGAAGAGTCACGATAATGCAGATGGCCTTTCCAGAAGGTATTTTGACCGTCTGGATGAGGGTGTCTATCCCGTGGGAGATTAGGCACCCTCCACCTCAGTCTGGGGGGGCGACTGTGATGCTGGAAATGCATCGGAGGGACAGGGCCTCCGTATCCTTGTCCTTTACTGCTTTTTATCGTGTGTTCTGTCGTGTTTTCCGCGCAGGAGTTCATGTGGGACTCCTGGTGGTGCAGCTCTCTTTCTTTTGGTTTGGTGAACGGACCCGTGGGATACCCTTCTGGCACCCATGGGTGGAGGTACAACCCTGTGCCCCTAGTGTATGTTTTTGGGCACCTGTGGGTGGCCCACAGAGCAGGGTATGGGCTGGTGGCAGCTCCATGCTGAATCTGACAGGTGCGCGGAGTATCTTCCATTTTGGGATACCCTGGCCCTGCCATCGGGATCAGTTGATCCCTGATGGAAAACAAGATGGCCCCGGTGGCCTCTTGCTTTCTATTACCCATTACCTTGTTTTCCCAAAGTCCTGGGAAGCCCTGACTCTGTCCCTTCCCCCTGACTGGCTGTTGGATGGAATTGCCATATATGGTGTTGTTGTGAAGGCCCAGCCAGACTAGCTGGAGCCTTCCCGGTGATGTATGTTATGGGTACCTCCTGTGGGTGGGACCTGGGTGAATAGAGTGTGTGACGAATATGCATTCTGTGTTGTGGGTGTCTAGTATCTGGTGGATGACACAATGACTGAGACAACCCTGCCCGAAACCGGTATGAATGCAGCTTGGAGTGTTGAATGGCTCGGTACTTGTCCCAATACACATAACTTGTTGTGAGTGTCTGGAGAGAAGTGAATGGCCTGAATACCTCGTGTGCCTGATTAGCTGCCTGCCTGCATGAATGCCCGTAGTCGTGATTGGATGCTTGAGTGTGACCCAGCAGAATGAATGGGAGATCAACAGTATATCTGGGGACCTCTCACTGCTAGGAATCGTGTTCAGAAGCTGAAGTCTCCACTACGAATAGTAACTGGATTAACTGACGCTTGACCTTGAAGCCCTGCTGGACGAGAAGAATTGCTGTTGCTCTCCTTCACAATCCGAAAGCTGCTGTGCCTCCAAGGACTGACCCAGAGAGGACCTGGTAAGGCGCCCTCTTCCCGAGCTACGAGGGACCATCGTGCACAGCTGATCTTTGCCAACGCTCCCTGGTAGACAGACCTTCGACAGGCTGCCGACCCGATACGGGGACTGCTGCGGAACTCCAAGGAGAAGCACTCAGACTGTTGTCCGCCACTGTCGACGACCGCCGTCGCCGACCGGAGCCGCTGTGCTCCCGTTTGCCTAAGAACTTTCATTGATCATCGGACGCTCTCGTCTGCATCATCACCCGCTTGTCTCCCGCTGGAGAAGGCCCAACCGTCGACGCGCCGAGGAGTATCCACCGGTGGGTTTCCTGCCACCTACAGACCGCAGAGACGCCGACGACTCGACGCCCTTGCTGGGCCACAGTTCTTCATCATCTCTTTGCGGTCCAGAACTATTGTCATTGAGGTGCCCCGCACGCCTCTTCCTTGCAGGACGCCAACGCTCTGTCGTCAATGAGCACCGCTAGGAACGCAGCTGCCACTTCCCTGCCATAGTTCACCCTGTTCACCGTCGGACATTCGACGACCCGTGACTCCTGCCTTAAAGGGAGGGCACTCAAGAAGGGCCGTTGATTCCCCGACATCGAACGCCAAATTCCCCGACACCTCTCGACGATCCGTGGCTCCCGCCTGAAAGGGAGGCACTCAAGAAGCATCGGTCGGTGCATCATCGGAGAACTCTACTCCACCAGGTACATTGGAGGGGTAAAACCTTAACAGGAAGAAGTAAGACTATCGGACAATATATGGACTGGGCTTGTGCTATATATCTTTATTTACAGGTTGCCCAGGTGGGGGGATCTCCACACAGAACTGCGCCTAGTGGTAGGGGTCAGTATTCTGCCTATTGTTTCAACCATCTTACGTTCCTTCCTATCTCTATTGTTGGTTTACTCGTTATTGATCTGTGTGACATTTTAACCGTACAGTTGATGCACTTTAATGAGATTTGATAACATTAGTTGTACCACTCTAGACGTGTATATATTTATCATTATTGACTTCCAGGTACAAAGTGCGTTATTGTGATTGTGTACATACCTTTGAATATTAATTATAAAAAGACTGTGTTTTCAGTAATACAGTGTGTGGACATTCCTTTGTGGGGGTTCGGGGACTACACTGTACTTAAGAACCAGCCTGCATCACCTCCTGAGAAGCTAGGCCTCGATTGCTCGTCCATTGCTACCACAATAGAGAATCTTGGCTGGGGTCCTCTGTGCCTCTCCTCTACCATATAGAGAGCGGAAGTACAGACACCCCCTACCGGTCTTTACAGCCATTAAATGGCATGTCTAGAATTTGGAATTGTACTTCAGGGAGAAAGTTAGTTGCCTTCATCCAGGCTTGGCGTCTGAGGACTCCATTTGCTGAAACCCTGACTCCGCTGCATAAGCCGTGGAGTCGATCATGTGATCAGATGTTGTTTCTCTGTCCTCAATGGCCCGAGCTTCCTCCTGAAACTCGCTGGCAGATGATTCATGACCGTGGTCTTTTTGTGCCACAGTTCTGTGTCATATCTGGCTGTCATAGCGAGTGCATTGGCAGTCCTGATGGAAAGTGATGCTGAAGCTGGCACCTTTTTGCCTATTACTTCAGTTTGGCATATGTAAGCATTTCAGCAGCTACAAAACACAGCACTGTGTCGAGTAGAAGATGGTCTCTTAAACAGAGCAGAAAAGCGTTTAAAATTCTTAAAAAGAAGTAATTATCTAAAAAAAAGAGCTGTAGAGGGTTCCTTATTTATTTTTATTTTTTTATTAGCATTTGGTTTCAACTTAAACCTTAGCTACAAAGAACACAGAATAAATAACAACAAGGCATTTAAAAAAAAACAAAAAAAGTAAATACTGATTCATAGACATCATAGATAAACAGATAAACCAAATCCAATAGCCTCGTACTCAGTGGCAGGCAACTTTAAGAGAAACCTTACAGTTCTAACCACCATTCAAATAAATACACCTTCACCTTCGATATACAGCGCTTCTTTGGTCTACTTATCCAGCATTAGTTCGAAAAGTTCTTTCAAAAAGTCCAGCAAGGCTAAAGCCAGTGAGATTTGTGAGCTCGACATCAGCCTACCGCACCAATCCTGAACCGGAAGGGTTGTACATTTGCAAAGATACTTAGCCAGCCATTTTGACCAGTGATCATTAGAACCAGGGCAGGTTAATATAAGGTGCAATAATGTTTCTCGATCACAGTCACACAGCCAACACCGAAAGTGCCGCAAGTCAGCTTGTTTTCTGACCTCTATAACTTCCTTGGTGGGGTATAGGTTCCTTCTCACCCGCAGGAAGTTATCATGCTTGTATTTGCAAGGACATTTTGAAATGTAAGGTGGCAATGTACCCCTTGCTCTACAAGCTTTTAAATTGTTGCCACAGAAATTTGACTTGGCTCTGGACTCTAGCGCTTGGATCCAGTCAAGATCATAGAGCTTCCTTTTTACTCAGGCTGGATGTATCCATAACGACTCCACTGTTTCCCCCAGGCCAACTAAAATATCATTACACAGTGATCTCCAAATTTTCAGTAGTGCCTCGGAAGGTCTTGCCATAGCCGAACCAATTGCCGCCAGTCCTCCTTCCATCCCCTTAGCACATTTCCTGTAAAATGAAAAGGTTTTCCAAACCGTAATGGAATAAAGGGATGTCAACCGCAATTCCACCCTGATCACCTGAATTGGCACGCAGTTCGGTAAGCGTAGAATCTTCCTCCAAAATAAACCTTCAAGTTTAGGTGAAAAAAAAAAATCACCGGTGTCAAGGAGAATTTACAGAATCTATTACGAATGATACTGGTTTGTGCTGCTAGATTCTTTGTTTTGCTCTGCAAGGATAATTCCCTTTGGGTGTCAACTGCACTATCATTAAGGCAAAGCCCCAAGTAAGTGAGTGCTGTTACTTCTAAGATTGTTTCACCTTTGATAAACCACGCTTTTGTAGCACCACCTTTCTTCTTTTTCTTTCGACCAAAAGTAAGTATCCTTGACTTTTTGGGATTGAGTTTAAGCCCATTCAGCTCCACTTACTTTTCTAGGGCACCCAGCTGCCCTTGAAGGCCCACTTTAGTTTGGTCAAGCAAAATTAAATCATCGGTGTAGAGCAATCTTCCAATTGGGACCCGAGCAAGAGTAGGTAGAAAACATCTGACCAGGTTAAAAGCCGACTCTACGTCCGAGACGAATAAGTTGAAGATGGCTGGTGCCAATGGGGCTCCTTGTTTTAACCCATCGAAGGTTCGGATTGGGTCGCTCAACTATCCCTTTCGGTCTAGTCTCACTCGCAATGAAGTTTGACAATGTAATAATTTCAGGGCTTCTCCTACGTCAGGTGTACAACCCCAATTCTCCAGTTCTGTCCACAGGCAGTGGCGGTCTACAGTATCAGAGGGTTCCTTAGTCACTAGACTGCGGTGAAAAAACTGAAGATGGGTGCCTGGAGTGGAGCTTAAGCACTGTCACCTCATTGACTAGGTAGAAAAGGACCAAAATGAGGTGAAGGGACTACAAAAGTGAAAGACCGTCAGGATTTGTTAGCAATGCTTTATATGTAAACTTTAATAAATGACTGGGGATTCCCAGTCTGACGATGGGGAATATTCAAGTATGTGAATCTATGAAAGAACCAATGCAGGTGAAACTGGTGCGCCCTTCAATAAACCTAACTTGCAAATCACCAACTCACATGTTAAGTCCACCTGATTACATAATCAATACATCTTAGAAACGGATATGGAAAAAATATTATAAATTGCTTTGGAGTCTGCCCCACGAGGATTCAAACAGGTGAAGTGCCATCTAAGTAATTCAGATGTTGACAACCGTCTGTTCACCAGCTGAGCTACTTTTTCAACTTTTTTGCCTCATAATGTAACCCTCAGGGGTCGATTCATAGAATTAATGTGCGCCGGAAATTCCCGCGCAGAGGTGCCAAAACGTGCGAATCGTAGGAAAAGTGTGAAAATCGCAGGAAAACCAGCTCACAGCGATTCATGGAAGTCCGTGCGCGAGAAAAACATTGGATGTGCGCTAAAAATGTGCACCGCGCACGCCAGCGCACAGGTCATCCAACAGCGTGCGCCACGGCCACTGCGAAATCGCACATAGCGCGGCACACATCACAAAAGTAGGCAGAACACGGGGCGTAACACCCGGAATGGGGAACAACGCGTGAAAATATGGGCTTCACGGGGGAAGTACAGGAGGCAAGTGCGCGGAACGCCCACACGCTCGCCTACAACCCGTATTCATGGAATCGAATAGGGCAAACCAGCGCACGGTCAAAGACGCGCACAGGGCCAAACAAGTACGCCACAAGAAAGCAGGCGGTAGCGCCCCTGCGACTGAAAAAAATGTGCGCCAAAATGTGCGCTAACAAAAAGCACCCATATACAGCCATGGTGAATGGCCCATACAGTGGCCCTCTAGGACAAATGAGGTGCAAAGGGGCCCTGACAAACACGGACACCCGCTGTGTGAAAAATAGCGTGTGCGCGTGTTCCTGGGTGCGCAGGAAGTTCCACCCGCGATTAGCCTGGGTACGTGTACTTTGGGGTGCGCGGGAAGTTCCACACGCGATTGTCCTGGGTAGGTGGGGGTGCGTGGGAAGTTCCCCACACGATTGGCGTGGGTACGTGTACTACGGGGTGCGCGGGAAGTTCCACACACGATTGGCCTGCCTAGGTGGGGGTGCGCGGGAAGTTCCACACGCGATTGGCCTGGGTACGTGTATTACGATGTGCGCGGAAGATTCACACGCGATTTCTGCAGGGTACGTGTATTTCGGTGGTGCCGGGGAATGCTACACGTGATTTGGCCATGTGGGTCCCCCCAGGTGTTCCCTCTACACCCTCCACGGCCCCTGCAGGCAGCCCACACCACAGGGTTCTACCCTGCACCCCTGCTCATGTCCCACAGGCAACCCATCCACCAAGGCCATGCCCACCAGCCAACCCACATGTCACCTTGCACTAGTGATCACCAACACATGCCTCCCACCACCCCCACCCCACAGCCACCAGGGGCAGCCTCCACCATGCCCCCACTCATGTCCCCTATTACCCCCACCCCCCAGCAGTGCAGGGGCAGCTTCCACCAGGCCCCCACTCATGTCTCCCACAGCCACCAGGGGCAGCCTCCACCAGGCCCCCACTCATGTCTCCCACCACCCCCACCCCCCAGCAGTGCAGGGGCAGCCTCCACCAGGCCCCCACTCATGTCTACCACCACCCCCCAGCCACCACGGGCAGCCTCCACCAGACCCCCACTCATGTCCCCTATTACCCCCACCCACCAGCAGTGCAGGGGCAGCCTCCACCAGGCCCCCACTCATGTCTAGCACCACCCCCACCGCCCAGCCACCAGGGGCACCCTCCACCAGGCCCCCACTCATGTCTACCACCACCCCCATCCCACAGCCACCAGGGGCAGCCTCCACCAGGCCCCCACTCATGTCTACCACCACCCCCATCCCACAGCCACCAGGGGCAGCCTCCACCAGGCCCCCACTCATGTCTACCACCACCCCCACCCCCCAGCCACCAGGGGCAGCCTCCACCAGGCCCCCACTCATTTCCCCTATTACCCCCACCCCCCAGCAGTGCAGAGGCAGCCTCCACCAGGCCCCCACTCATGTCTACCACTACCCCCACCCCCCAGCCACCAGGGGCACCCTCCACCAGGCCCCCACTCATGTCTCCCACCACCCCCACCCCCCAGCCACCAGGGGCAGCCTCCACCAGGCCCCCACTCATGTCTCCCACCACCCCCACCCCCCAGCAGTGCAGGGGCAGCCTCCACCAGGCCCCCACTCATGTCTCCCACCACCCCCACCCCCCAGCCACCAGGGGAAGCCTCCACCAGGCCCCCACTCATGTCTCCCACCACCCGCACCCCCCAGCAGTGCAGGGGCAGCCTCCACCAGGCCCCCACTCATGTCTCCCACCACCCCCAACCCCCAGCCACCAGGGGCAGCCTCCACCAGGCCCCCACTCATGTCCCCTATTACCCCCACCCCCCGCAAGTGCAGGGGCAGCCTCCACCAGGCCCCCACTCATGTCTCCCACCACCCCCACCCCCCAGCCACCAGGGGCAGCCTCCACCAGGCCCCCACTCATGTCCCCTATTACCCCCACCCCCCAGCAGTGCAGGGGCAGCCTCCACCAGGCCCCCACTCATGTCTACCACCACCCCCACCCCCCAGCCACCAGGGGCAGCCTCCACCAGGCCCCCACTCATGTACCCTATTACCCCCACCCCCAGCAGTGCAGGGGCAGCCTCCGCCAGGCCCCCACTCATGTCTACCACCACCCCCACCCCCCAGCCACCAGGGGCACCCTCCACCAGGCCCCCACTCATTTCTCCCACCACCCCCACCCCCCAGCCACCAGGGACAGCCTCCACCAGGCCCCCACTCATGTCTCCCACCACCCCCACCCCCCAGCAGTGCAGGGGCAGCCTCCACCAGGCCCCCACTCATGTCTCCCACCACCCCCACCTCCCAGCCACCAGGGGCAGCCTCCAACAGGCCCCCACTCATGTCTCCCAACACCCCCACCCCCCAGCAGTGCAGGGGCAGCCTCCACCAGGCCCCCACTCATGTCTCCCACCACCCCCACCCCCCAGCCACCAGGGGCAGCCTCCACCAGGCCCCCACTCATGTCTCCCACCACCCCCACCGCCCAGCCACCAGGGGCAGCCTCCACCAGGCCCCCACTCATGTCTCCCACCACCCCCATCCCACAGCCACCAGGGGCAGCCTCCACCAGGCCCCCACTCATGTCTCCCACCACTCCCACCCCCCAGCAGTGCAGGGGCAGCCTCCACCAGGCCCCCACTCATGTCTACCACCACCCCCACCCACCAGCCACCAGGGGCAGCCTCCACCAGGCCCCCACTCATGTCCCCTATCACCCCCATCCCCCAGCAGTGCAGGGGCAGCCTCCACCAGGCCCCCACTCATGTCTCCCACCACCCCCACCCCCCAGCCACCAGGGGCAGCCTCCACCAGGCCCCCACTCATGTCTCCCACCACCCCCACCCCCCAGCCATCAGGGGCAGCCTCCACAAGGCCCCCACTCATGTCCCCTATTACCCCCACCCCCCAGCAGTGCAGGGGCAGCCTCCAACAAGCCCCCACTCATGTCTCCCACCACCCCCATCCCCCAGCCACCAGGGGCAGCCTCCACCAGGCCCCCACTCATGTCTCCCACCACCCCCACCCCCCGGCCACCAGGGGCAGCCTCCACCAGGCCCCCAATTATGTCCCCTATTACCCCCACCCCCCAGCAGTGCAGGGGCAGCCTCCACCAGGCCCCCACTCATGTCTCCCACCACCCCCATCCCACAGCCACCAGGAGCAGCCTCCACCAGGCCCCCAATCATGTCTCCCACCACCCCCACCCCCCAGCAGTGCAGGGGCAGCCTCCACCAGGCCCCCACTCATGTCTACCACCACCCCCACCCCCCAGCCACCAGGGGCAGCCTCCACCAGGCCCCCACTCATGTCCCCTATTACCCCCACCCCCCAGCAGTGCAGGGGCAGCCTCCACCAGGCCCCCACTCATGTCTACCACCACCCCCGCCCCCCAGCCACCAGGGGCACCCTCCACCAGGCCCCCACTCATGTCTCCCACCACCCCCACCCCCCAGCCACCAGGGGCAGCCTCCACCAGGCCCCCACTCATGTCTCCCACCACCCCCACCCCCCAGCAGTGCAGGGGCAGCATCCACCAGGCCCCCACTCATGTCTCCCACCACCCCCACCCCCCAGCCACCAGGGGCAGCCTCCACCAGGCCCCCACTCATGTCTCCCACCACCCCCACCCCCCAGCAGTGCAGGGGCAGACTCCACCAGGCCCCCACTCATGTCTCCCACCACCCCCACCCCCCAGCCACCAGGGGCAGCCTCCACCAGGCCCCCACTCATGTCCTCTATTACCCCCACCCCCCAGCAGTGCAGGGGCAGCCTCCACCAGGCCCCCACTCATGTCTCCCACCACCCCCATCCCACAGCCACCAGGGGCAGCCTCCACCAGGCCCCCATTCATGTCTCCCACCACCCCCACCCCCCAGCAGTGCAGGGGCAGCCTCCACCAGGCCCCCACTCATGTCTACCACCACCCCCACCCCCCAGCCACCAGGGGCAGCCTCCACCAGGCCCCCACTCATGTCCCCTATTACCCCGACCCCCCAGCAGTGCAGGGGCAGCCTCCACCAGGCCCCCACTCATGTCTCCCACCACCCCCACCCCCCAGCCACCAGGGGCAGCCTCCACCAGGCCCCCGCTCATGTCTCCCACCACCCCCAACCCCCAGCAGTGCAGGGGCAGCCTCCACCAGGCCCCCACTCATGTCTCCCACCACCCCCACCCCCCAGCAGTGCAGGGGCAGCCTCCACCAGGCCCCCACTCATGTCTCCCACCACCCCCACCCCCCAGCCACCAGGGGCAGCCTCCACCAGGCCCCCACTCATGTCCCCTATTACCCCCACCCCCCAGCAGTGCAGGGGCAGCCTCCACCAGGCCCCCACTCATGTCTCCCACCACCCCCATCCCACAGCCACCAGGGGCAGCCTCCACCAGGCCCCCACTCATGTCTCCCACCACCCCCACCCCCCAGCAGTGCAGGGGCAGCCACCACCAGGCCCCCACTCATGTCTCCCACCACCCCACCCCCCAGCCACCAGGGGCAGCCTCCACCAGGCCCCCACTCATGTCTCCCACCACCCCCACCCCCCAGCAGTGCAGGGGCAGCCTCCACCAGGCCCCCACTCATGTCTCCCACCACCCCCACCCCCCAGCCGTGCAATTTGCCTGGGTATGTGTACCTCGGGGTGCACGGGAAGTTCCACACGCGATTAGCCTGGGTACGTGTACTTCGGGGTGCGCGTGAACTTCCACACGCGATTTGCCTGGGTTCGTGTAGTACGGGGTGCGCGGGAAGTTCCACACGCGCTTGTACGTGTACTTCGGGGTGCGCGGGAAGTCCCACACGCGATTGGCCTGGGTACGTGTACTTCGGGGTGCGCGTGAACTTCCACACGCGATTGGGCCTGTGAGAGTGGGTTACATGTATTCCAGGGGTGGGCGGGAATATTTACCCGCGACTGTGCCTGTGAGAGCGTGCTACGTGTATTCCTGGGGTGGGCGGGAAGATTCACACGTTCGCCTACGACGTGCCGAAAAATGGTCCAATCCTGAGACACGTACGCCAGCATGAAGCAGGCGTACGTCGACCCGCACAGCATTAAAGTGCGCGCAAACAACAAACAAGCTCATACACCAGGATGAATATACCATTCCTAGCAGCAGTGGCCGTGGGTTACCAAAGGAGGAGGAGGATAGTGAGGGCCCGAATTTTCACTCCCAGAACCAGCCTTTTTGGGATGCCTGATGACCAGGTGTATGGGAGGTACAGGTTTCCCCCACACATAATACTGGACCTGGTCAGTGAGTGGGAGGATGACCTCACATCACCCACCCTGTGCTCCCAAGCACTCAGCCCTCTGGAGAAGGTCCTCAATGTACTGCACTTCTTGGCCACAGGATCATTTCAGCGGACAAGTGCCATAGTGGGTGGGGTGTCACAGGCCACGCAGTCACGCTGCCTACACCAGGTCTTGAACATCATCACTGCATGCCCATCAGTCCGTAGGCACATATACCTGCCCAGGACACCTGCAGAAAGGCAGGCTGCCACCCTCGATTTCTACGGTGTGGCACAATTTCCAAAAGTGCTAGGTGCCATTGACGGCACCCATGTGGCACTACGTCCCCCCAGGGCATCTGAGCACATCTATAGGAACCGCAAGCACTGGCATTCCATCAACGTGCAGGTAGTATGTAATGCTAAGGGAATCATCACCTCAGTATGTGCCAACTATCCAGGGTCCACCCACGACAGCTTCATTTACCGAATGTCTACCCTAAGCCGGGACCTAGAAGCTGGGCGGCATGGCGATACATGGCTGCTTGGTGAGTATGAATGCCACTGCACATGCATGCATGTCAGATGCAGAGTTATGTCACTACCCCACTAATGATACCCATCACCTCCTCACCAGGGGACAGTGCCTACCCTCTGAGCACCCACATGATGACGCCAATTCGGAACCCCATCACGCCTCCAGACGTAAGATATAACACAGCCCATATTGCAACCCGGGGCATAGTGGAGCGCACATTCGGAGTGCTCAAGTCACGCTGTCGCTCTCTTGACCGTTCTGGCGGGCAGCTGTTATATGCGCCCTCAGTAGTGTGCAGGATCATATTGGCAGCATGTGTCCTGCACAATGTTGCAACACGCCGGGGCCTGGCCGTGGACATGGTGGTGCCCCCACATCCCCAACCACATGCACGCCCGCTGCGCATGGGAGGGGAGAGGGCACGGGGTGAGGCAGCCCGTACGCAGCTGGTGGCTAATTACTTCACATAGAAATCACACCCCAGTGGAGTGCACACAGGCCTGGCACATACCATCTGATAAGCAATGATGACTCGACCTGACAATTAAGACGAACAAAGGGACTGTCAACTGTCAGAACCATAGCAGCCTGAGATTGTTCATGTGGAAGTGTCACAATGTGTGCATCCCTACCTACACAAGCACCACCAATGCAGTGTCATGAAAAGACACTTCCATGCTGCAGAAATGAATACCCACTTGCAAAATACTACATGAAAACAGTTCCATGTCACCCACCCCCTCCCCGGCACGGCCACACAACACACCATGGCATGTCATGCAATGTGAGAGGCAAAAATAAAGGGGTAGACCTGCACTTTAAACCCTGATCCTTCAGGTATAGTGAATAAATATCCAAAGATTGGATCAGTAGGATGGAATGACACTCTTTAGTACAAATTCATATTTTATTAAATAAATCTATCATATGAGGTAACAAAATTCTCAATACAAAATTCATAAAAAACATTTCATATCCACATTCATAACCACATACAGATCTCATTCATACATTTCCACAGAACACACCAGCCAATGATATTTCACTTATCATTAGGTTTTAAGAACAGAGTTTCATTTATATTGAACAATAGACCCAGTCCCTAACACTAGGTGTCATGGTGTATATAGCACCAGATTTTTGGGTCAGGTATTTGTCACACAAAAAACGTCGACACGTGTTTCGGTCGGAGACCTTCCTCAGGACGTGAGGCAAAGCAAAGGTTCTTCGCCCAGTTCTTAATGAGTGGGGGCTCGTGATCAATCTATAAACAATCATAAAAACAGAGTGTCATACCAATTTCTTTACATGGGTGACTTCTAATGTCACAGTGTGTTATAGATTTATCAGCACACTAAGTCCCTACTCACCCCCAAGTTCCAAATCGAGGAGAAGTGAACGGGATGTGGGAAATTAATCCTCCACTGGAATCAGTGCAAGTACTGAACCTGTGGAACCAATACAAACATATATTTCAAAATATGAGTCGAGCTCAAGAATTTGGCTTCAATCCCCAACCTATATTGCATTTAAAACACGTAAGAGGCCACACTTACATGTGTTCATGGTGTAGCTCGAAACCATTCGTCGTAGTCTCACCACTATGAGACGCAGCATATAAATCGCACACTTGATGTCTCATTCACAAAGTTCTGCCAAGAAAAAGCCCACATACATCTATGAGCCAGCATCTATGTATAACAAGATGCAAAAGACATCCCCATTCTAACACTCGTGTACATGAGTCTATTAGCCCCCAAGTGCACATCAATTAAATAGTGCCCAGTTTGAACCTACAAAGGAGTGGGGACCGCCCTATGCATGCCATTTTTAATATGTCGTAAAATGTGCGAGCCCAAACAAGGCTACAAAGTGGGAGAAACAATTCCCAAAAATGTCACATGTAATCACGGAACTAATTAGGGAACCCTCAATTTAAGGCTACCAACCTCAATCTATAGACAAGCACCGTGGAAGCATCATCACCCCCAAATTGTACTATTCCCATAACACGTGTGCAAAATGCTTACGAGGAAAAAGTAAGTTAACAGGACAAAGTCTCCACACATTATCCATGTAGCCACGGTGCTCATACGGAAGCGCTCAACAAGACGGTGCCGAGCGGTCAAAGTAAATACTATTCACGAAAGGATGCCTCCTCCTATCAACGTTTAATGCATCAAGGAATAAAGTATGACACAGCCCCTGTTAAGGGGGACCTATATTTACCTTTAGCTGTCCATCGATATGCTTATCGCAGAGCGGAACCGTATTAGTGTCACTCCAACTCCTCCGGCTTCATACGGAACTAGACATAGGTGAGGGACTATCTCTATTTATGAGATTCTCGTGTTCCTAAACACTAAAAACGGACTTGTGAACACCACTACCCTATTTTGTGTCGCGATAGCGTGTGATCTATGTATATATATTTTTTCACTGATAATCTCAAAGGCCATAGTAACAGCATGTATCATGTGAAAGAACCTTTTGAGAATCCTTTTAATGATAAAATGGAGATCTGAATGATATGCCAAATTATATCGAGCTCCCTAATTCCGGGAACTGGGTCCATTTGCCCATGACAATTCATATGTGACAATATCAAATTATTTTTGTAACTTAGGTGAAATAATCAACATAGCCTTCCTAATGTAATAATAACCTTACTTTTCATGCTTGGTCCGCGTTACCATTAGGCAACAGGTTATTGTATACATTTTATTTTCACTGTGTATCACATTAGTGTGCAAATTACTTAGATGGAGAGACACAGAGCAATTTTTTAGATATATTTTTTCATACATTTTATATAGTGCCAAGTAACCGAAAACATCAAAACATATACAAAAGACTCCATGTATTAACACATTTCTTTCTGTACATAATCTTTAGGTATGTATTACATTAGGTACTTAGAGACCGAACTTCTTGGAACATTGTCAGCATATCCCATCTGCAAATACGTTTCCTTTTTATATATAGGATAAACACCCCTCAAATAATATAGCGGAATTGGACATTTACTCCACATTTCGGTTGGTTCTCAATATGTATGGTTGCCCATATCCCAAGATGTCGGTTATAGGGCCCCCTAATACTTGTGTCAATTGTTTAGAACCAGATTATTCCATTCCACCGAGACATTCAGCCCATTATGGACTGTATTTAATGTATGGATCCATTTTTGTTCAATACGGTGCAATGTTGTACCTATGTCACCTCCTCTTGCATTGGGCTTTATATGTTGTAGTATAAACCACCTCATATCAGTATCTTTATGTTGCATCTTTAAAAAATGTTCAACCAGTGGCTTGTCTGCTACTTTATTCCGTATACAGCTTCTATGCTCAGATATACGCTGTCGGATTTCTCGTGTAGTTTTACCTACATATAATAGTTTGCATGGACAAGTGATAATGTACACTACATTTTTGGTCAAGCAGTTGGTGTGGCAATTCATTTTCCAGACTCTTTGGCCATATTGAAACTCACGTTTTGTCTCTGTTAAGGGGCACGCAACACATCCGCCACACTTATAGTGGCCAACAATGGGTGGTAATCCCCATTGGTCATTGATGGTACGTTCTCTGGTTGGTTCTCGGTATGTGTGTACTAGTTTTTGTCTGAGATTTTGATTCCGCTTAAATGCAAACATCGGCTTTTCTTTTAAGGACCCAGGTTGTTTTATTAAATTCCAATGTTTTCCAATAATCCGCTTGACATCCCCACTTACTGGATTGAAAGTTGTGACACACACCAAGCGTTTAGATTTGGTTTTATTGTGTTTAGTAAGACAGATTTCTCGGTTCGTATTCTCCGCCCTCTTCAATTGGTCTTTCACTAACCTTCTCGGATAACCCCTCTTGGTCAGCCTATCCCTCAGTTGTGCTGCATGTAGTTTAAACTCATCCGCCTCAGAACAGTTTCTCCTAATAAGTAGGAACTGCCCGTAGGGGAGGTTTTGATGTAAACTTGCAGGGTGAAAACTATCAAAATGTAACAAAGTGTTTTTGTCAGTTGGTTTCTTAAACAAAGTCGTGATTAGTTGGTTCCTATTCCTTTTGATCAAAAGATCAAGGAAACTGACTTGACGATGGTTATATTCAATTGTAAATTTTATATTGACATCACAATGGTTGACCCATTCGTGAAACTCAAGGAGCGATGTAATCGAGCCCCTCCACACCAAAAACACATCATCGATATAACGATGCCACATTTTCAAATGATTATTCAAAGTTGGGTGAATTTTTAGCTCATTGTCTTGTCCCAGTATGAACTTGTTTTCAAAATCTGCCATATATAAATTGGCGATATCTGGAGCAAACGTAGCCCCCATACTGACCCCTTTCTCCTGTTTATAAAGTTGTTTTTTAACAGGAAAAAGTTTTCAGTCATTGCCAGCCTGATGCACTCTTGGATAAACTCGGTTGGAGGCAAATGTGGTCTAGTTCTTTTATCCAGATATAGACCCAGAATATGTAGACACTTTATTTGCGGGATAGCAGTATACAGTGATTCGACGTCCATTGTTACCAGAATGTCTCCTTCTTCCATTACGATGTCACTTATAATGTTAATCATATGGGTTGAATCTTTTACATATGATGGCATCATTTGTACGAATGGTTTGAGAAAAAAATCTGCGTACACAGACAATGGTTCCAATAATGAATCAATAGCTGAAACAATAGGCCTCCCAGGTGGATGAGTAGGATTTTTATGAATTTTAGGGAGCGTATAGAATGCTGCCCTCTTTGGTTTCACTTTATTCAAAAAACGACCTTCTTCATCGCTAATCCATTTTTCATTAAGGGCATGGTCTATCAGGCTTTTTATTTCCTCTTGTAGACGTACCGTTGGGTCCCTCTCAAGTTTCTTATACGATTTTATATCATCCAACAAACCTCTACATACTGCATCATAGGCAAAAGTGTCTTGAATTACAATCCCGCCCCCTTATCTGCAGGTTTTATGGTAATGGAGTCATCATTACATAGTCTGGTGAGGCTAAGCCGCTCCATTTTGGTCAGATTGTCAGGTTTGTGATTTTTAGACTTTATGGCCTCGAGTATTTCTCGTGTAACAATATTCTCGAATGCCAAAATTTCAGGTGGACACGTGTGGGGTGGTGGAGTGAAACCAGATTTTAATTTGAGACCACTGATGTTGGGAACTTTGTCCGGAACAGACCCTCCATTTCCAACTACAATGAAGAAAGAACATACCCCTATTTAAGAAACGGATTCTTTACTGATCCCCCAGTGGGTGGGTATAACTTTGGGAGAAATAATCGTTATTCTAATTTCTCCAATACGTCAGGATCCTGACAATCTGACCAAAATGGAGCGGCTTAGCCTCACCAGACTATGTAATGATGACTCCATTACCATAAAACCTGCAGATAAGGGGGGCGGGATTGTAATTCAAGACACTATTGCCTATGATGCAGTATGTAGAGGTTTGTTGGATGATATAAAATCGTATAAGAAACTTGAGAGGGACCCAACGGTACGTCTACAAGAGGAAATAAAAAGCCTGATAGACCATGCCCTTAATGAAAAATGGATTAGCGATGAAGAAGGTCGTTTTTTGAATAAAGTGAAACCAAAGAGGGCAGCATTCTATACACTGCCTAAAATTCATAAAAATCCTACTCATCCACCTGGGAGGCCTATTGTTTCAGCTATTGATTCATTATTGGAACCATTGTCTGTGTACGCAGAATTTTTTCTCAAACCATTCGTACAAATGATGCCATCATATGTAAAAGATTCAACCCATATGATTAACATTATAAGTGACATCGTAATGGAAGAAGGGGACATTCTGGTAACAATGGACGTCGAATCACTGTTTACTGCTATCCCGCAAATAAAGTGTCTACATATTCTGGGTCTTTATCTGGATAAAAGAACTAGACCACATTTGCCTCCAACCGAGTTTATCCAAAAGTGCATCAGGCTGGCAATGACTGAAAACTTTTTCCTGTTTAAAAAACAACTTTATAAACAGGAGAAAGGGGTCAGTATGGGGCTACGTTTGCTCCAGATATCGCCAATTTATATATGGCAGATTTTGAAAACAAGTTCATACTGGGACAAGACAATGAGCTAAAAATTCACCCAACTTTGAATAATCATTTGAAAATGTGGCATCGTTATATCGATGATGTGTTTTTGGTGTGGAGGGGCTCGATTACATCGCTCCTTGAGTTTCACGAATGGGTCAACCATTGTGATGTCAATATAAAATTTACAATTGAATATAACCATCGTCAAGTCAGTTTCCTTGATCTTTTGATCATAAGGAATAGGAACCAACTAATCACGACTTTGTTTAAGAAACCAACTGACAAAAACACTTTGTTACATTTTGATAGTTTTCACCCTGCAAGTTTACGTCAAAACCTCCCCTACGGGCAGTTCCTACGTATTAAGAGAAACTGTTCTGAGGCGGATGAGTTTAAACTACATGCAGCACAACTGAGGGATAGGCTGACCAAGAGGGGTTATCCGAGAAGGTTAGTGAAAGACCAATTGAAGAGGGCGGAGAATACGAACCGAGAAATCTGTCTTACTAAACACAATAAAACCAAATCTAAACGCTTGGTTTGTGTCACAACTTTCAATCCAGTAAGTGGGGATGTCAAGCGGATTATTGGAAAACATTGAAATTTAATAAAACAACCTGGGTCCTTAAAAGAAAAGCCGATGTTTGCATTTAAGCGGAATCAAAATCTCAGACAAAAACTAGTACACACATACCGAGAACCAACCAGAGAACGTACCATCAATGACCAATGGGGATTACCACCCATTGTTGGCCACTATAAGTGTGGCGGATGTGTTGCGTGCCCCTTAACAGAGACAAAACGTGAGTTTCAATATGGCCAAAGAGTCTGGAAAATGAATTGCCACACCAACTGCTTCACCAAAAATGTAGTGTACATTATCACTTGTCCATGCAAACTATTATATATAGGTAAAACTACACGAGAAATCCGACAGTGTATATCTGAGCATAGAAGCTGTATACGGAATAAAGTAGCAGACAAGCCACTGGTTGAACATTTTTTAAAGATGCAACATAAAGATACTGATATGAGGTGGTTTATACTACAACATATAAAGCCCAATGCAAGAGGAGGTGACATAGGTACAACATTGCACCGTATTGAACAAAAATGGATCCATACATTAAACACAGTCCATAAGGGGCTGAATGTCTCGGTGGAATGGAATAATCTGTTTCTAAACAATTGACACAAGTATTAGGGGGCCCTATAACCGACATCTTGGGATATGGGCAACCATACATATTGAGAACCAACCGAAATGTGGAGTAAATGTCCAATTCCGCTATATTATTTGAGGGGTGTTTATCCTGTATATAAAAAGGAAATGTATTTGCAGATGGGATATGCTGACAATGTTCCAAGAAGTTCGGTCTCTAAGTACCTAATGTAATACATACCTAAAGATTATGTACAGAAAGAAATGTGTTAATACATGGAGTCTTTTGTATATGTTTTGATGTTTTCGGTTACTTGGCACTATATAAAATGTATGAAAAAATATATCTAAAAAATTGCTCTGTGTCTCTCCATCTAAGTAATTTGCACACTAATGTGATACACAGTGAAAATAAAATGTATACAATAACCTGTTGCCTAATGGTAACGCGGACCAAGCATGAAAAGTAAGGTTATTATTACATTAGGAAGGCTATGTTGATTATTTCACCTAAGTTACAAAAATAATTTGATATTGTCACATATGAGTTGTCATGGGCAAATGGACCCAGTTCCCGGAATTAGGGAGCTCGATAATAATTTGGCATATCATTCAGATCTCCATTTCATCATTAAAAGGATTCTCAAAAGGTTCTTTCACATGATACATGCTGTTACTATGGCCTTTGAGATTATCAGTGAAAAAATATATATACATAGATCACACGCTATCGCGACACAAAATAGGGTAGTGGTGTTCACGAGTCAGTTTTTAGTGTTTAGGAACGCGAGAATCTCATAAATAGAGATAGTCCCTCACCTATGTCTAGTTCCGTATGAAGCCGGAGGAGTTGGAGTGACACTAATACGGTTCCGCTCTGCGATAAGCATATCGATGGACAGCTAAAGGTAAATATAGGTCCCCCTTAACAAGGGCTGTGTCATACTTTATTCCTTGATGCATTAAATGTTGATAGGAGGAGGCATCCTTTCGTGAATAGTATTTACTTTGACCGCTCGGCACCGTCTTGTTGAGCGCTTCCGTATGAGCACCACGGCTACATGGATAATATGTGGAGACTTTGTCCTGTTAACTTACTTTTCCCTCGTAAGCATTTTGCACACGTGTTATGGGATTAGTACAATTTGGGGGTGATGATGCTTCCACGGTGCTTGTCTATAGATTGAGGTTGGTAGCCTTAAATTGAGGGTTCCCTAATTAGTTCCGTGATTACATGTGACATTTTTGGGAATTGTTTCTCCCACTTTGTAGCCTTATTTGGGCTCGCACATTTTACGACATATTAAAAATGGCGTGCATAGGGCGATCCCCACTCCTTTGTAGGTTCAAACTGGGCACTATTTAATTGATGTGCACTTGGGGGCTAATAGACTGATGTACATGAGTGTTAGAATGGGGATGTCTTTTGCATCTTGTTATACATAGATGCTGGCTCATAGATGTATGTGGGCTTTTAATTGGCAGAACTTTGTGAATGAGACATCAAGTGTGCGATTTATATGCTGCGTCTCATAGTGGTGAGACTACGACGAATGGTTTCGAGCTACACCATGAACACATGTAAGTGTGGCCTCTTACGTGTTTTAAATGCAATATAGGTTGGGGATTGAAGCCAAATTCTTGAGCTCGACTCATATTTTGAAATATATGTTTGTATTGGTTCCACGGGTTCAGTACTTGCACTGATTCCAGTGGAGGATTAATTTCCCACATCCCGTTCACTTCTCCTCAATTTGGAACTTGGGGGTGAGTAGGGACTTAGTGTGCTGATAAATCTATAACACACTGTGACATTAGAAGTCACCGATGTAAAGAAATTGGTATGACACTCTGTTTTTATGATTGTTTATAGATTGATCACGGGCCCCCACTCATTAAGAACTGGGCGAAGAACCTTTGCTTTGCCTCACGTCCTGAGGAAGGTCTCCGACCGAAACACGTGTCGACGTTTTTTGTGTGACAAATACCTGACCCAAAAATCTGGTGCTATATACACCATGACACCTAATGTTAGGGACTGGGTCTATTGTTCAATATAAATGAAACTCTGTTCTTAAAACCTAATGATAAGTGAAATATCATTGGCTGGTGTGTTCTGTGGAAATGTATGTATGAGATCTGTATGTGGTTATGAATGTGGATATGAAATGTTTTTTATGAATTTTTTATTGAGAATTTTGTTATCTCATATGATAGATTTATTTAATAAAATATGAATTTGTACTAACGAGTGTCATTCCATCCTACTGATCCAATCTTTGGATATTTATGCAATGTGAGAGGAAAGAAATGAATCCCCACAACATGCCCCAAGTGTCAGCAGCTACAGTTTCCCTAATGGAAACATGTCCACACATGAAATGCTCACAGTAATGCAGGACCTACAACCCACATTACCAAATACTTACCAAGAATACCAATCACCTACACAACCTCCAACCTACCTTAAACATGACATTACAGATTTAAAAATTAGCTAGCCTCACCACCTGATGATGACAGCCCTCCGAACACTTGCAAGTATACAGTGTTAGCGCCACGCAAGAGTGTAGGTGCACTGCTTACAACATGGACTCCAGTTCCAAGGTGGACCGCATTGTGAAGACATGAGGAATGGACCTGCAAATATGGAGGATGAGATGGATGCAGAGGCACATATCAGTACACCACGCAGTGTACAATACAACAACAATATGCACTATGAATGTATACACAGTATTGACTACAGACTGCCCACACAGCTCATGGGAGTCCAATGTCACCATGTACGTCAATGTCACTTGGGCACACCCTTTGCAAGCCCATGGAAACGGGAAGCAGGAGGGGTGTGTGTGACAAAAACCCAAGCATCTGAACCAAATCCATGACAAGCCACCATGTGCCCAGCCACAATGCAGCGTATGCCCACGGGAGCCACACAAGGCAACACACTGTCCCAAAAAAAAAAGAAACAAAAAAAACAAAAAAAAAAATTCAAAAATGGCCATTAATGGGCCCGGGGGGGGGGGGTTGGGGAGGCCACCCAGGAGGTCCGAGGACAGGGTGCACACCAAAACCCACATGTGTGGATCTTGCGAAAAAAAAAACACCTCCATGGGCTCATGGCCTACACGGCTACCCTATTGTGGGAGTATCACTGCTGTCGCTATCCTCACCCTCTGCAGCTGCATCCGGAGCTGGTGGCACTATGGGAGGCAGCCCATGCAAAGCCCTAGTCTGTTCCTCCAGGGCTGCAAGCATGCGGGTGTGGTAGGTCTCGTTCTGGAGGATGAGTGTGCGGAGGTCCCCATGCAACAACTCACGGGATGCCCGGACCTCCGCCCTAGTTGCCTGCATCTCAGCTGAGAGCGTACGGGTGAGACGATCCAGCTGCTGTTCTGTCCTTCGGTTTGTTGAAGCCTCAAGCTCAACAAGAGTCGTCCTGAGGTGAAGGAGTTCCAGCCTCAGGGCTTCCCTGTGGCCCTGGGACTCTATGGAGATGGCTTCCTGCAGAGTCGCCAGTGCCGCCCGCCTGTCCCTGTCGGACGCCAACATGTTCTCCCTGTGTGACTGGCAGATGGAGTCGGTTGCCTGCTGTAGTCGCTCCATCAGCCTTTCGGGGGGGACAATGGAAGTGGCCACCCTATCCATGGCCTGAGCCATCATCTCTAATGATGCTGCCTGTTGGGTTGCCATACCGTAAATGGATTGCTCCCATGCGGTATTGCCAGGTGTCGTACGGCCACCACGTCGGCGGGCATCACACCTGTCTGGGGCAAGGCGAACTGCGCCTTGCTGTGCCGGCACTGCCTGAGGTTGCAGGACTGCATTCCCCCTCTGATCTGCTGGCCCAGGAACAGGATCAGATGTCGCGGAGTGTGACCCTGCATCCGTAACCACCAAAGGCGTACCTGCCAACACTGACATCCCCATTGAGGGTTCTAACCCTGGTGCAGGTGGGTCGGACAGAACAGAATCCCTCCCAGGAACACTCACCTGCGACGGCACGTAGGTCTCATCATCCAAATCAATACCTGAGTACAGCTCGGGGGAGGTGCAGCCAGAGACACCCCTTGAGAGCACGACCTGCAGCAGTTGTGGGTTCTCACCCACAACCACACCACGTCCCTCACTGGTGGTCGGTCGGCCCTCAGACCCCTCCTGGGTCTGCACCATCTCCACAACCCCAGCAGTATCAGGTGCGTCTTCCCCTGCAAAGACATAAAAGAAAACAAATGGAAACAGGCATTAGCACTATGGCACACAATGAGGGCTGAGAGGCTACAGAAACAGTACTTGATTGACATGTCCCACATGACTAAAACACTCCCATGCATGCACCGTCACTGCGTGTGATGGGGAGGCAGATGGCACACATTGATGGCACCAAGATGGAAGATGAACACATTTGCTGCATGCTGCCTAGCAGTGGCATCACACATTGGCCAGTGATTGGCAGGTCAAATACACATGCCATCACACAGATGGCATGTACCCTAGCCATGAAGTGAAGAGGGAGAGGAGGTCACCAATTGTTCATTCAGTCCAGTTTGTTCATATGATTGATTATTTTCATTGTAATGGTTCAAATGTTTAACATGCAGCTGCCAGTCAAAAATGGTCCTATAGCACAGGGACATGTCCAAACTAATCATGTCCAAGAAACTGAGCCAGTCCACTGTACCATAGCCATGTCAGACATGTGACAATAGGACTGAGAAATCCCGAGTAAAAGTGGTGGTATGCAAACAATCTGCCTGAATAAACAGAGGTAAATAAGCAACAGTGTAGTGGCAAGATGACACTCCAAGGGCAACTGGCGTGGTGTTGGGCTGGATGTCTAATGTTGGCCGAAGGGATGCTGCTATACCCAAATGCTGTTGCCAAGAATGTTTAGGAAGAGGCACATGGGTGAGCCGAACCACTCAGGCACACACACCCTCCCCTGGCACCCAAACAGAAGCTCTCCCACACACACCATGCACATGGATGACACACACACGCATGTGCACTCACCGGACAATGCCTCATAATCTGCCACTTCTCCCACGCCTTGGATCTGTTCCTCCGTGACGTAGGTCCCAGCAACCTGCTCATGTGGAGTGAGTTCTATGTTGTCTGCTGGAGACCCACCTCCAGTCACTAGAGTTGCGGCATGACTTGAGGCCAGCTTATTCTTTGCCCTGCGCTTCAGGTCATTCCAGCGCTTGTAGCATTCATTAGCTGTGCGCCTCACGATTCCAAGGGCACTTATGATGTCCGCAATGGTCTGCCAGTGTGCCTGACGTTGTGCAGGTGTGGTCTTGGATCTTGCAACAACCACCATTTCGCGGTCATGTGCGGACACATACTCTACAAGTGCATTCAGTTCAGCCTCATTGAAGCTGGGCTTCCTTGACGGGCCGGACTGTGTAGCCGTGTCTGGGGCATCAGCCTCTACTGGACGAGCACTCTTCCTCTTCCGCTTGGAAGGTGGTGGGGATCCGGAGTGTCCTGCGCCGCTCTGGACACGAGGGGCAGGAGCGTGGGATTGCACACTCAGCATGGGAGTTGGTGCAGGCATTATCTCAAGTGTGATGGTGTCAGGGGGAATGTCAGCATGATGGACTTGGACCAACACTGTCCTGGATGGGTGTGTGAGAGGTGGGGTGGATGGAGCCGCAGCTGCCCCTGCAGCATCCCCAGCCTGCCTACGCGGGGCAGCAGATGACCTAGCTGCCCCTGATCCACGTGGCCTGATGACACCAACGTTCACCGGCGCACGTGGCCTAGACCTGCTGACCTGGAAGTCAGCCATGGAGTCACCCTGTGCCAGGTCTGGTTCCACAGTGGGCTGGTCCAACAAGGGCTGAGCATGGATGGTGTCAGCCACGGTAACCTCAACCAGGGGGGGGCATTGGTGTCCCTGACTGCTCCTCCACACATGGGGGGCTAGGGGCACCCTGCAAGTCACGGCCACGTCCCCCACCGGATCCACCACGGCCACCACTTGGGGCTCGGCCACCTTTGCCACCCTCACGGCTTGTTCACCTCCCAGCCATGGCACTGATGTTATTGTGCGTATGGGAGTCGATGTGAACTATTGTCCTGGGCAATTGGGGGTCAAAGGGGTTGGGTACCAGATGGTAATCGTACCCTATCTAGCAAGGCTGTATGTCACCCCTGGGGAAAGATGACGGGTCACGCAACGCACAGGCACCCCAAAAAAGCGAAGTAAGGTGCACGCAACCCCTCCTAGACCACGTGCATGGAAAAATAAACCTGCACTACGCTGTAGCACCCAGGAACACAAGAATGAACGTATGCGTGTCACACGCAGCCTAGAATGACCTCTGAAGGGGTATGCGACACACGGGGCAAGCACAGATGTTAGATAGGTGCGCGACTCACCGTCCGCCAGGAACAAAAGCGTGAAAAATATGCGCGTGTGCGCGTTGGCAACACCCCCGCCAAAAGAAGAATTGTACGCTGTCTGAGGAGACAGGACAACAGTAGTAGGGAAGCTGTTTGAGGAAACAGGCCCAGAAAAAAGAGGAAAAGAGAAAAAGCTGTCAGAGGTAACAGGGAGTACGAACTGGAAACGCCATGAAGTAAATCGCGTGTGAACTGACAAGAAGTACAGATTTCACCCACTCGCTCTCCACGAAAAGCACGTACAAGGAAATGGCGTTCTACACATACCTTTTATACACACGTCACAGACGCGCATACGCAATGAGGCCATTTCCACCAATTACGCGCTTTGACACTCGGACGTGTATCTCTTCATTTTTACAAGCGCCATTCTGTACGGCCATGCGCGTGACGTCACAGCTGCGCATGGTGGCCTTTGGGCCAATGAAATCGCATATACGAGCACACGTGGTAAAACTGCACGTCCGAGTGTAATCGGAGGGAAGTGAGCGTACACGCGATTGGCCTGGGTACGTGTATTTCTGGGGTGCGCAGGAAGTTCCACACGCGATTGGTGGAAATCCACGTGTGCTCTGTCATCACGTGTAATGAGGGAAACACCCGCGCGCCACACGTCACAGACGCGCTCACGCGCTAAGGGCCTTTGGTCCAATGAAATCGCATATGCGTGCTGACGTGCATACGCGCTAAGCGCCATTCCTCGATTTACACGCAGACGTGCAGGATTTTCACGTGCCAAATCACTCCGTATCAAGCTGGCCACGTGTAAGCACACGGAAGACCACGCTCCTGCCCAGAAGGCCGAACTACTGCCCCCCAGAGCCCCGAGCACGCTCCCACCTGCCATCTGCTGCTGCCTGACTGCCTGCTGCCCACGTGCCCTGCCATTTGCTGCCTGCACATCAGCCAGGGGTGCTGTTGCTGTGACCACCCCTGCTGGAACCGAAGACTCCCGACTGGGATTCCATCGCTCCACAGCCCAGCCCCAGGACCCAGTTGCCCACCCACTCCTGCCTCTGGGGTTGTCATGTCGGGGCAAACACCATCTGAGACCACTGACAACCCCCGGCCAGAGAGGCAGAGGGGCACCAGCTTCAGTGCCACCGAAGTTGGTGTCCTGGTGGAGCAAGTCCTGGGGCAGTATGATGCCCTCTTCGGAAGTTCCCGTGCCGACAAGGAAGGACGGATTCGGATCTGGACTGACATTGTGACTGCCATCAACGCGGAGGGGGTGGCAGTCCGCGACTTCCAACATGTCAAGAAGCGCTGGGAGGACTTCAGGTCCAGGACCGTGAACAAGGCCCAGCGCCTCTTGAAGGCAGCGGATGCCAAGGGGCGCCGGGGCCACTTGTCGGAAGAACAGATGAGGGTCCTGGAACGCATATCCCCAGCGCTCCACGTCCAGGTCCTTGAGAGGCAGACCCGTCTGGAGTCGAGCGGTAAGTGTACATGCATCCTGATTGTGAGCTGTGCGTGTGGTGATTTTTCAGTAGTGTGCAGGTTGCACATCTGTTTGTATGGGGTCGAGTATGGGTGGGGGTGTACAGGGCCGTGGGGCTAACACATGCCAGGGCTGGAATGTGTGAGACATGGATGGTGCTTGTGTGTGTAGGCTTGCATGCCAAATGCAGTTGTGTGGGCACACATGTTTGGATGAATGTGTATGTAAGTAGACATGTCTGTGATGTCACGCATGTATGTTGTTTTCAGCTGCATGTATCAGCACTGTGTACATGTGCATGTGTGTGTATTTGACAAGGGTGCAACAGTGATGCAACATGGATGCATGTGACAGCGGTATGTGGAAGCCTGATGGGCAGATGTGACATGGATGCCCATCTGAACACTGCGACACTTGGCAGAGGTGTACACATGCATGCAAGTGTGGTGGTGTGTGTACATGTGTGGTGCACTTCCTGTGTTGCATGTGATGTCTGGCTCACCTTTGCCTGCTCATGCTGTTGTATGTTTATGGATGGTGCTGGCAGTTGCGATATGGCTGTGGTATGGCTCATGTGTGCGAGTTGAAATGACATGTGTGTTGGGGATTGTGATGACATGTATGAGGTTTGCCAATGCCACTCATGTACAACTGTCATGTGTGTATGTGTCCATTGTACAGTGCCCTGATGCCTGTGTTTTATTTCTCCCTGTCTGCAGCGTCAACTGATGAAGGGGGCGGAGAAGGTGCTCTGGAGCCAACCGGAGACGCAAGGCCCGGCTCCCCTCCCATGTTGTCATCTCGTCGGGGAGTGAGGAGTCTGGTGCCGCGTCCCAGGCCGCAGCTGCCGGGGGGAGGTCCAAGAGGCAGAGGTTGGAGTTGGACTCCTCAACAGCAGAAGGGGCAGCTGGGACCCCACAGGGCCCAACGGGGGAAGATGGCACAGAGTCATCCAGGTTGGTGGGGGGTTTGGTGGAGGAGGAGGCCGTGCAAGCAACAGAGACGGGGTCTGCAGGTGGGGATCCCACTGGTGCTAGTGGTGCAGTGCAGGACCAGGGACAGGAGGCAGCACAGGCCGCCGCGGAGGTGCCTGTGTGCAATCCTGTCCCTGCATCATCTTGCACCAGCAGGGATGCCTACGTCCAGACCCGTTTTCAAGCAGGGGATGAGCTCATGACAACTGGCCTTCCTCTGCCTGCGGACGTGGCTATCCGGGTCCGGGTTGAGCCTGTTCTGAGTGGTTTGGCGTTGCGTCAACGGGCCATGCGAGGTGACCTGCAGTCTTTTCATGAGGAGACTGCACGTCATCTCGAATGGCTCGTTGACCACGTCAGCCTGCTGGGACAGGTCACCCAGGCCGGATTCCTCCGTATGATGGGGCTTGCTACGACCCCCTCCTCAACTGAACCCCCTACGCGCCAGTCGTCCTCCGTGCCATCTTCCCACCCATCAGTCACCTGGGTGCCCTGTGGAGCTGCCTCTGACGGTGCGGCCAGGCTGGTGGAGGAGGCATCCCTGCCACAGTCGGGAGTCGGACGTCCAGCAGGGGTGGCCACATCAACGACTGCACCCCAGCCGGCGGAGGATGTGCAGGCAGCAGGAGGCAGTGCACGGGCAGAGGCACAGCAGCAGCAGCAATGTGGTGGGAGCCATGAAGGCTCGGGGCCTTCAACATCGGAGGGGCAGGCATCAGCCGGAGGGCAGGAGGACCCAGGACAGAGAGTGTCTTCCGTGGGGCAGCGGTTGGGCCACGCCATAGATGCGGAGCGGCAGCGGGGGGAAGAGGCACGGCTCACAATGGTCAGGGCGGAGAACTCCATGCGGAGGGCCCTGAGGCGGGCCGAGTGCCTCGAGGCAATCCGCAGGGGTTTGGAGGTGGACACGTCGACGGCCCTGCGGACCCTCGGGGCCATGGAGGAGGACCGCCTCCGGGACATTGAGCAGGAGTTCGATAATGCCCTGGCCCGGGACATCCACAAGTGAGCCGTCAAACTAGCCCGCTGCCCTTGTACATAGTTATGTAGGTAGTGTTAGGTTTCATTTTTTTTTAGGATTTATTTTGGACCTTTCCGACATTGGCCACATTTTTGTATATAGTTTATTTTATTAGTTGGTGTAGTTAGATAGGTTTCCTTTCTTTTGTTGGGATAATGGACCCTGGCTCGTTCGTATGTACATAGTTCACTGTTGGATTGTATTTTTCTTTCACAATTTACCCATGGAGCAATGGCTTTCTATTTTATTTCCCATTGGATTTTGCTTTCTGGACAGTGACTTTGGACACCATTACTTTGGATTTTGATTTTTGGTTTTGCTTTTTTTCACGGACATGCTTCTTTTCATTTTTGTACATTCCCATTTCTGTTTCTTTATTTTTGATTCTATTTATGTTTCCTTCAATACGTATTTTTTTTATCAAACTTCAATGTGTAGTATCATCTCATTGGTTTCATGCATATCATGATATGGGTTTTGAGATTCACTGACACCTATTGGGTGTATGTGAGGGAAATGTGCTTGTTTCGGAACTTGCAATTGGTGTTCTGTCATGTAATTGCCAATTATGAGTGGGTGGATGCAATACTCTGGTGGGTGTTTTGCATTTGGAGGCTGACCATAGGGACCAGGGATCTAGATTGTGATGACATGTTGGCTGGGGAACATGAGTTGGACATGGGTGGGGGCCTGCTGGCAGGTGCCCCACAGTGCTGGGGGGTGGGGGTGCAGGGGGACATGAGTTGGACATGAGTGGGGGCCTGCTGGCAGGTGCCCCACAGTGCCGGGGGGTGGGGGTGCAGGGGTACATGAGTTGGACATGAGTGGGGGCCTGCTGGCAGGTGCCCCACAGTGCTGGGGGGTGGGGGTGGTGGGAGACATGAGTGGGGGCCTGGTGGAGGCTGCCCCTGCACTGCCGGGGGTGGGGGTGCAGGGGGAGATTAGTGGGGGCCTGGTGGAGGCTGCCCCTGGTGGCTTGGGGGGTGGGGGTGGTGGTAGACATGAGTGGGGGCCTGGTGGAGGCTGCCCCTGCACTGCTGGGGGGTGGGGGTGCAGGGGGACATGAGTGGGGGCCTGGTGGAGGCTGCCCCTGCACTGCTGGGGGGTGGGGGTGCAGGGGGACATGAGTGGGGGCCTGGTAGAGGCTGCCCCTGCACTGCTGGGGGGTGGGGGTGGTGGGAGACATGAGTGGGGGCCTGGTGGAGGCTGCCCCTGGTGGCTGGGGGTGGGGGTGGTGGTAGACATGGGCGGGGGCCTGGTGGAGGCTGCCCCTGCACTGCTGGGGGGTGGGGGTTCAGGGGGACATGAGTGGGGGCCTGGTGGAGGCTGCCCCTGCACTGCTGGGGGGTGGGGGTGGTGGGAGACAT